>NC_045451.1:22956208-23004322 GCF_002776525.5 Piliocolobus tephrosceles | reverse complement strand
CCTAATATCCCTTTCTCTTCTTTAATGCCCTTTAAAAGCAAAAGGGGCAAGGAATCTCCGTATTTCATTGATTTTGAGATTCTATAGACTGCAAGAAGTCTCTTTAGAAAGAACAGTCAATTAAACTGTGATGACAAAAAATTGAAAGATGCATATCAACTTTAAAAATGTTTTTAAAAAGGGAGAGAAGTTTCATCTTAAAATAGATGTCAACTTTAAATGGCTTCAGAGACTCTGAGCTAAAATGTAAACAGCAAAGTACTGCGATGAGCTAGTAACTAGTACTCCTTGAAAGGATAGAAAGAAAAAAAACCAAAGGGCAGAAAAGGCCCTAAACCCCTTTCTTTATCTAAATTATTCTTTACAGAATTTATAAAACATTTAAAAAGTTTCATTGAATTAAAATTTTTCATGAAAAATCAAAGAGTCATAAAATAGAAGGGCAAGTTAAACATGGCAGAATTTCAGATTTTGGTTTATAAATGATGCCTTTTATCCATGTGGGGTGTGTGTGTTTATATATGTCATCACAAAAGTAAATTGCAAGTAGTTTGCCATTCATTCATGTAAGTTTTATTGCATAAACATTATACTTTAAACATTTCTTATATTTGCCTTATAATTAAAAAAAACTCAAGTATGTATGAATGTACAATGTACAAGTGAACTTGTGTAGTTTTTTCCTTAGTTCAGATAATATTGCAAATATGAAGATCTCTGTATTATTCCATTCTCACAATGCTATAAAGAACTAACTCAGGCTGGGTAATTTACAAAGAAAAGAGGTTTAATTGACTCACAGTTCCACAGAAGTCATGGCTAAGGAGGACTCAGGAAACTTACAATCATGGTGGAATGGTGAAGGGGAAGAAGGTACGTCTTCACGTGGCAGCAGTGAAGAGAGAGTGGGCAAAGGGGGAAGTGCCCACTTTAAAAAAAAAAAAAGATCCCATGAGAGCTCTGTCACAAGACAGCAAAGGGGAGGTTTGCCCTCATGATCCAATCACCTCCTACCAGGGCCCTCCTCCAATTTGACATGAGATTTGGGTGGGGACACAAACCCAAACTATATAAATCTCTAAACTGAGGGTCACACTCAGATGAAATCTTTCTCTTCCTAATTTACTACTATGCTAATCCTGTATATTTGCATTGTTTTTATTTTTATTTCCTTTTTGATAGGCTTATTGAGGTATAATTCACATACCTTACAGTTCCTCCATTTAAAGTGTAGAATTCAATGGTTTTTAGTATATTCAGATATGCACACAATCACAATAAATTTTAAAACATTTCTACCCCATTTAAAAGAAGTCCCAGGCCAGGCACAGCAGCTCACGCCTGTAATTCCAGCACTTTGGAAGGCTGAGGCAGGCGGATCATCTGAGGTCAGGAGTTCGAGACCAGCCTGGCCAACATGGATGGATACACCATGTTGTGTTTATTCATTTGTCCACTGATGAATATTTGGGTTGTTTCTACTTTGGGGTTATTATGAATAATGCTGCTATAAACATTCGGGTACAAGTATTTGTTTGGACATATTTTTTTTTCCTCTTAGGCATATAACTAGAAATGGAATGACTGGGTCATATGGTAAATCTATGTTTCATCATATGAAGAATTGTCAAACTGTTTTCCAAAGGAGCTAAATCATTTTACATCCCCACCAGTAGTGTAGGAGGGTTGCGACTGCTCCACATCCTCACCAACACTTGTTGTTGTATGAATTTTCAATTCTAGCTTCCCTGTGGATATGATAGGGTCTCACTGTGTTGCCAGGCTAGAGTGCAGTGGTACTATCAGGTATATTTAGTAGTATGTGGATATGCAGTAGTATCTCATTGTGGTTTTGAATTGCATTTTTTTTCTGATGACTAAGGCTGTCTAGAATCTTTTCAATTCATATTGCCTGTTTTTAAAATTGGGTTGTTCTTGGCCAGGCATGGTGGCTCATGCCTGTAATCCCAGCACTTTGGGAGGCTGAGGAGGATGGATTGCCTGAGGTCAGGAGTTCAATAACAGCCTGACCAACATGGTGAAACCCCATCTCTACCAAAAACAAAAAAATTAGCCGGGTGTGGTAGTGGGCACCTGGAATCGCAGTTACTCAGGAGGCTGAGGCAGGAGAATCGCTTGAACCCAACAGGCAGAATTTGCAGTGAGTCGAGACCACGCCATTGCATTTCAGCCTGGGCGACAAGAGCAGGACTTCATCTAAAAAAAAAAAAAAAACAAAAAAAAAAAAAACAGGCTTGTTCTTATTATTGAGTTGTAAGAGTTCTTTATGTAGTCAAAATACCAGTCCTTTTTCAGAGATATGATGTCTAAATATTTTCTTACATTCTGTAGGTTGTCTTTTCACTTTCTTGATGGTGTCCTTTGAAGCACAAAAGGTTTCAATTTTTATGAAACTTCAATTTACCTACTTTTGCTTTGTTTGTTCATACTTTTGGTCATATCTAAGAATCCTTTGCCAAATCCAAGGTCATGAAGATTTACGTCTATGTTTCCTTGTAAGAGTTTAATAGTTCCAGTATGACACTGTCTTGATTGTTATTAGTTTTTAACAAATTTTAAAATCAGGTAGTGTGAGTCCTTGTTTGTACTTCTTTTTCAGGATTGTTCTGGATATTCTAGATTCTTTGAAATTTTATATTAGATTCAGTTTATCAATTTCAATATAGAAGTCAGCTGGAATTCCAACAGAGATTGCATTGAATCTGTAGATCAGTTTGGGGAGGATTGCCATGTTAATAAAGTTTTCTGATTCGTGACCACAGGATGTTTTCATTTACTTATATCTTAATTTCTTTCAACAATGTTTTGTAATTTTCAGAGTATAAGTTTTACACAGCTTTTATTTCTAGTTTATTCTTTTGATACTATCATGAATTGTTTGCTTAATTTCATTTTCAGATTGTTCATTGTGGGTAGAAAAATGATTTTATTTTATTATTATTTTTTTGTGTGTATACACCCTTTATCCTGAAACCTTGTTGAACTCGTATTAGTGCTAGGTGGATTCCTTTAGTATTTTCTACATACAATATTATGTCTTCTGTGAATAGTTTTACTCCTTCTCTTCTGATCTGGATGCTTATTTCTTTTTCTTGACATATTAACCTGACTAGAACCTCCAACACAATGTTGACTATAAGCAGTGACAGCAGACGTCTTTTTTTTAAATCCTAATCTTAGCAGAAAGTACCCAGTCTCTTACCACAAAGTGTGATATTAGCTGTGGGCTTTTGGTAAATGCCTTTATCAAGTTAAGAATGTTCTATTCCTCGTTTGTTGAGTGTTTTATCATGAAAGGAGCTTGGATTTCTAGTGTGTGTGCGCGTGCGTGTGTGTGTACACATGTACGTATATATGGCTAAAATAACTTTGGATTAATATTATACTAAGGTAATCAATAATCTATGTTTTATCTAAATATACCTGATCGTGCCACTGCACTCTAGCCTGGCAACACAGTGAGACCCTATCTCCAAAAATGAAATAAAATAGTAAAATAAATCTGAGATATTGTTCTGGGTGAGAACTGCTATACATAACAAATGGCTTGTAAATCTTCTAAAGAAGCTTATCTCATTCCATAAAATAAGTTACTAGCATTATGATAAAGTTATATGTACATAAAACAGCTAATTCCTAAAATGACATACATTTATTAAAGAGAATCGTAGTAACAATTGCTTAGAGCACTCTGAAAAGCAAGTACATTGGACCAAAATTAGGAAGCAATGAAACAATTCTATAAAATGCAGGTTAATATTTTTATACTAGGTTTTTTTGTTTGTTTGTTTGTTTGTTTGTTTTTAAGACAGAGTCCCGCTCTGTAACCCATGCTGGAGTGCAATGGCATGATCTCGGTTCACTGCAACCTCCACTTCCCACGTTCAAGCAATTCTCCTGCCTCGGCCTCCCGACTAGCTGGGATTAAAGGCACCCACCACCGCACCTGGCTAATTTTTGTATTTTTAGTAGAGATAAGGTTTTGCCAGGTTGGCCAGGCTGGTTTTGAATTCCTGACCTCAGGCGATCCACCCGCCACAGCCTCCCAAAGTGCTGGGATTACAAGCCTGAGCCACTGCACCACGACGAAAATTTTTTAAAGGTAAAAATTGAAGCCCAAATGTAAACACCCAAATATCTTTTCCTTACAGTTCCTGGATTCAAATAAAAAAAAATTTTTTTTTTTTTTGAGATGGAGTTTGGCTCTGTCTGAAGTATGATGGCACCATCTTGGCTCACTTTAACCTCCACCTCCCATGTTCAAGCCATTCTCCTGCCTCAGCCTCCTGGGTAGCTGGGATTACAGGCACACACCACTACACCTGGCTAATTTTTGTATTTTTAGTAGAGACACGGTTTCACCGTGTTGGCCTGGCTGGTCTCGAACTCCTGCCCTCAAGTGATCTACCTGCCTTGGCCTCCCTAAATGCTGGGATTACAGGTGTGAGCTACCACACCTGGCCAAGGAGGAATTTTTAATGGACATCTATTCACCTCTGAATAGATGGTGAATAAACCCTAAAGCCTATCCCAGTCGTTCCAGTTGACCTATGCATTTGTGCCCAGGCTCCCTGCCATTGTCTGTTTTGAGTTAAATACCCACTTTTAAAAGTAAAAGTCACCTGCAGTCAAAGCTAAACTCATGCAGCAGCGTCCTTAATACTGTCAATGTGTCAATTCCTTTGAGATAATTATGTGGCCACGGAAATGAAACTGTGATACTATTTCTACTATACTTTGTCACAGGGATCTAATGAAGGAGTTCCTTTTTACTGGAAACCCCAGAAGAGCAGGTATTAACAATATATTTGATACTGCCCCCCAAAATTAGAACCTTTATTACTAAGGCACCTCAACGACCCATTCAGGACTCTGAGAGGAATCATCTTTGTGAAATTAGAAACTTTT
The DNA here is from genome assembly GCF_002776525.5 of Piliocolobus tephrosceles. NCBI lineage: Eukaryota > Metazoa > Chordata > Mammalia > Primates > Cercopithecidae > Piliocolobus > Piliocolobus tephrosceles. Next base: position 22,999,393 of record NC_045451.1, on the reverse strand, counting down.
AAGAGAACAAAAGCAATCAAGAAAAACAGTACTAGGATGACAGATAGGACAAAAGTTAGAAACAAAATACAAGAGAAAAAGCACCTGATTATAAGATCCTTTAATGACAACTTTAATGATCCTTTAATGACAAAGCAGTGTTTCATATTCTCTTACAAAATAGTGCCATCTCCAAGCCTTGCTAAGTGTCATGTAAAACTGTTCAACGGTAGACTATAAAAGCATCTACATTTCTTTGCCAGAAGGGTTTCAGAATAATTCTGTCTGCTGATGCTTCTTTCAACTGAAAAAGTGTATTAATATAATCAATGATTCCTATAATTAAGCACGAGAAAGATTGTTTCCACAATGTAATGGATTAAACAACTGGACATCCCAACTAATTTCAGTATCACATTTGCAGACGATGACTGCTCCCTCTTGGATTCATTAACACTACTTTATTACCACCTCCTGTTTTTCCTCCCTTTCCTGTTTACTACTGTACCTTCCAGGTTCCTCTCCTCCCAATTCTTTAATATCGCTTAGGATTCCCTAACATTTGCTCCTTAGTTTCATTCTCTCCCTTTTATGTTCTAAAAATTCCCATTCATATACCTATTTAAGTTTTCATCATCTAAACAACTCCTAGTTCCTGCTTCTAGCTCTAAGCTCTAAAATCACATTCCTGGCTTTTTACCTACTAGACATCACCACCCAAATATCAAAAATGCCGTTTGAGGCAATGTACCCCAAACCATACTCATCTTCCCCTCTGAATGTTCTGCTTCTATATTCAATTGTAGAACTGAATATAAGAGCTACTTCTATATTCAATTATAAAAGTCAGAAACTTGTGAGACATCATGGACTTCTCTATGCTCGCTCCTCCCATAAATTAAGGATAAAGTTTGATCTCTCTCACATGACAAGAGGAGCTCCACGTTACGGTCTCTACTTGCTCTTCTGGTTTCTTCTCCTTCCTCACTTGCCTAGAATGTCTCTTACACTTAACTCCCACTCTATGAACACACTATGCACTTTTCCTTTACTTCACCTAAATTTTCTTCCTTACCTTCCTCAACTGCAAATTCCTACTTTATCTCTGACTCACCCCAATCTCCCCTTGGGCCCTGAGAATTTGTTCAACATGTATTTAATGATGATAGAAACCAAATAAACGGGCTTAACACTAGAGACAAAATCCTTGTATTACAGCTCACAATCTAGTGGTCCAAATAAGACTACAAATAATTACAAGTAGCCTGATACGTATCTGGATGAAATAATGTCAGGGTGCTATGGCAGCTGAGGAGGCGTGCACAATTGTTATGATTATTCCCGTTATCAGTTTTGCTTGGACTCAGCCTTGTAGATTAGTAGGAATTTGTCAGATGAAAAAGTTAGGTCAGAGGAAGGCATAAGGTATTAGGGTACGTTCTGGTACCTGGTAATATAGTGCAATACACTGAAGGGCATGGGGAGGCTAGAGACCCCATAAAGAAAACCAGCAGCCATGCGGAGGATACATGAGGCAGGCCAGACCAGAAGCAAGGAGACAATTAGGAGGCACTGCATTATACCAAGTAATGATGGCCTAAAAAGCAGCGACAGATGAAAGCAGGATACAGAAGATACTTATCCTTGTTCCAGATACAAACTAAGGCGCATCTTCAGAACAAGTCTAAGAGATAGATGTTCCTATTTTTACACAAGAAGAAATTCAAGCCCTGAAGGATGTTACTTGCTCAAGATGACACAGCTAACAAGTGGAGGAGCAGGGATTCAAACCTCAGATGTTGCTCCTAGGCAGTATGATGAGCCAATATCTCCAAATGCGTGTCCAATTATAAACCAACAGATCATGTTTTCACAACTAATTCTGGTCTGTTCAACTTAGAAGTAATTCCAAAATAAAACTCCTTTTCCCATAGAGAAGCATAGCAAGCACAAAGGAAAAATACTCTAGCAGTTTTAACATTGCATATCCTTAAGATTTTAATATTATTCCAAGCTGTGTACAATTTTAGTACATTCAAATTCTAAAGGTTATCTCTTTATCTTATAGTTATCTAATTACACATTCTCCAACTAAGAATTTTACATGGGCCACAAAGTTTGAAAGCAATCTTATTAGCCTACAAATCTTCACTGTCCTTATTCCTATAGTACTGAGCATGTAAAAAAAAATTTTATTGATCTAAAAATAAAACCTGAATTTTAAAACATGCTTAAAATGACATCTGTAGTCTTCCTTAAGAAGTATAGGCTTAACTGGGGAATAGTCAATATTTTAAAATTTATTTAACTACTATATGCATGTTATATGTACTTGCTTTGTATGTATTATAAAGCATAATCCATATTTAGAAAACTTTGCAAAATACACACCTCTAATAATGAGTTTTAAAGCTAAATGAGCAAAATATTTCTCTCGTTTTTCTTTAGCAGTTCTGTGAATGGATTTTTTTTTTTTTTTTTTTTTTTAGACAGAGTCTCACTCTGTCACCTGGGCTGGTGTGCAGTGGCACGATCTTGGTTCACTGCAACCTCCGCCTCCTGGGTTCAAGCGATTCTCCTGCCTCAGCCTCCAAAGTAGCTGTGTGTGGCACCTACCACCACATATTTCTAACAGAGACAGGGTTTCTCCATGTTGGGTAGGCTGGTCTCAAACTCCTGACCTCAAGTGATCCACCCGCCTCGGCCTCCCAAAATGCTGGGAATACAGACGTGAGCCACTGTTCCCAGCTGGATTCTAAGTTATTTATCTTAAAAAAAAAAATTGTCTAAGATCACAAACGATCAATTCCAGAAGAGATATAACTCACACAAAAATTAACCTACTAAATTGAACTAAATGAATATCAATACAAGCAACATGAGTAAGCCTTACATTTCATGTTTTTAAAGCTTACAAAGGAAGGGGTGTAACTAATTTATTCAAATCCAAAACTTTATTCTTATTACAGAATCAAAGCTTTTAGACATTAAGAGGAACAAGGGAGGATCTGAACTATTTTAGGTTTAAAATCTCATCATCAGAGATATTAATTGCAGCCATAAATAAACTGCTGAGGCCAAATATACAACAGCATTCCTATAATCGCTGCCAAAAACACTGCATACATCCTCAAACACTGAGACAAAGGATGGCAGGCAGGTTTCAACTCTAATTGTTAAGTTGCTGCCTCCAACAGTATATTGAGACTGGGGAACAATGTGGGGCTTGATCTCAAAAAGAACTCAGATTATAAAAGCCTGCCATGGGCACAAGAATGTGGTACCTTGTACTACTCTTGGCTTCAGCATTAAGCTGACAAAGACTTCCTACTGCAATACTTTACTTTTGTTTCTATTATGAATACCGTATTTCACTGTTTCTCATCAAAAACACCTGATGTCAACGTAACTACACAAATCATGAGATTCTTTTTTGCTATGTCTGACAAAATGAACAAGAAACCAACTACCAGTTTTCTAGATGCACTCATAAATGACTTCAGTTAAAATAACTAGAGTTACATTTTTTCAAATGCTCTTATTCATCTGGAAAATTCAGTGTTATATATAAATATCATATATATACGCATACGTGTGTATATATATACTGTTTTAGGAAAAAACATTAGCATTTCAGCTTGATGTGTTAAATGTCAATTATGCATATTTATTTGGAATAGTAAGATTTCCCGTAAGTGAAACATGTTATAGTTACCTATAAACATTCGGTTTTCACCATTCTATTTACAATTTGAATTATGTATACTGCAACCAATTGTTATAGAAAAGTCACATAAACAATATAAATCTGATGCCCAATCCTTTACAAATACGAAATTTCTTTCACTGGGTTTTCAAACTGTCAAGTATAAATAGGAAAAGGTCACCAATACTTAGGATGAGGCACTTTAACAATTACTCAAAAAGGTTAAGTATACAAAACTGTAAACCAAAACCCTGTGTATTAATCTTATCCTTAATTTCAGATGGGATTAATCTGAGATGGTCTAAGTAAGGAGTGTTAAGATACAGACATCATCACAGACCAGTTAACGTGCCCATATACAAATGAACTAAACTAATGACACTTGGGTTTCAGAAAGGGACTCCTTCAACACTAAAACTTCTGTAGAATTTTTTCATAAGCAAGTATAAATATACTGCTCTCACAAAGGCAAATGGTATCTCTACCATAGTCCTAGACAAGAATGCCCTCAAATGTTTACCTGAATCACAATTTTACAGTCTTATGTACTCTTTAAATTAAAATTAAATCTACTAATACTTTTTCGATTACAATTTTAAGATAAAAAAGGTAATGAATAGGTATTTTACCAGCCTTTTATGAAAGACCTTTTAAACATTTCTATTTGGGCACCTCATTTTCAACCTTAAAACATGTTCTCTGTATATTTACACTGCACGTTTTGGTAGTTCAGATAATATATACTTGATTAAAGGTAATAATTTTTTTTTTTTTTTTTTTTTGAGATGGAGTTTTGCTCTTTGTTGCTCAGGCTGGGGCGCAATCTCGCAATCTCAGCTCACTGCAACCTCTGCCTCCTGGGTTCAGCCGATTCTCCTGTCTCAGCCTCCCAAGTAGCCGGAATTACAGGCACCCGCCACCATGCCTGGATAATTTTTGTATTTTTAGTAAAGACGAGGTTTCACCATGTTAGCCAGGCTGGTCTCGAACTCCTGACCTCAGGTGATTTGCCCGCCTCAGCCTCCCGAAGTACTGGGATTACAGGCATGAGCCACTGCGCCTGGCCAATTCCTACTGTTTTCTGAATTCACTGTGCTGTATTTTTTTCCCCAACTGTCTGATTTCCACATTCTTCTATTAGTTTAAAAAAATTTTAAAAAAGGGCTGACTCAAATTTTAAAGTTTACCAGAAGAGATTAAAATCTTGGTATATACCAAGCACGAATTTGTGGACCCATTAGCTAAGTTTTAGGTAAGAGTAGCTAAATCTCATTAAACCTGTTTATTTCTTCTAATTTGTAATTTGAGTCATTTCTATAGCTCAGATATCCAAATGTCCTTTAATAGAAATGCAAGTTAGTGCTGATTTAACATGGTTAGCTGTTCCAAGTTCACTTACCAAAATCACTTGCTATGAATGTGTGCACATGTACTCCTTAATTCCCTAAACCAGTTTCTCCTTTTCTAAAGAAACTGGCTTTCAATCAATATACTACCAGACATTTAACTCTACTCTAAAATCAGAAGTTGACCAATTTTCAAATACATGGAAAGAGAAAATACTGATTTAGAATGACAAAAATTAAGCTTGGCAAAAGTAGTGACTTTTATTTACAATTGCATGTGTCAAGATTACAATGGAAACACTAGTGATACCATCTGAACAAAAGCAATGATTTATTGATAATGGCAATGAATGAAACATTGACAGTCTCTGGCGAGAATCAAGCAATTATCCAGGAGCTGTAGATCTGATTGCAATACGGTTGTCCAGTATCTTTTGCACCTTAGTGGCTTTCTCCTTTTTTGCCAACCACCTAGAAAAACAAAAATAAATTTATATGTACATCCTATTGATTTTAAATATGCGTTATTAAAAAAAACTAATATAGTACTCAGTTTAAAACCTTGGTATTAATTTTTATCCTTGGATTTTTTCTGGCATGCAATGTATTTTCACTGTTGAAGCAAACTGTGACCTCTCCTCCCATCCCAGCCACAGGAATTACAAATAAAACACATGCAGGATATTTTTGGTTTCACACAGTATTTTTTTTTTTTTTTTTAAGTATAGCAATTTTTTAAAAACAAGGTTGAAAGTTTAGAGAAGTTAATTTTAAAAATGATCCTATATGAGTAAAACATATTTGACATACTATTTTTAGATAGTTAGAAATCAAATGTTGATCACAAAAGAATCTGGAATTAGAAGGGTATGCTAAACTCATGTCTTCATGCCCAACATAGCAAATTTCCCGACTTCCCCCCTCAATACATTGACATGCAATGAAAACAGATTAAAAGTGACTAACTTTTTCTGGTTTAAGAAAAAAACCCTGGTGTAAGAGTACTACTAAAAATGAAACGAATAAACCTTGTTTCTGTCAATGATTAGAAAAATCCTCTACTGGAGGGTTATAAAAAACATCCTGGTTGCTATATATGTGGCAGCATAAAAATGTGAAGAACAAAATTTGTTTTCTACCAACAAACCTAGAAAACAAATTCTGTGCAGGAGAGTTAGAAAATTATGTTCTAATTGAGAAATTTACCTAAAACTTAAAGTTTATCATTAGATAATGTATTCTTAGAGCAAAAATGCCTCTAAAGAAACCCACTTGCAAAATACCGAATGTGTATTTGCGTAGAAAGATTTCTGTGTACATTTATAAATTTAATTTTCATATTTTACATTGATTCTATTCTAAATGGCAGTATCTATGCCAGCAAAACTCATAAAGGTCATCAGTACATGTCTGGTCTAAAATATAACATAGCTGGGTCAACATCATTTATGAGAGACCTGAAAGCTTTCCACTGAAATCCCAATCACACAATCCTAGAAATGTTTTTCCCATCCTGAGAAAAATCACTTCTAATACCTTAAAAGAACTCCCCTTTGGTCCAAAGACACCATGTTAGAAAGCTCACAAGCTAGCAAGATGATAAAAAGGCAGTTTCATACAAGAGAATGTGGATAAGAGTAAGAATTTCAGGTTTTAAGAGCCACTAGAAAGGGAAGTGGCATTATCTCTATCACAAGTAAATTTTGTGCTGATAAACACTGACAGCATTATTCATCATTATATTACTTGGGAAACACAAAACACAAAGCTATTAGATTAAGCAAAAGAAAACAAAAACAAATAATATTAAAAATTAAACTTCTAGCAGATGTGATACAGAAGACACAAATCTGCATACTGTTTCACAGGCTGATAACTCTCAACTTGCCAATGTGTATTTTCTGTAAAAAAGAAGAAATTCAACATTCCAACATGGATTGTCATCCCAAACGTAAAGCTCTTTTATTCATTCTTAAGTCTTTATATTATACCTCAGACAAACCAAAATCTAGGTACATAAAAATTAGGTGTATATTTATTCAAATATTTTTTATTTATATTTATTCAAAGAGTCCATTGATCTTCTATATTAATATGTTAACCCAGCCTAATATTCAGTCCATAAGTCCTTCAACTGGTTTTCAGCTCACTTGGGAAAAGCAGAGGACACGCCCCAAGCAATCATCAAAAGGACTTTGGGGCTAACGTTCCAATGCGGAAAAGAAAACTAACACCCCTCAACTGACACGCAATCAATATATTAAACTAGCACAAATACAAAAGAACTTGATGCAACTGCTATATTTGATTTCCAAAAGAATTCTATAGTTCCTAGGAAATGAAATTCAAAGTTTAGAATGGATTAAAACATTATTCAACAACAGTTAAATCTAAAACCACTTACAACAATTTAAGTTTATTGTGATTTTACGTCTCAAAATGTAGTACAAAATTAAATACAAAACAGTAGAAAGTAAAAAAAGTAAAAAGGCTAGTGAGCAACACGGTATGGTAATAAAATTAAAGCACCTAGTTGCAAGCCCAAAACGAAAGCCAAAACAAAATAAAAGGCCAATTGAGAAACACAACTAGGATGAGATCTGAAGAAAGAGATGGTTGAGGAAACCTAGGTAACAAGGCTGATCCAGATGATAGAAGCTGTAGAAATCTTGCACCAACAATGGCGAGAACATGGGAAGGGTGAGAGCAGACAGGTGCTAGATGAGCAGAGAAGCAAGGAGGGGAGTAGAGTAAGACAAGGTCAATCTTTATATTACTTCATTTTAAAATATCTTCTGTTTTTAGTTCATTTGAGTTGGATTAAAAAAGCTGAAAAATAAACAGACAGAAATGTTACAAAAACAGCTGATACGGTGAATGGCCAGTTTAGAAGTCTATTTTTATTATAGTGATAAAAATATTTTCACATGCACCTCATTTCCTAAGAAGCAGAAGCCTCTATAATTTTCTCATTTTTTATTTTTATAAAATTTTAATTAAAAATTCTGTATTAAAATAAAGCAATCCATATAAAGAGTGTATTTTAGCAAAAACATCTACTTCCAATTAAGATGGCAATGGCAAGTTTTTCATGCTGCAATACAAAAAATATATTGACAACAACACACAGCCAAAGTATAGATTATAATGTGTGCATGATGCCTATAAGAACCAAAAACAGAGAAGTAGAAGGGGTATTCTAGTCTGCCAAACCTTAAAAGTCTAACCTTAAAACCTGTAATAGCATGAAAGGTTGTCTAAGATTTCTATCAGCATTGGAGATTCAACAGCATTACCTTAGCTTCTGTCATCTTAGTGACACAAGGAAGTCAGTGATATACTGAAAACTGAAATTATCCAGAAACAGCTCACACAAGATAAAAATATAAACTGAAAATGTTAAACATTCGATCCACTTTATCATTCATTAAGCCATTTTATATAGCACCCTTCACTACACAGTGGTCATCATAATTTTCCTCCCTGTGCCTATAAAATATATGCCAAATCTATTTTGAAATTTTCAATTCTAGGCCAGGCACGGGCCTGTAATTCCAGCACTTTGGGAGGCCGAGGTGGGCAGATCACAAAGTCAGGAGATCGAGATCATCCTGGCTAACACGGTGAAACCCCGTCTCTACTAAAAATACAAAAAAATTAGCTGGGTGTGGTGGCGGGTGCCTGTAGTGCCAGCTGCTCTGGAGGCTGAGGCAGGAGAATGTCGTGAACCCAGGAGGCACAGCTTGCAGTGAGCCCAGATCGCGCCACTGCACTCCAGCCTGGGCGACACGGCAAGACTCCGTCTCAAAAAAAAAAAAGAAATGTTCAATTCTAATTACTATGTATATACTAATTCAGACTGACCAAACGAGTAAAAGAAAGGACACGCCATATGTGACTTGTCCTTGAATGAATCCTCCCCCTTCCTAAGTTCATGTCCAGGTCCCTACTTCTCCATTCTATCAAGGGTGCCCATAGCTGTCTGTTGAACTGTCCAAATTCTACTCTCAAAACTTAGTTCAAGGCCCTCTTTCTTTACAAAGCATTCTCAGATTTTCCCAGTCATTGTAGGAGGAAAAGGAAAAGTCACTTAGCTGGTAACATCTGAGAATACTCTGTGGACAAAGAGACCCTTGCACTAAGCTTTGATTAATTTTGATTAACTTCCCCTATGTTTGTCCATCATCTACAAGAATATAGACTTGCTGTAGACCAGAGATCATGACTGAACAGTAGTCCTTCCTTATCCGTGCTTCTACCTTCTGCAGTTTCAACTGCCTATGGTGCAGCACAATAAGATATTTTGAGACCGTGAGAGAAAGAGCAAGCATGGGAGAGACCATATCCATGTTAACTTTTAACCACAGTATATTGTTGTAATTGCTCTATTTTATTATTAGTTGTTGTTGTTACTCTTTTTTTTTTTTTGATATGGGGTTTTGCTCTGTTACCCAGGCTGGAGTATAGTGGCATGATCCTAGCTTGCTGCAGCCTTGAACTCCAGGGTTCAAGTGATCTTCCCACCTCAGCCTCTCAAGTAGCTGGAACTACAGGTGTGCCCACCACCTTGCCTGGGTAATTGTGTGTTTGTGTGTGTGTATATATTCTTAATAGAGATGGAGTTTTACTATGTTTATCAGGCTGGTCTTGAACTCCTGGGCTCAAGTGATATTCCCACCTCAGCCTCCCAAGTAGCTGGGACAATAGGTGCGCCCACCGCCTTGCGTGGGTAATTTTTTTTTTTTTTTTTTAATAGAGATGGAGTCTTCGTATGTTTGCCAGCTGGTCCTGAACTCCTGGACTTAAGTGATCTTCTTGCCTTGGCCTCCTGAAGTGATGGGATTACAGGAGTGAGCCACCATGCTCTGGCTTTGTTGTTCATCTCTTACTGTGCCTAATTTATACATTAAACATTATCAGTGGTATGTATATATGTACAGATGCTCTTCGACTTCCGATAGGGTAATATATCCCGACTAAACCCATTGTAAAGACCAGGAGCAGTGACTCATGCCTCTAATCCCAGTACTTTGGGAGACTGAGACAGGTGGTAAGGTCAGGAGTTGGAGACCAGCCTGACCAACATGGTGAAACCCCATCTCTACTAAAATTACAAAAATCAGCCAGGTGTGGTGGCAGGCACCTGTAATCCTAGCTACTCCAGAGGCTGAGGCAGGAGAATCACCTGAATCCAGGAGGCAGAGGTTGCAGTGAGCTAAGACCGCACCATTGCGCTACAGCCTGGGTGACAAGAGTGAAACTCCATCTCAAAAAAATAAAAATAAGTAAACCCATTGTAAGTTGAAAATATTGTAAGTCAAAAACGCAAAACTGCCCCACACTTAAGAGAATGGTTTCTACTGAATGCATATCAATTTTGCACTACTGTAAACTTGAACCATCATAATTTGGGAACTGTCTGTATAGGAAAATACACAGTATGTATAGGGTTTGTTAGTGTCTGTGGTTCCAGGCATCCACTGGGGGGTCTAAGAACATATTCCTGGCCACCGACCCCGCAATGGGTAAGGAGAGACTACTGTACTAGCATCGTACTATAAGGACAAAACATACCATACCACACATCTATTATTTTCTTCAACGAGAACCAAACTCAATTATAATTTTTAATAAGTAACTCGATCTGTACAAGGACTAAGCTGGCCAGTTTCAGTCACATGTAAACCCTCTTTTTTTTTTTTTTTTTAACTACATTGAAGTTGTTGCTTCGTACAATATAAAAACAATGAAATACTAGCTCACTTTTAAATAACCCTAAAAGACAATGAGTGACTACAGTACAAATGTCATTCAGAAATATTACAAGAAAATGTAGTATTTTGCCTTTTAGACTCTCATGCTCTTCACAAGTATCCAGGGGAGTTTTCCAGGGGCTATATGATGTGTGACAGGAAAGCTGATTCAATGCAGAAGCAGATATGAGAAGGAAAGGATGCTTATAGGCTTGTAAATAGAGAAGCCTGGGCAACACAGTGAGACCCTGTCCCCACACAAAAATAAAACATTAGCTGAGTGTGGTGGTGCTCGCCTGTAGTCCCAGCTACTCAGGAGGCTGAGGCTGGAGGATCATTTGAGCCCAGGAGTTTGAGGTTGCAGTAAGCCATAACTGTGCCTCTGCACTGCAGCATAGGTGACAGAACAAAACCCTGTCTCAAAAAAAAAAAAAAAAACCACGAAATTCTAAATTAATACTCTTCTTCTTACCAAATTGGTTTTTTAGAAAATATGCTTATTTTTTATTTAAAAATATTTGTTAACATGTGTTCATTATTTACAAGTATTTTTTATATTTCCCAGTTTTAACTTCTAAATGGCAAATATCAGATAAATATAGCCCACATAAACAAAAGTTCTTTTTGGCCTTCCATAGTATTTAATAATATAAAGAGGTCCCAAGTCCAAAAAGCTTGAGAACTACTACCGCATAATAATTTAAAATTAAATGAATAAATGGCTGTTATAAAACAAGCACAGATACTCTAATACCTTTGCTATCCTAAAGACAGCCCCCAAAAAGGTAGTTTGACAGTCAGAAAAGAGAAAATACTAGGCTAGAAGGGATGTAAGGGGGATGTTAAACACGAAGTGGAGGCAGATAGTTAGATGAATAATTATTCATGCAAATTAGAGAAACTTTAACCGAATGGCTAGCTGGTAAGAAGATGAACAAGATAGAATGGTGGTTATTTACAGAAAAAAATGAAAATCAAATAGCATAAACTGAGGTGAGAAACAGGAAACTAGAGCCAAATAAATGATATGAGAAAACAGTAGGATTTATAGTAATAGATCTTATAAAAAACTAAGCTAAGAACAAACCACACAAGGCACACTTAAAGCCAAGTCCAATGATATCTAATTCAAAAAGGCAAAGCAGGCAGCCAAGACGTCTTTGTTGCTCACGCATTTTCCCAATAAAACATATTTCATATTGTAAAAATGTAGATGCTTAATCTCTGCTTCCTCTGATACATAATACATATGTGAAACATCCAGACATGACAGCTCTAAGTACATAATTATTCCTGCGGTCCCCAAAACGTAATCACGCTATGAGACAGGAAAACAGTAACTGGAAAACAACCAGTTAAAATACCTATTGTCCAGGTTTGCAATTTGGTAAAAACAGCACACAATTTTGTAAGATCATCCTCTGTTATGCAATCTAATACATTTTTCTATAAGTGAATTAAAGTCAAATCTGTAGATGCCACCAAAAAGAGTAAGAGTGTTCAAGATGTTCTCCATCTTCAATTCCACAACAGGGGTCTCTTGGTAGCCTCTTCATCTAGGAATTGCCAGGCCTAAGGAAATTCTTCCTCAAGCTCTAGACTGCCTGCCAGATGCAATCATTAGAGACAGTGGGATGCCTATGTATTCTGTGCTGCCACATTTAAACTGATATATAGCAACTAACGCTCTGTACTGATAAAGCTCTCAGTAGCACTTTGATGATCTGTGGTTGTATATTTAAGAGTGACCTTAGGGAACTGTTGCCCATTAGAAGTTGTTCCAGCGACGTACAAAAGGAATTAATTTGGATTAACAAAGGTCCCACGTACCCTATTAATTCTTTACAAACCTTGTAATTGTGTCTTTTCAAAAGAAAATTATATGCACACACACAAAGATGTATAAAAATACTTCAGAAAACTTGCCTATTTACCATTATTTGATGAAATGTGCTATTTCAGCATACAAACATGGTTTGGAAAGTTAACATGTCAGTATGTTAAAACTCAGTCCATTATTTTTTAAATAAAATTATTCAAGTAATTTAAAACTTCATCAGAAATAATCACCAGAATCTTAGTATCAATTAAGTTCTTTAATTCTCACAACTGCTTTCAAATAATTTTACTTTCATTTTTCCATTATTACTAACCACTTTCTATAACCCAACTATTATTTTTACCCTTATGTTGATGTCATTCATTAAAAGACTTTATCTGTTAAGACATCATTTTTTATTAAAGATTACTTTGTTGGATATCTAAAAATATAGTTAGGAGAACTTTCTATCCTAGTTCAGCCTTGTAAAATTTTATGACATGATGTGATTTTGAATTATTTGGTTAAAAGAAAGTATGACAGTTGAGATACATGAAATTATTCCATTAAAATTATATTTTTACTATCCCTAAGTATCGTTTAAGCAAACTTACTCGTTTGAAGTCATTCATATTTGTTGCCTGGACTGGAGTACCAATAAAAGTAAAATATGAAATTCTTGTTGTTTCCTCTTCACCTTGATTCGACTGAACAAATATCTACCAAAAAAGTTTACATTTATAATTACAATCCTTCTTCACAAACATGCTTTAAAGTTTAATCAATTTCCTTAAATTACTAATAAAAATATTCTCCATTCTCTGTAAAAATTAATCTAGGCTGGGTGTGGTGGCTCATGCCTGTATTCCCAGCACTTTGGGAGGCTGAGGCGGACGGATCACCTGAGGTCAGGAGTTCGAGAACAGCCTGGCCACCATGGCAAAACCCCATTTCTACTAAAAATACAAAAAGAAATAACCGGGCGTGGCGACTGGCACCTGTAATCCCAGCTACTAGGGAAGCTGGGGCAGGAGAATCGCTTGAATCTGGGAGGTGGAGGTTGCGGTGAGCCGAGATCATGCCACTGCACTGCAGTCTGGGCAACAAGAGCAAAACTCTGGCTTAAAAAAAAAAAAAAAATTAATCTAAATTATATAATACTAAGACTAGTACTCCTATAGGACTATTAATTATAAAGCTGTTTGCCCTGCTATTCTTTCTCCAGAGATGCCATGGCAAGACACCAATATATATACAAGTTCACGATAATTTGGTGTAATAGTATGGTGGAGTCATAATTAAATTCTTTTTTTTTTGAGATGGAGTCTCACTCTTAAATTCTTTTTTTTTTTTTTTGAGATGGAGTCTCACTCTGTTGCCCAGGCTGGAATGCAATGGCACGATCTCGACTCACTGCAACCTCTACCTCCCAGGTTCAAACCATTCTCCAGCCTCAGCCTCCCGAGTAGCCAACCACCACGCCCGGCAAATTATTTTTTTTTTTAAGAGACAGAGTCTTGCTCTGTTGCCCAGGCTGGGGTGCAGTGGCACCGTCTCGGCTCGCTGCTACCTCCACCTCTCAGGTTCAAGCAAGTCTCCTGTCTCAGCTTCCTGAGGAGCTGGGACTACAGGCACACGCCACCATGTCTGGCTTTTTTTTTTTTTTTGTATTTTAGTGGAGACAGGGTTTCATCATGTTGCCCAGGGTGGTCTCGAATTTCTGAACTCAGGCAATCTGCCTGCCCCAGCCTCCCGAAGTGCTGGGATTACAGGCGTTAGCCACCGCGCCCAGCAATTAAATTCTTTACAGAGAATGTTGAAAGGGTATTAAGATTTAACAATTACAATGGGACAGACTAACATTGGAAATTTTATTAAAATTATAGTTTTTCACTGAGAATAAAACTGAAGTTATATTCTTTCCGACATTCCTGTATCCATTCCATTTCCTAGAACATTAAAAGAAAAAGTAGTATTGGGAATCAGCTCCTAAAATAATACTATGCGCCTCACATTTTTTTTTTAAGCTTGACTCTATATTTAAAAACTCCCCTCAGCATGTTAAAAACTAAAAGCTTTACTCATTGATCCTTTGTCACACATTGGATTTTTAAAATTTGCTCCATTTCTAAAAACACAATATTCTAGGTGCTGTCTACTTTAAAATATTGCACCTATCTCTTTTTTGAGACAAGGTCTCATTGTTACCTAGGCTGGTCTTGAACTCTTCAGTGCAAGTGATGCCCCTGCCTCAGCATCCCAAGAAGCTGGGACGACCAGCATACCACCATGCCTAATTAAAAACTGCCTCTCATGATTTAAACAACATACTTCTTTCATTCTGAGATGCCACTCATTGGTCAGTTTTCATTGTTTTCAAAGGCAGCCATATATTATTTCGAGAAAATATTTGATAATGAGTATACTAAGTTTAATATAACCATTTTCTTTGATTTCATTTGAATAGGACATTTCTAATACTTAAAACTCAACTTGATTATAATTCTTTTTTTTTTTTTTTTTTGTCGCCCAGGCTGGAGTGCAACAACACAACTGCGGCTCACTGAAGCCTCAATCTCCCAGGCTCAAGTGATCCTCCAGAGTAGCTGGGACTACAGGCGCACCACCATGCCCAGCTACTTTTTGTATTTTTTGTAGAGATCGGGTTTCACCATGCTGCCCAGGCTGGTCTCAAAATCATGGGCTCAAGCAATCTGCCCATCTTAGCCTCTCAAAATGCTGGGATTACAGGAGTGAGCCACTACATCCAGCCTGGATGATGTACTACTTCATACTACTACTACGTATATTCTGTGAAACTCTCAAAAACATTCTTAAATGAACACATACTTTAGCATTCTTCTAATTTACAAAAATAGAATTATTCCATCACAACAAACAAATTGTACCAGTTTGGCATGACATTCTCAGTGGCTCTGTGCTGGTTCCTACTTTCTTTTTCTAAATATTCTACTATTCTTTTCTCACTGTCCTACCTATTCCTCTAAATGACTGTAGGTAAGAAGCGTGAGCTGGGTTTCAATGCTAAATTTTTTAAAAGCAATTAATAACTGCTAAAAAGTAGGTGATTCTTATGAGTAGCACTTTAATAATGACATCTAATATACATCACTTAAAATCACCTCAAGCACTAGTCAATCTTTAGAAAGGCTGGGTGTAGTGGCTGAAGCCTATAAACCCAGCACTTTGGGAGGCTGAGGTGGGAGGACTGCTTGAGCCCAGGAGTTTGAGACCAGCCTGGGCCACACAGGGAGACTTCATCTCTACAAAAATAAAAAATTAGCTGGGTGTGATGGCATGTGCCTGCGGTTGCAACTGCTTGGGAGGCTGAGGGAGGATCACCTGAGCCCAGTAGGTCAGGGCTATACTGAACCAAGGTTGTGCCACTGTACTCCAGCCTGGGCAACAAAGCAAGAACCTGCCTCAAAGGAAGAAAAAATTCAGATATACTTTAGGTCATCTTATAAAATGTAATATTATCTTTTTAAAAAGTCATTTTTAAGGCAGGTGCAGTGGTGCATGCCTGTAATCCCAGCATCTCAGGAGGCTGAGGTAGGAAGATTATTTGAGCCCAAGAGTTCAAGTCAGCCTGGGCAACGAAGCAAGACTCCATCTCAAAAAAAATATATAAAAAGTCATTTTTACTAAGATCATGACCACTACACTTTCAAGGAAAGTAAACAGGATTTTACAAATGCATCACTACTTATTACCAGGTATAAAGAATAAAGCACAAATATCTTCAGTTTTAGTATCAAGTTGTAGAATAAACTTCTAGCAAAAGTTACCATATACATATAAAATAACTGACAAAAACCCACAAATAGTCAAAAATCAATCTGTCCTTCCTCTTCAGGGCACATAAATTAAAAAGAAGAAAATTTATTCTATTATACATTTTACTCATTTCAAACTGAGTGGATAAATACCACTTTAAAGAATCACTTAGACTCACCTAGGATACTGAAAATAGTGTTGTTACTCACAAACCCATTAAATACATATGGATGAAATTACTACTTACAGTTACACTGTTAACATTCTGAAACTTAACATAACGAAGTGGAACAATGCCATCTTCTTTAATATCATCCTCTGTCAGTTCCAGAGCTTGAGTTGGTTCACTTCGTTCTGCCTCTTCAAAATCCATAGATCGGGGCAGGTTGATAAAAATTTTTACATATTTAGGGCCTTGACCTATAAAATGGTAGAATAAAATGAAATGTTGAAAAACCTCAAATATACTATACTCCCTTTACCACAACACTCACACTACACACAGACACACACAAATCAATATACATAAACTTCAAATAACTCCATTATTAGAACTTGTACAAAAGTCTGAGTATTCAGGCAGCCAATCCTTTATTTTCCAATACACGTTTACTGTTCCTTCTCGGCCTAGCTAACACTGTGGTAAATATTAGGAATATAAGATTAAAACAAACACATACACATAGAGCAAGTCCCTGCCCCCAACTACAAAAGACATGCTACGATAAACAAAATACCACAGGAGAGGAGGTACAAGGAAGGTGACAACGGATTCTGACAATATATGCAGATTAACAAAAAGCTTCATAAAATAGCATTTGAACTAGATCTTATAGTTGCCAATAGTTGGTACATTTAGTTATTTAGGAGGAGAGCCTTATCAGTGACATTTAGCCAAAAGAAAATTAATAAAAATTGCCAAATTTCATTTTAGGGATTAATTAGGATGTGCTAAGTGGTAAAGTCCCAAGTATAGAATGCCTTAATCCCTTTAACTTCAAGGAACAATTTAACACCCGTATTTTGTGGCTGAAGAAGGAAAAGTAAGACTCATTTCTGCAGCATTTGCTTATAGAAATACTTTGTAATTTCAGAGTAAAAGTACAATTTTATTAATAAAAAATTATTAACATAAAAATTTAGCAGAACAAATAAGAAAATGCTATCTTCTAAATAAGGCCTTGGCTATTTCTTCCAATCAATCAAAAAAATATCGAACCCTAGTCTCCATTCCCCTATTACCCCTCAGAAAAAGCTTAACAGAAAAAGAAGAAATGGGGGGGAAAAGGAAAATTCTTTATTTTAGAAGAGAAATCCCAAGTCTGCGCAATAATATTTACATGCATCGATATAAAAAAGATGATACTATTAATAGGGCACAAACAGGAATATCTGGAGCCTCAGTTTTCTCACTTAAAACAAAAGGGGTTTGAAATAAATCTTTCAGTTTTGATTCTAAAATATGGCTGCTCAGAATCTACAGTTTTAGAACAGTTGGAAAAACATATTCAGCACTTCTCAGATTAAAAGGAAACAAATGTTAAAATAAAAAAGTATAAAAATAACTAAGTTCTCTTTCTTTCACACTTTTAGTACCTCATAATCTCACATTATTTACCCATTCATTTATATCTTACTTTGTTCCAAAACAAGCCAGGCGCACTGCTCACACCTGTAATCTTAGCACTCTGTGAGGCCAAGGTGGGTGGATCACCTGAGGTCAGTAGTTCAAGAACAGCCTGGCCAACAGTTGGTGAAATCCTGTACTAAAAATACAAAAATTAGTCGGGCGTGGTGGTGCCTGCCTGTAGTCCCAGTCCCAGCTACCCAGGAGGCACAGGTGGGAGAACTGCTTGAACCCAGGAGGCAGAGGTTACAGCAAGCTAAGATTGCACCACCACACTCCAGCTTGGGCAACAGGACAAGACTGTCTCCAAAAAAAAAAAAAAAACCTACCTCTACTTAATAAAAAGTTTTAATTTTATGCTAACAGTTCTACAAAGCAGGAAGTTAGTTTAAAGAAAAGCTATCCTTTACTCACCATTATCTGGTCCTTGAAATTTCATGGAATAAAGCTTAACAGGTTGATTGAATGCCACAGTAATAAGTAGCTGTGGAGAAAAGAGTTTCATTTTAAAAGGGCTCTTGTACACCTTGAGTACACAAACTACTGCAGTAGGATGAAAATAACAGGCAAGAAAAAAAAAAAAACAACCTAATTCATCGAACAAAACCAACGTAACATGAAAAATCAGCAAGTTGAAAGTCACTTGATTAGATAACATTTGAGAAATACCACCATCAGTTTTTTATGCAAGGGAATACAAGAAAAAAATTCATCAAGTAAATACTAAAACTATGCATAGGAATGTTAAGGTCTTGTGAGCTATAAACTGGCAAGCAACCTGCTTTCTAACAAATCAAACAAAAATCGCAAATTAAAATTTAAACTATTCATTTTAGCATACAGCTCTAGGATGGTTTATTTGTCAAGAATCTATTCACATAACTTGACGATTTAGAGGCAATACACAGGTTACGCAAAGACTAGCCCTGAAATGGACTCTGATCCCAAACTTAAGAGAATAGGGCTCTTACAGCTCTGAGGAAACCTCCAAACTTCCATCCTACATTTCCTTGACTGACTGAATCTGGAAGGCCACATAAGGGAAGAGGAATATGAAACACTGTCAGAAAGCCTATCTCTCTGAAACTCTTCTGGATCATTTGCACAATCTTCTTTCCAGCCAAAAGTGCGTTGGATGTAGTACCTATGTTTCTACCCTGGAAAGATTTCCTGGGTAGGAAAATCTCAGGAAGCCTGAGCCAGTCCTGCTGATTAGCATTCTCACATTATTTTTAGGGCACCATTCTACAAGAAACACAATGTGAATGACACTCTCAAAGTTGTAAAATATGGTGGCTCTGGGGTTACAGCATAGAAAAGATGGGGTTTGGATTTATGATTCCAGAATCATGTTGTGGTTTATCTGCCTGAGAAAATAACTAGGTTATTTCCTTTAGTTACACCAATACTTTTTATACTCAACCCATAATAGGGTATCAAAAAATAATAAGCATGACATGATTAGGGAACTGAACTGTAGATGAAAAGCAGAAGAGATGAGAAAGCTTAAAGCAGATCAAGTCAGCCTCTTCCTAAAGCCAGTGAAGAGTCATTTCACTCTTGTAAGGAAGGGAAACATGCAGATTTATATTTTAGAAAAATAACTTTTGTTATCATATAGAAGATGAACCAGAATGGGCCAAATCAGAGACAATGGAAGAGAAAGTAAACTGAGGAAAACAGCCAAAAATTTAAAAAGCTTGATCAAGGAGGTAACACCCAACTTACTCTGTGATAAGGGCAAGGCAGGGAAGCATAGGGAATATAATACAGGTTTCTATCTAGGAGAAAGGAGTTAGCCACATGGAGAGGGCTCATCTCATTAGTCTCTATTTCTCAGATACAAATTCATCTGGGTGGAAAGAAGGTATGGAAGTCAGGTCAAGGATGAACAAAAGGACCAAACAGTGGTAACAGCTCAATTCTGCAGTGGGTCTCATCCAAGAGTTCAGCAATTTTTCTTAGTGCACCTAAGTTCTTTTATGTGGCAGCCCACATACAAGATCAGAGAAAGGAGGTGGGTATGTATGGTCAAAAAACAAAAGTCAAAGATACTGAAAGCTATAGAAATGAAAGGAAGAAGTGATCATCTGGGAAGGAGAGACAAAAGCCACAAGATGGGAACAAGATAAAGAAACAAGAGTAGGCATAAATAGTGATAATCCCCACAAGCTTAACTTCAGCCCTTAATTACCTGTTCATCACAGTCAGATTCCAAGAAGGTCGTGTCTTTTCGTAAACAGTTGTCAAATCCATGCTCATCACTTTCATTAAGACATTCACAACCAGCTTTGTTAATAAAAGGCATTAAATCCATCTGAAAAAAAAATTAAATCAAGATTTTAGGCAACATATTTGGATTAGGTATAAAAATGTTAATAAAACAATTTAAATCTGTGATTCTCTTTAGGCAATTTTAAAGAAAACACTTTTAAAACAGTTCATAAAACTTTTACAGTAGTCCTTTTATTTGCATTTCCGACTGAGATCTACCATCAATTATTAAAGCCAAATCTAGGCTTAGCCTACTTGTTAATGTATCAGAAATTATGTCTTTAACACTAAGATTATAAAATGTTGACTTATACTTTAAAAAATAAGTGTTTTACAGAAGAAAATATGCAAATTAAAATATCTGTAAGATCCAAAAAAAGCCTATTTCCCTCCTAGTGGCCAAGGACTCTTTCTATAAGATGTCTGATTTAAGATGAGTAGCAAATAAGGACTTACAGTTTTTATCATGAAAAATTTCAAACAGACAAAAATATAATAACGTAGTGAATCCCATGTATCCACCACCTCCAGCTATAATAATCATCAACTCAAGGCCACTCTTGCCTCATCTTTAACCCCCAACGACATCCTAACTCTCCTCCTGATTAGTTTGAAAAAAAAAAAAAATCTTTTCATTTCATTCATGAACATTTCAGTGTGAATTTCTAAGCAATAAGAAGTAAAAAACACACACACACACATTCTCAGTATCATTATCACAATCAGTAATTCCTTAATACCATCAAATCAGTGGTCAAATTTCCTCAACTGTCTCATAAATATTTTACAGTTGAACTGTTACACTCAGAATAAAGTCAAAAAAAAGCATATGCCAAAGAAAAAGGCCTGGTACGACGGCTCATGCCTCTAATCCCAGCACTTTGGGAGGCTGAGGTGGGTGGACACCTTGAGCTTAGGAGTTCAAGACCAGCCCGGGCAACACAGTGAGACCTTGTCTTTAAAAAATTAGCTGGGTGCATTGGCATGTGCCTTTAGTCCCAGCTAATTAGGAGGCTGAACTGGGAGGATGGCTTGAGATCAGGATATCAAGGCTGCAGCGAACTGAAATTGCGCCACTGTACTCCAGCCCAGGCGGCAGAGCGAGACCCTGTCTCAAAAAACAAACAAACAAAAAGTATAAACATTATATTTGGAGGCTCACCCCTGTAATCCCAGCATTTTAGGAGGTTGAAGCGGGCAAATCGCCTGAGGTCAGGAGTTTGAGACCAGCTTGGCCAACATGGTGAAACTCTGTCTCTACTAAAAAGACAAAAATTAGCCAGGCATGGTGGCAGGCACCTGTAATCTCAGCTACCTGGGAAGCTGAGGCAGGAAAACTTCTTCAACCTGGGAGGCGGAGGTTGCAGTGAGCCAAGATCGCACCACTGCACTCCACAGCCTGGGCGACAGAGCAAGACTCCGTCTCCAAAAAAAAAACCGGCCGGGCGCGGTGGCTCAAGCCTGTAATCCCAGCACTTTGGGAGGCCGAGGCGGGCGGATCACGAGGTCAGGAGATCGAGACCATCCTGGCTAACATGGTGAAACCCCGTCTCTACTAAAAAAATACAAAAAACTAGCCGGGCGAGGTGGCGGGCGCCTGTAGTCCCTGCTACTTGGGAGGCTGAGGCAGGAGAATGGCGTAAACCCGGGAGGTGGAGCTTGCAATGAGCTGAGATCCGGCCACTGCACTCCAGCCTGGGCGACAGAGTGAGACTCTGTCTCAAAAAAATAAAAAAATAAATAAATTATATTTGGTTCCTATGTCTCTGAAATCTCTTTTAATCTAGTCATTTAGCTTATAGATTTCTCAATATTTTGGATTTTACTGTTTGCTTCCCTGTGATGTCAGTCAGCACATGTCCATCTCTGTATACTGTAAACTAACACTTCCATACCTCCCACACAACGTCAGAGTTGTGTTAACAGCAGCTGGTCATGCTTGTCTTGTTTCTGACCTTAGTAGGAATGCTTCCAGTGTTCCCTTATCAAGATTTTACTGAATGCTTTAGGAATAAAGGGGTATTTAAATTTTGTCAAATGTCTTTTCTGCATATTTGGAGATCATGATTTTTTTCCATAGGTCTACTAACGTCACAGATTAAGTAAACTTCCTAACATAAACATCTCTTACATGCTTTAAAAAAACTCAATTTTTTTTTTTTTTTTTTGAGACAGTCTCACTCTGTCGCCCAGACTGGAGTACAGTGATGCAATCTTGGCTCACTGAAACCTCCACCTCCTGGGTTCAAGTGATTCTCCTGCTTCAGTCTCCTGAGTAGCTGGGATTACAGGCGTGTGCCACCACGTCTGGCTAATTTCTGTATTTTTAGTAGAGTTGGGGTTTCACGTTGGCCAGGTTGGTCTCCAACTCCTGGCCTCAAGTGATCTACCCACCTCAGCCTCCCAAAGCGCTGGGATTACAGGTGTGAGCCACCACACCCAGGCCATGATGATATTATTGAATTTTGTTTACTAACACTTTATTTAAAAGTTTTACACCAATATTCATAATTGAAACTGGTCTGTGGCTTTCTTTTTGGTGCACCCTTTGTCAAATTATCAGATCAATGTCATAGTTCAAAAATAAATTAAGAAGTTTTCTTTTTACTTAAGATCTGAAGTAGTTACAGTAACACCAGATTACCTGATCTTTGTAAGGATTTGGCAACATTTACCTGTAAAGTCATAGAAGTCTTTATAGAAGAAATCTTTACGACTATTTCTTCTATTTCTCTATGGTGCTGGTCTATTCAGGTGTTCTGCTTCTAGTAGAGTTGATTTTGGTAAAAGTGTATTTTTCCAGAAAAGTATCCATTTCATCTAAACAAGGATTACTTTTCAAGTCTATCAAGTATTATAGATGAGTCACATGTTCACCTCTCTATCTCAAAGGGCTTTCATTACGTTTTTTAAAGAGAAGATACTAATACATACATACATAATTCTGAAAGATTGAAGAAAACTTTGTATGTCAAGTAAATATGAAAATGGCAATAATCATTAGTATAGACCTCTAGTTATACAAAAAACAGCCTAAATGCTTTCAAAGCTAAAATGTTATAGTAAATGTATTACTTAGAGTAACGTATAGCCAATTTAAAAGATGGGGAGGGAAGAAAGAAGGGCCACAGAGCAAAGTTTTACTATAGCAGAATTATTCGGAGCATTACGAACATTTGCCTTAAAAGGGCAGTTTTGACAAAATCTTTTAAATGTTTTTGTCTTCCGTCCTATCTATATGTCACTTCAATATGATATCTAGGATTAAGAAAACATTACAGTCAGACTTGCAATATCAAAATGATAAAAATACTAGGTGGGTAAATTCTTCTCAATAGTTTTTATTTTTATTTATTGTGGGGCACACAAAACATATATGTGTGTGTGTGTGTGTGTGTGTGTGTGTGTGTGTGTGTGTCTTTTGTTTTTTTGCAACAAAGTCTCCCTCTGCTGCCCAGGCTGGAGTTGCAGTGGCACAATCTCGGCTCAATGCAACCTCCGCCTCCTGCGATTCTCCTGCTTCAGCCTCTGAGTTGCTGGGACTACAGCAGTGTGCCACCACACCTGGCTAATTTTTGTGTTTTTGGTAGAGATAGGGTTTCTGATGTTGGCCAGGCTGGTCTTGAACTCCTGACCTCAGGTTATCCGCCCACCTTGGCCTCCCAAAGTGTTGGGATCACAGGTGTGAGCCACTGTGTGCCCAGCTCACAAAACATATTTAAAGGGCTGCATTAAAGTATTTTGTTATACAATATACAACACTGTCTGGGACAAACTGGCATTATTACACTGCATATTTGACATAACTGGAAACTGACATATTCTGAAAACCTGCAATGAGAAATAAATGTAGTTACCTTTATAATCAACATGCCAATCATGGGAAAATAATCAGGTAAATCCAGAATATGCAACTGTCTCTAAAACAGATATCCTAGCTGGGCACGGTGGCTCACACATGTAATCCTAGCACTTTGGGAGGCTGAGGCAGGTGGATCACCCGAGGTCAGGAGTTTGAGATCAGCCCGGCCAACACAGTGAAACCCCCCTCTACTAAAAATACAAAAATTAGCCAGCTGTGGTGGCGCATGCCTGTAATCCCAGCTACTTAGGAGCCTGAGGCAGGAGAACTGCTTCAACCGGATGGCGGGGCCGGGGCCAAAGGGGCGACAGAGGTTGTAGATCGTGCCACTTCACTCTAGCCTGGGCAAAAGTGTGAAACTCCATCTCAAAAAAAAAAAAAAAAATTAAATAAAACAGATAGCCTAGACCCATGCTATTCAGTATGATATTCATTAGCCACAAGTGGCAATTTAAAATTAAATTAATTAAAATTAGATAAAATTAAATATTCAGTCCCTCAGTTGCACTAGTCATATAAGAAAATGTTCAATAGAAAAGTGCACCTACTGGCCACCATATGACTAGACTGGCGCTGGTTTAGACTTCCAAAACGGGAAACCATGACAAAAAAACGCAGAGAAAAGTTTCTAGACCAAAGAATATTAATTAGGACAACTTAAATGCAATGCATCATCCTTGATTTGACCCTAAATGGTAGAAAACAGCCATAAAGAATATTTTGGGGATAACTAAGAAAATTTGAATGTAGAATAATTAGAAATACTGTATCAATATTAAATTTCTTGGAGTTATAATGGTATCACGGTTATATATGATTACCAATTTTAAATACTGAATAACCCTGTAAGACCTAAATAAATAGTTCAAAACTTTAATGTCTTGATTGACACCTGACAGAAAAAAAGGGACATTTAAAAATACAGCTTTTCATATTTCATCCATAACATTTGCACAAAAACTGAGTTTTTATTTCTTAAAACTTCATTTTTTCCTGTCTATTTCCTATCTGAGGCCAAAATACTCATACCACAGCTGATGTGTAAAGGAGTAAGCCTGCAGCTAGGCAACAAGACTGTTGTGCTCCTAAGACTTTTTAATGCAAACACCCTTAGTAATAAAGGGAAAAAATACAAAGACATAAACACAATGGTTTTTACAAGTTAAATGATTTCCAAAACTGTCCAAAAGATGTAACAACCCTGACATAAACAATATGGTCATACTTCCTAATTGGACATTACAATTTCAAATTACAGGTGTATTTTAAATAAACAGTAATTGTACTTGCCTAAATCAATGCTGGTATCACGTTACTGATGCTTTCTGACACCCTTCCAATCTCCCACTACACACACATACACAAAGAATCTCTCATTTTTATTGGACTATAGCATCTCTTCATTTGGCATGATATAGAGAGGACTTGTAGCTCCATGACACAGAACTGTTTCAATATGCCTGTTATACCTTGTTCAAGATATTAGCTTTGGCTGGGCGCAGTGGCTCACGCCTGTAATCCCAACACTTTGGGAAGCCAAGGCGGATGGGTCACCTCAGGTCAAGGGTTTGAGACCAGCCTGGCCAACATGGTGAAACCTTGTCTCTACTAAAAATATAAGAATTAGCCGGGCATGGTGGCGGATGCCTGTAATCTCAGCTACTGGGGAGGCTGAGGCCAGAGAACGGCTTGAACCCTGGAGGCGGAGGTTGCAGTAAGCTGAGATCGTGCCACTGCACTCCAGCCTGAGAGACTGTGCCTCAAAACAAAATTTTTAAAAATTAGCTTTAACTGAGG
Source organism: Piliocolobus tephrosceles (assembly GCF_002776525.5). NCBI lineage: Eukaryota > Metazoa > Chordata > Mammalia > Primates > Cercopithecidae > Piliocolobus > Piliocolobus tephrosceles. The sequence continues at coordinate 22,973,432 of NC_045451.1, read as the reverse complement.
TAACTTTTAAAAAAATGCATTCCTTGATAAGCCAGTGCAGTAACTTTATAAACAGAGAAATTAAAAACTATATATATCTCTTAGTATGTAGGATTTACCTATTTGTATAAAAAAAATCTAATACCATGAAGTGCTGTTTCCAAAGTTTGCTTCCTTCTTGAATAGCTCGTAAATTAAAAATGCTGCATTCTAACTATTCATACCCTGTAGTTTCCACACACTATCCTTTAGATTCTTGGTCTTTATGTTGCTATTTGGAATAAGTTACTCTTAAAACCTAAAATAATACATGTGATACTAAAGTCCAATTTGATTCTAAAACGAAATCAGTAACTAGACTTTTTTAAAAAAAAGAGTGCCAGAAAAGAGGGCATACATTTAAAATGTAAAACCACAGGAAGTAAGTGGCAGCAAAAGGAGTTCAATATATAATGGCCATAATTAAAACTTGTAAGTCATTTTACATAACTGTCAAAAAGTGAAAAAAAAATTTCCAATGCATACTTCACTTTTGGAGAAAAAAAAAGTATAAAGCTAGTATTTTTAAATGGCTATTAAAATAGTTCGGAAAGCAGATTAAGAAAACGTGGCAAAGAAAATTAGGAGGAATTTAGGAAAAATGGTTTATGATAGAGGCTTAACACACAGATGTACATACAGACAAAACTCAATAGTCAGCTAATAAATTTAATTTGAAAGCTCTTATTTAAAAGCATTCTAAACCAATAAGAGATAGAACATGAAAACATAGTTATATTTCATTTTAACCAAATAATGACATGTACAAGATATTATATATTATGATTTCACTTTTCAGTCTACATACATAGCCTTTTGGAATATCTGTGTCTTCACCGCTTCCAGGGTCATTTTCTAAGTGCTGCTTGATTTTTTCTTCTAATCCCACAGCATCTGCTCCTTGATATTGATCAATTCTCACTTTGTTTCGAAAAAACAAAAATGTAGGTGTTGCTGATATATTGTTGGTGGCAGCTGTTCCCTAGAATTGGCAAGTTGGACAGTGTTATGAATTAAATCTTAAACCACTTTGAATATTCATTCTACACCTTTATGGAAGTTAAATATCATAAGCATAAACTAAAAACATGTAAAATACTGCAATTTTGTTATTTAAGGACAAAACACACCTATTCCTAAGAGAGTTCCCCTTTGGGCACAGCTACATTACCTTTACACACACAATAAAGGACATTCCCTATACTTTTATCATTTTTACTGTTAAATACATCATCTAGTAGAAAAATTAGCTTCCAATGCAGAAATTCTGCTTTACACCAGACAGGTCTTTCATAATTACATTATTTCTCAAAAAGAATAACCAAGAATGGTAGTGATAAAGTCAACACAAACCACTGCTACTAGAAAAAAGTGCATGTCTGAAAACCGGTAGCCAATCTGCCTATGAAAAAGAGGTAATGTATTTCGCACTGCCACCATCACCCAATTGTCACTCTTACAGAAATGACTTTCGGTCACCCATCAAACACATTCTAACAGCTATCTTTTTAAATTCTGTGCTAGCTTCACAATCGTATAAGACTATAACTACTGAATGGAAATTACCTAATACCCACTGAGTATCCCAGTTTAAACTTTTCATGACAAATATAAAGGAAACAGTAAAGCAAATACAGCACCTTATTCCAATATTATGAAAATCATTACTATACTTTTTAAAGAAAAATAACATAAAGATAACATAGGAATGTCTTCTCAAAGCCTCTAGGTGAAAAAACTATGACCTTTCAGGAAAGTGCTGCCCAAAACAATGGATATGTAGTACATGTGAGCTACACATGCAATTTTAAATTTTCTATTAACTATAATAAAAAAGTAAAATAAGTAAAATCAAGTTTAATATTACAGCACACCTAATACATGCATTTTCAATCTAATCAACATAAAAGACAATGCAATATTTTACATTTTTTAAATACTAAGTCTTTAAAATCTGATCTGTATTTTATACATTCAGTACATCTCAACATGAATTTGCCACAGTTAAAGTGCTCAGTAACCACATGTAGCCAGTGGTTACAATACCTGACAGAACAGCTCCAGGAGAAAGCACTTTCATTTCAGAAATAGTGATTAAATCAGGGGCCAAAGATACAGTGCAATAACACGCAACTAAGTGCTGAAACATAAATGTGTATAACGTAGGGTTTTCAACAAATCCCCAAAGTTAACTACACACTATGTAATATTCTAAAATTTTTTCCACATTCAGAAATTTAACAAAGATAAAGCTGCAGAGCTATAGAGTTGTTTCTTAGAACTAAAGACTCTATTTTTTAGTGTTGGAAGGAGCCTTCCATTTTTTGTTCCTTAACAATTCCCCACATTTCTGCATATACAAATACAGAACTGTCACATACCATCCCAACTAAGTAATCAGGGCAATTCACCTACAACACTGTGGCTCAATCAACAGTAATCATCCATTTTAAAGTTTCTGCTCAGTGTGTCGATTTGGAGATAAGATTACAAACTGATCAATTCAAACTACATCTAAGAACTCCTTGCCACTGCTATATAATGCCAATGCCTTGGGGGTAGAAGATACAATTCTAGGTTTGCAAAACATAAGGAAATGTACTACACAGAACTGCTGGGTGACCTATTAACAACATCGAATTAATTTTATATCAGAAGGTGATTAATACAAACCTGAAGCAATTAATAATGTGCTACTCTTCTTAACTAATGCAGCCTAATGACATCTGTAATAATGACATCAACATAACATCTTCCTATCTTCAAAGGAATAAGTACTATGTGCATCAAGAGATAAATGAAGAATATTAGTGTTGGATTTCAAATTTATTCAAAAGTAAATTAAAAAGAAAAAAAGATTCCTTTCCCTTACCTGACATTGATGTACATCGACTTCCAAGAAAACAGCCTGTGGATATTTATTACTCATAGAACTGAATGCTGGGGCAATCCTCAAACATGGCCCACACCTGTTAGAAAAGGAAAAGGAACACTAAGTAAAATAACACTAAAGATTGTAATTCTAAATCACTTGTTAATTAAACATAAAATAAAACAAACACTGATATTGCTGGCTTTTGACTATGTGGTTTTTTGTTTGTTTTTAGATGGAGTCTCACTCTGTCGCCCAGCCTGGAGTAGAATAGGGCGATCTCTGCTCACTGCAACCTCCTCCTCCCAGGTTGATTCTCCTGCCTCAACCTCACCAGTAGCTGGGATTACAGGTTCCCACGACCACGCCCAGCTAATTTTTGTATTTTTAATAGAGACAGGGTTTCACCGGGTTGGCCAGGCTGATCTCGAACTCCTGACCTCAGGTGATCCACCTGCCTCAGCCTCCCAAAGTGATGGGAGAATTACAGGCGTGAGCCACTGCACCCGTTTTTTTTTGGAGACAGGGTCTCATTCTGTAACCCAGGCCAGAGTACAGTGGCATGATCATGGCTCAGTGCAGTCTGTCTCAATCTTCCAAGCTCAAGTAATCCTCCCACCTCAGTCTTCCAGGTAGTTGCAACTACAGGTGCATGCCACCACACACAGCTACCAAGCTAAATTTTTGTTTGTTTGTTTTGGGAAGTAGGGTCTCACTATATTGCCCAGGCTGGTCTCAAACTCCTGGGTTCAAGTGATCCTCCTGCCTTGGGCCTCCGAAAGTGCAGACATTACAGGTACAAACCACAACCCTAGGCCTGATTCTCTGGTCTATTTGAATAAGTTATTTATATATACTTGTATCAATACTATACTGTCTTAATGAGCCTAGATGTTATATTTAGTCTTCATATCTAATAGTGTTAAGTCTTCCAGCTTTGTTCTCACTGAGAGAAATTAAAGAAAACCTAAATAAATGGAGGAATTTACTCTGCTTATGAATTTGCAAACTCAATATTGCCAAGATACCAATTTTCCTCAATTTGATCTTTACAACTGATGTAAGATCTTGACAGGTTTTCTTGTAGAAATTAACAAAATTTCAATTCTAAAAATTATAGAGAAATACCAAGGACAGCCCAAGTTGTTTTGAGATTCTAATCTGAAAAAAAATATTACCTTAAGAACTATCATAAACCTTTATTAAGAGAATACAGTACTTGTACAAGAATAAGCAAACTGATCAAATCAGTTTTCTTTTTAAAGAAGAGTCTAGAAACAGACCCATCTCACATACAGTACTCTGATGTCTGAAAAACTTCATGCAGCATTGCAGTGGGAAAAGGATGGTTTTTTCAATAAATACTGCTAGATCAACTGTATACTCATACAGGAAAAGCAATGAATTTCAACACACCATACACAAAAATGAATTCCAGATGGGTTGTAGATCTAAATGTAAAAGGTGAAACAATGAGGGTTTTCGGAAAAAAATACAGGAAGATACTTTCAAAACCTCAAACTAAGCAATGATTTCTTATACAGAAGTACTTAAAAAAAAAAAGGATTGACAGACTGGACTATATTTGATAAACTGGAAGATTAAAACCTTTTATTCACCAAAAAATGCCTTTAAGAGACTCGGAAAAAATATTTGCAAAACATATCAATCAAAGGACTTACACTTCTAATATATAAAGAACTCCTACAAAACAAGGACAAGACGGAACCCCAAAAGAAAAAGAATGAACTCTTCAATAGGTACTTGACAAATGAGATTATCCAAACAGTCAATAAATAAAGTCAAAAACTTTCTATACATCTGGAAAGATGTTCTACTTCATTAGTTACCAGGGATACCCGGGAAATGCAGATTAAAACCAACTCCACAAAAATAGCTACAACAAGAATGAAGTATTGTCAAGAATGCAGAGCAACTAAACTTTTATATACTGTGACAGTGCAAGGTGGTATTAACCATTTTGGAGGGAAAAAAACAAACTGCTAGAAATACACTAACACATCAACATTCCTGGGGGATGCATCTAAGAGACATGTTTACCTTAGAGCATTTGAAAAAGTATTATTAGTAACAGTTGTAAGAGTCAAACATTAGAAACAATGAAATTCTTGTCAACAAAAGAATGGGTAAGCTAATTATAGTTATACAATGAAATACTACACAATAATGAAAATAACTGGTGTAAAACCTCTTGCAAAAACATGGATGAACCTCACAAATAACGTTGAGGAAAGAAAGCAACTACTAGCGTATACTACATGACTATTTATATATAGTTCAAATACATGCAAAACCAATCAATGGTATCAGAAATCAGGACAATGGTTACCTTAGTGAGTTACTGATAGAGTAAGACTTCCGGAGGCTAGCAATGTTTTGTTTGTCTGGAAGCTGATTAAATAGGTGTGTTCAGTTTGTGAAAATTAATTGAACTATACATTTCTAATTGTGTGTCATGTATGTCTCAATAAAAGTTTGTAGAAATAAGAAAAATGTTGGATTTTTCATACAGAAATGTAAGAAAAAGCAAATTCTAAAGCACAAAATAAAAACAAATGTTAAAACTCAAGTTGTGATCAATTCCACATTCTTAACATTTCAATCAGCATTTCACCTTGTGTTATCCTGAAGCCATACCCCAAAAATCTAAGAAAATAATATTTACAGTCAACTAAAATTAGTCTTAAACTTTATAGATGGGAATATAAATCATTACACCATTTTTCAAAGGCCATTGATTGGGTCACATCTATTTTAAATGAACACAAGCCAAGATCCAATAATCTCCCTTCTGAAAGTCTATTCCATTTTAACAACACTTACTCTATTTCACAATAACATGTAGTATAAGGAAGTTCAATGTAATATGCTTGTAATAGTGAAAACTTAGAAAACAATTTAAATGGCAATCAATGGAAAACTAGTTTAAAAAGTTAGGACAGGGGCCAGCTCACGACTATAATCCCAGCACTTTGGGAAGCCAAGATGGGCGGATCACTTGAGTCCAGGAGTTAGAGATCAGCCTGGCCAACATGGTGCAACCCCATCTCTACTAAAAATACAAAAACTAGCCAGGCATGGTGGTGCATGCCTGTAATCCCAGCTACTCAGAAGGCTGAGGCAGGATAATCACTTGCACCTGGGGAAGCGGAGGTTGCGGTGAGCCAAGATCACACCACTGCACCCTAGCCTGATACTTTGTAGTGTTTGGGAGGCAAGAAATTCTCATTATAAAACATTCTCTAGGATCACATTTCAAACCTATGTATATACGTAAATGCATATTAAAAAGACAGAGACAGGCACAATGAACAGTTAGTATCCATAATTCTGTATTCTTTGCTTTTTTGTGATGAACAGCCATTCTCATTTTAAAATATTAAATTAGTTGAGAATAAAGAATTTAGTGTTAACTACATTTACACAGGCATCACAAATTACAGAGGTATCCATGCTACAGTACAATATATCCATTCACGAAAACCACCCTCCTGCAAAAACACACACCAAAAAGAGAATTTATGGGAAAAATAAGTTTGTGGCAAACTACTTGAAACCCACGCAATTTTGTAACAAGATCACTAAGAAAGACAGTAACTAGACTGGGCGTGATGATGGCTCATGCCTGTAATCTCAGCACTTTGGGAGGCCAAGGCAGGCGGATCACTTTAGGTTGGGAGTTCAAGACCAGCCTGGCCAACATGGTGAAACCCCGTCTTAACTAAAACTACAAAAATTAGCCGGGTGTGGTCGCGGGCACCTGTAGTCCCAGCTATTCGGGAGGCTGAGGCAAGAGAATCACTTGAACCCGGAAGGTTGTAGTTGAGCCAAGGTCACCAAGATCGTGCACGCCAGCCTGGGCAACAGAGCGAGACTCCATCTTGGGAGGAAAAAAAAAAAAAGACAGTAACTAGGATTCAGGAAAAAGATGGACATCCCAGCATGTGGCTCAGAGCAGGAAGCTACCCTGGGGAATATTTGAAATGAACAAAATCAACTGGAAATGATGCTTACAGGTGTTGTGACAAATCAGACTGAAGTGGAGCTCTGAGCCAGTGGGGCTGCCATTAAGGAAGGAACAAGAGAAAATGCAACACTGAAAATAAACCCTTCTGGGGAACAAGCGATAGGTGTAGGCACTCTTATTTAACTTCATTAAGTTTCTTAAAATAAACAAGAGAGGGAATTTGCCTGTGTGGCTGACAGCTTTCTGCTTCCAGAAGAAGGTTTTATTTCTGTGTCTATTTTTCAATACCTAGGAATAAATCACATAGGAACCAATACAACTTCCATATCACACTGACATCTCTCTATTCATCAATTATTGATGAGCTAACTGGTGCTACAGACATACATCTTGCAGTTGAACAGACTATTAAAATTATGGTTACTGTGCAAAAAAACTGTTTCAAGACTTTATCTAGATTCTTTAATTTTAGTTAGCCATCATAGGTTGGAACTTTAGTCAAAAACCAAAATGCATCAGCAGAAAAGCATAAATATATACAAAGGCACAAATATATACAGCAGCGCAATTTCACAAAACAATCATTCAAATAAATCAACCATTTTTTTTGTCTTTTGTTTGTTTGTTTTAAGGGTTTCACTCTGTCACCCAGGTTGAGTGCAGTGGCATAACCACGGCTCACTGCAGCCTCAATCCCTCAGGCTCAAGTGATCCTTCCACCTCAGCCTCCCAAGCAGCTGAGACTACACGCATGTGCCACCATACCCTGCTAATCTTTGATGTTTTGTAGACACAAGGTCTGTCTATGTTGCCCAGGCTGATCTCGAACTCCTAGACTCAAGTGATTCTCCCACCTCAGCACCCCAAAGTACTGGGATTACAAGTGTGAGCCACTGTGCCCAGCCAACTGATCATTTCACATAAGATGTTTGTCTCCTCAACATGAGCAGTTGAGAGTAAACAAATTTCCATTAGCTGAGATCATGAACAAGTCCCCTGATTTCTCTGTATAAGATAAAAGGACTCTCCAAGAACTTTTCCCAGCTCTAAAATATTATGCACCCAGTATGCCTGAATTTCAGAATTACACCTTTTTCTCTTGCACACACCTTAATCTGATTAGCAGCCCTTTGCACATTCTAGGATTTCTTATTTCGTTGCAAAAGGTTCAAGACATCACCTAGTCCAGACATTTAAAATGAAGAAAAAAAAAGTAATTTTTCTACTCTAAACCTTCTCTTTGAAAACTTACCTGCTTAGTACAATATATAAAATGTACATGTTAGAAGGATTCTGAGTTATGCTGTTTGAGAAAAAGAATACAGTAAGCTGCTTTCTACAATGTATAAAGAAATAAACCCAGCCAGGCGCAGTGGCTCACGCCTGTAATCCCAGCACTGTGGGGAGGCCAAGGCTGGTAGATCACCTGAGGTCAGGAGTTCGAGACCACCCTGACCAACATGGTGAAACCCCATCTCTACTAAAAATACAAAATTAGCTGGGCCTAGTAACGCATGCCTGTAATCTCAGCTACTTGGGAGGCTGAGGCAGGAGAATCATTTGAACCTGGGAGGCAGAGGTCGCAGTGAGACGAGACTGAGCCACTGAACTCTGCCTAGGCAACAAGAGCGAAACTCTGCCTCAAAAAAAAAAAAAAAGAAAAAAGAAACCCACAGAACTAAAACTTTAAAACAGACATAACCTAATAAAATTAACCAGTAAGTAAGAACTGAAGATCAGAAGATGACCTGCCCAACACCAAACATCCTAGCTGGCGGCAGGGCCATCACTAAAACAGGCAATTCCTAAATACAATCCAAGATCAGCTTTCTTTGAAAGAACATTAGCTTCTTTTTAATACACTTTTTTCTACAGTCATAATACAATATAAATTCCATTTCATGAACCAGCTGTCCTTCCCTATTTGCTACAGTAGCCAGTGTCTTATCTTGAGCAACAACTTGTGTCAACACACACAACTGGTAAGTGGATAATAAAAATATGCTTTCTAAAGCCACGGTTAAAGGTTTTTTATTTTCTTTTTCTTTTTTCCTGCAGGGTAAAACTTTAAGCAATTTATACATGTGCTATATTTACTAATGGGCAGGCTTAATCACAACTGGTATTATTAATTACATAAAACAGCTAGCATTCATTGGGCAGTTACTATATGCTACGCATTCACAAATTCATGTCACCTCATTTAAGCTTTATGACTCCCAAGAACAACAAATTACGAAGCTAGAATTAGATCCCAGAACCCAACTCTTAACTACTATGCTAAAAAGTCCAAAACAGTGTACTAAACAGTGCCTTTCATTGTTACTTCCAAATCAATTGCCAAGATTAAACTGTGTACTACTCTTGAAAGGTAGCCAGACAAACCACAGACAAATCAAACAACTGTATGATTCTATTTCTATAAAGTTCAAATACGGGCAAAACTGATCTGTAGTGTTAAAATTCAAGAATAGTGGGAAAGAAGCCTGGGACGGTGCTGGGAGTCTGGGGTGCTGGTAATGATCTATTTCTTGCACATTTTAGTATACTTGCACTTCAATAAAAAGTTAACAAATAAAGCAAATCTGTTCTCCAAGGCTTCGATATGCCCTCGTCTTACAGCTACTTACTTCACTTGCTAACGTTTTCTGCCTGGTTCCTACGGACTACTGGGCCTGCTAACTCTGCACTTCAATAAACTACCTTCGGTCATCAGTAATTCTGTGGCATGTAATTAACATATGTTTAATATATATTTAGTTATTTGGGTAAGCTATCGTAATTACTAGAATTCAACATCCTAACATACACTGATATCCTTCTTAGATTGTAACAAACCCTAACAAACTACAAAGGCAGATCTGCTTTAAGAAAATTCAATGTATCTCCAGCCTGTGCAACATGACAAAACCCCATCTTTACAAAAAAATTTAAAAATTAGCCAGGCATAGTGGTCCATGTCTGTAGTTCTGGCTACTGCTGGGGCTGAGTTGGGAGGATTGCTTGAGCCCAGGAGGTCAAGGCTGCAAGTGAGCCATGATCACATCACTGCACTGCAGCCTGAGCAACAGAGCAAGACCCTGTCTCAAAAAAAAAAAAAAAAAAAAAAATGCAGTGCATGGTAAACATTATCTACAAAACTGATATATTCATCAATTCAAGATAAAAATCACTGCCTGGGCATGGTGGCTCATGCCTGTAATCCTAGCACTTTGAGAGGCTGAGGCCGGCAGACCACCAGGTCAGGAGTTTGAGACCAGCCTGACCAACATGGTGAAACTCTATCTCTACTAAAAAGACAAAAATTAGCAGGGTGTGGTGGTGCGCACCTGTAATCCCAGCTCCTCAGAAGGCTGAGGCAGGAGAATTGCTTTAACCTGGGAGGCAGAGGTTGCAGTGAGCTGAGATCATGCCACCACACTCCAGCCTGGACGACAGAGCAAGACTCCATCTCAAAAAAAAAAAAATCATTCACACTGTTTAATGGGGTAGGGGCGGGGAGACTGGGATGACACTGTTTAATGGGGTAGGGGCGGGGAGACTGGGATGACGGATGACACAATGCATATTCTTTCAACCGTTTAGTAACAACAAAACTGGTACTGCTTATAACCACTAAAATGTATCTGGGCGTAAGTAACAATTTGGAGACACCTGTTTAAAAAAGTTACCAAAAAGAGTATCAGAGAGTGAACTGAATTGCAGGCAGAGGTGTAAATTACTCAAGGAAAGGCATATCAAAAATTGTCAGGCTCTGTGCGGATACACAGAGATGAACGTGCATTTCTTTTCTCCTTAGGCTGCAAAGATCAAGAACAGCACTTTATAATTCAAACAATGCATTTATTTTTTTTTATTTTTATTTATTTATTTATTTTTTTTTTTTTTTTGAGGCAGAGTCTTGCTCTGTTGCCCGGACTGGAGTGCAGTGGCCGGATCTCAGCTCACTGCAAGCTCCGCCTCCCGGGTTTACGCCATTCTCCTGCCTCAGCCTCCGGAGTAGCTGGGACTACAGGCGCCCGCCACCTCGCCCGGCTAGTTTTTTATATTTTTAGTAGAGACGGGGTTTCACCGTGTTAGCCAGGATGGTCTCGATCTCCTGACCTCGTGATCCGCCCGTCTCGGCCTCCCAAAGTGCTGGGATTATAGGCTTGAGCCACCGCGCCCAGCCAAACAATGCATTTATTAATGGGACCTTAAACAAGTTATTTAACCTCTCTGTGACTCAATGTCCTCAACTGTAAAACAGGGACAGTTGTTAGGGTTATTCTGAGGAACGAATGAGTCAATATAAGAGCTTAAACAAGTTCCTTACACAGACTAAGGAATATGTAAGCATTGACTGTTTTAATCCTTAAAAAATACTCTGGGAAAAGGGTGCTAACCATTCAATGAGGAAAAGACAGTGTTTTTGATAAACGGTGTTGGAAAAATTGGATATCCATATGCCATAAAATGAATTGGACCCTAACTTTATGACATATACCAAAATTAACTCAAAATGGATCAAGGACCTAAACTTAAGAGCTGAAACTATAAAACTCTTAGATGAAAAGATAGGGAGATAGCTTCATGACTTTGAATCTTGCAATGATTTCTTGAATATGACACCAAAAGCACAGGCAACAAAAATACAGATAAATTGTACTTCATCAAAGTTTAAAACTCATGCATCAAAGGGCACCATCAAGAAAAAGACAACCCACAGAATGTGACACAGTATTTGCAAATTAAATATTAACATCTAGAATATACAAAGAACTACTGCAACTCAACCCAGAAACAAACCACTCAATTCAAAAATGGGCACAGAAGGCCTGGTGCAGTGACTCACACCTGTAACCCCAGCACTTTGGGACGCTGAAGTGGGAGGGTCTCTTAGAGCCAGGATTAAGACCAGCCTGGGCAACAAAGTGAGACCTAGTCTCTAAAACAAAAAATAAACTAGTGGGCATGGTGGCATGTGTCTGTAGTCCCATTTACTTGAGAGGCTGATGCGGGAGGATTGCTCGAGGCCAGGAATTCAATGCTGCAGTGAGCCATCATCTCAAAACTGCACTCCAGTCTGGGCAACAGAGCAAGACCCTGTCTCTAACAAATGAGAAAAAAGAAAAGCAAGCAGGCAAGCAAGCAGAGATCCCTGTATAGTAGTGTCCCATAGCAGCATTATCCACAACAGCCAAAGGAAGACACAACTGGAATGTCCATCAAAAAACGAATGGGTAAACAAAATTTGCCATACACATAAATGGATGATGTTATGCAGTTATAAAGAAGAATGAAATTCTGAGACATACTAAGACATGGATGAACCCTGAAAACACTATGCTACGTGAAGTCAAAAAACAAAAGGACAAATGTTATGATTTCATTTATATTAGGTGCCCCAAATTGACAAATTCATAGAGACAGAAAGCAGAATAGAAGTTACCAAGGAGGTAGATAGGGAGAGGCAAATTACTGCTTAATGGGTAGAGTTTTGTCCCTTAGGAGAAGTAAGGATGGGGAGTTACCCTTTAATGGATGTAGAATTTCTGTCTAAAGTTCTAGGAAATAGTGGTGATGGTGGCACAACATTGTGAATGTATAGTCAAGTCTGGGTATGCAGGGGATTAGTTTCAGGACCTCCAGCGAGACACTAAATCACAGATGCTCAAGGGCCTGATAGAAAATGGCATAGTATCTGCACATAACCTACGTCCATTCTCCCATATACTTTAAATCATCTCTAGGTTACTTATAATACTTAATGTAAATGCTATGTAAATAGTTTTTATACTATATTTAGAAAAAAGAAAAAAAGTATGTACATGATCAACACAAATGTGATTTTTTTCCCTAATATTTTCTATCCCCATTTGGTTCAATCCATGGACAGAGGGCTGACTGTCCTTAATGCCAATGAGTTATACTCTCACAAATGGCTAAATGGTCAATTTTATGTTATATATATTTTATCATAAGGCACTAAAGATTCTTACACAGGAAAACAATCTATGTATCATTTTAGTAAAATTTAGACTGAGAGTGGATAAAGCATAGAAGTTAAAAAAGAAAAAAGGTTTAAAAGAGGGCTGGAAAGGAAATTAAATAGATGCTGGAGAAACTATGCTCTCATTCTAAACTGGGACATATTAACTTTGATCTAAGAGGTTTCTTACAAGATTTTACTGAATACAGTTCTTTCTGAGTCTAATACTGATCCCTCATATACATAAATCTGGGGTTCTATTGACAATGAATTTAGACAGGATGTATTAATGGCCAATGAGTTCGAGGAATATTAAAGGTAAATACAATACTCTTACCAGATTTGTAAACGTATACGCTTTTGAACTTACTCCAAATTCAAACATTAATTTTCCCTCAGTTTTTACAAAGAAAAAGAATTTTAATTCCACTAAAATACCTTTTCAAAAGTAATAGATCTTTACCAATTTCTGCAGTTATGCTTATGCTTAAATGACACCACATTGATAGAAAAAAACCTTCCTTCGCAGCAATGTTTCCCCACTTTTCTCACTTCAATCAATTTTTGTTATTCTATTATCTCTCCCACTGCTATAGTAAGTGGGAAAAACAATGTATCACTGAGGAACAAAAGTATAAAAGCTTCGACTGGTCAGAATTAGAAAAGTGAACTAAAAGTGAGGTGAGGTTCCTTACTGAAATCATATCTTCCCTTTTCCACTGTGGCCTAGATAATGTACTACAGGTATTCCCCTATTATTAAGAATACAGACATTACAAAACTGCTAAAAATGAGAAGACATATTTATAGAATTCTAACATTCCTTTTAGGTATTTTAATATGTATGATATCACTTATCCTTTTAAATTTAGTAAAAGCAAAATTCCGTATATCATTTGGGTACCTAGTTCACCACATGAAATGCAAGGTACTATCCTTTATCAATTCAGTGTAAGAGACTGGTCCAAAAATAAGTCTTGTTTTCATATGTATCTGCATCCATTCCCTAAAACGATGTAATCCTAACGTCACCATTTACATACTCAACATTTAGTAAACCATGTACTAGAAACTTTTGTATTTTTGCTCTGAAATTCAAAATGGAATTTTGTGTTTATATAGTTATTTGAACAGTAAAGTGTGTTACATAAACAGTGATTAACAGTAGTAGACTGCTCCAAGGTAGATGTATAAATAACGCCAAGGGGTCAAGGAAAATAAAGCGGAGACCTCTAATACTTCTAACGAAATACTATCAACATACACAAGGAGAGATCTGTGAAACACACACACACACGCTGAAATCTTGGTTCTCAACGCCGAGTTCCAACACGTCATTCTCACATAGGAACGTTATTACACACACATCCACTATAAAAGGTCCACCTGTTCTGAGACCTGTAATTTTGTCGATATTTACCAAAGACAGTTAACATTTTTCAAGATCCCTGTCCTCTTAGTGAAAAAACAGCCTGGTCAAACTAAGACACCCGGTCAACTGGCCACCTGTAATACATACGTACTATCGTGTGTGACCAGTTGCAATCGCATACATAGGGGAGCCTAAGCTACAAGTTAGTGGCCGAACGAGGAAGAAAAAATTTTAACTAATTTAAAAAGCACCCTAACCCAACGTTAACTTAGTTCAAACTGCATTAGCAGAAATTTAGCACTAAGAGCTACGCATATTAGTTGGATCGCCCCATCTGAATCTTCAAAGGCTTTAGAGATGTAGGTGGTGAAAAGAAGCAAAGTCTTCGGTAAATTAAGCTTTTGGAGCTCTGGAGATGCAAATGACAGCTGGCTCCGGAGAAAGAAGGGGTCAGGCTCACGCAAGGGTGGCTGCGGAGACTCCCACAGGCTGAAAGGAATAGGGGCGGGCCACCCCAAGTGCAGAGTTTGTAAGAGGATTGAAAAGGAGCAGGTGAGGAATCTACTGAGCTGGAGAAGTCGGGCAGTCAGGCCTCCGAGCCTGTCTAGGACCCCCTGTGCATAAATAGGGGTTCACACTCGAGAAATGAGGCCTAATTCCGGCAGCTCCTGGGGCTGCGGCCACTGCCGGACATTCCGGGGCAGCAGACGGCTAGGAAACCAGGACCAACAAAGTGTGAAAGGAAAGCAAGAAAGGACAGACGGGGACCCACAAGGGCTCGAGCCTGGCCTCACCCTCTCATGGTGAACTTGACCACGGCGAGTCGGGAGCCCGCGCCGCTCAGCTCTGGCTGGAAATCCGGGTCGCTCCCGACGGGCTTCACCCCCACCATCCTCACAGAGAGCCCGGCAGGGTGGCCGCGACGCCACTGGCTTCGAAACTGAAGGAGAAGACGATCTGGGAGAGGAAGCAGAGACGCTCAGGAAGGCCGAGGCCTGGACACAACAGGCGGCGACCGCGGCGTCTTCTCCCGGGACTCTCAGTGCCGAGTCACGCCAGGGAGCGGAGCGGCCCAGGGGGCGGGGAGGGATGGGGGAGGGGAGAGAAGAAGGAAGGGAAGCCTTGCGGCACCCAGCAGCCACCGCGCGGTAGGGCCGCCGGCGTGACGTCATTTCCGTGCCGTCCGCTTTGGCCTTCACCGCCCAATCCCAAAACGCGAAGCGTAGTCCCACCCTCGACTGAGTAGCCTCGCGCTACCTTGAGCGGCGCAGGCGCAGAGGCAGACGTGTAGAGGTCTCGTGCGCAGGCGCAGACTGAGACTTAAAACTTCGCATATTCCTCCGCGTGTCCCAGATCTGAGACTCTCACCCAGGAGGTGTCTGAGTTGTAACAGTGAAGAAGAAACTCGTTTTACTCCGGGGTTCTTAGCTGCTGTTCAAGGCACCCACTGGAAGTACTTTGAAGATGCTCCTGTACTGTATTCGGGGCAGGTCTACACAGAAGACAAAATAAGGTTTAGGAATATTTATTAACAGACTTCATTACATATGGGGCGCTTTCTGTGCAATCATTCAGAAAGTATCGTGCACCTGTCGTTAGGTTTTGACCAAAAAGATGAAGACACTACTCCTCCTTTAGGAAGTTCACGGTCTAGTGACTGACGCTAACAATAATTTGAATAGGAAGCGGAGGAGACTAACGAGATGGAAGGGTGAGGCAGCGTAAACTTAACTAGGAATCTGACTCCTGGATTGAATCTTGAAAGAGAAGCAAGGGTTAGATGGATGGTGAGAGATAATATTCCAGGCAAGGGGACCACCAGGTGCAAATTCTTGGGTTGAGAGAGTGGATAAGAAGAATAGCTAATATTTACCACATGATGTACCAGGCAAGAGATAAGCTCTTTATATGTATACTAGCTCATTTAATCCCGTGGAGTAGGTTCTGTGATTTCATTTCAAGTCAAGGCAGGCTAACGCCAGTGTACTCTTTTAAATATTAGGCTAGGTCCAAATTATTTGTCTTTGGATTTAGCTGGGGAGATGAAATTGGAGGGAAGGCCGAGGTCAGATAATGACTAGCTAAGGAATTCGGATTTTGTCGGGATGAGAATGGAAAAAAAAATTTGAGGGCAATTTTGCGATTACAAGTGTGGTGAAACTCCCGTCTCCACCAAAAATACAAAAACTTAGCCGAGCGTTGTGGCGCGCACCTGTGGTCCCAGCTACTCGGAAGGCTGAGGTAGGAGGATTCCTTGAGCTGGGGAGGTCAAGGCTGCAGGGAATCATGATTGAGCCACCGCACTCCAGCCTGGGCGACAGAGGCAGACCCTGTCTCAAAAAAAGAAAAGAAAAAAGAAGAAAAATGTGTCTTTAGAAAAGCCCTCAGGTAGCAGCAAGGAGGATGGAAGGCAGTGAGATTCATTTAGGAGGATACTGTGGTGATCCAGGAACTAAATTATGAAAGTATCTGCAGTGGAAATGAAGAGGAAAGGACATGTTTGAGAAACAATTATCAGGCCAATTTAGTGAGATGACAGAGGAGTTTAAGATAACTCAAACATTTCAATCGTGTAGCTTTTAAAAAATGACTTAAAATGCCTGTAGGACATCCAAGTGAGAGATACAGTAGATCATGAGAAGGATGAGCCTGGAACTAAAGAAAAAGAACTAGGATGACGTTACAGATTTGAGAGTCATCAGATTGGGTGATAGTTGAAGCCCAGGAAATGCGAAAAGAGAAAGCTAAAAGTGTTGCAGAAACATATTAAAATAATTATTTCTTAATCCAGCCACACCAGAGGCACAGAAATTACATTTCTTTTTCATGTGATATCAGCACATTGTAATGGTTTTAATAGATAGAAGTCCCCATAATAAACATTTGCTTTTTTTTTTTTTTTTTTTTTTGAGACGGAGTCTCACTCTGTCACTCAGACTGGAGTGCAGTGGCACGATCTCGGCTCACTATAAGCTCTGCCTCCTGGGTTCACGCCATTCTCCT
>NC_045451.1:22838958-22956108 GCF_002776525.5 Piliocolobus tephrosceles | reverse complement strand
TATCTCAGCCTGCCCCGGGTAGCTGGGATTACAGGCACACACCACCATGCCTGGTTAGTTTTCTGTGTTTTTAGTAGAGACGGGGTTTCACCATGTTAGCCAGGGTGGTCTCAAACTCCTGACCTAAGGTGATCCGCGCGCCTCGGCCTCCCAAAGTGCTTGGATTACAGGCGTGAGCCACCATGACCGGCCTTGCTACTTAAATTTTATGGCCATGCACAAACTAACCTCTCAGAACCTCAGCTTCTTGTTTGTGAGCCTTGGATTAATAACACCTGCTTTCTAGGATTGTGATGGTAAAAGGTTATATTGGATGATGTTTATAAAGAACCAAATCATAAGATACTTGATAAATGTTTATAAACAATGGTGTATATTCAGCTTGTCAGCTAGGGTTGCTGTAAAAACTCAGTCTTTGGCTATAACAATACCAAAGACTGAGTGACTTTAACAGAAGAAATGTATTTCTCACAGTTCTGGAGACTGGGAATCCAAGATCCAAGTGCTGCTGGTATTGGTTTCTTCTAAGGCCTCTCTCCTTCACTTTTAAATGGCTGCCTTCTTACTGTGTCTTCACATGGCCTTTTCTCTGTGCACACACACACATGCACATACAGTACTAATCTGTTTCTCTTCCTTACAAGGACACCAGTCCTATTAGATTAAGGATCCACTCTGATCCACTTAACTTTAATTACCTCCTTAAAGGTCCTGTCTCCACATAGAGTCATGTTGGGGGTTGGGGCTTCAACTTATGAATTTGGTTGGGGTGAGGGAGCACAGTTTATCCAGAACAGATGGATTATTATTATTTCCAACTGTCCTTCCAGTTTTGCCTAAGAAGCAAGTAGAAGTGGTCTCCACTACAGCAGCTATAGTAGATATGAAGGGAGGAACAGGGTTTATGAAAGCAAGATGAAAAGAGGCATTGTAAAAGTTAGCTCTGATAGGGACATCATGTGTCCCTCCAGATCTCCTCTCTACCTTTCTTCATTCTGCTCTCAGCCCTAGGAACCTGCCTACATGGACTGCATCAATAGGATCCTCTGTTGGAGCTTCTTGAAGCTTCTTGAAGAGATTGGAGGGTAGAAGACAATGAGAAGACAATGAGATCCAGTTAGTAATTCCCTTAGCTCCCTTCCTGCTGTGTTGCCACAGGTTGTCTGTGTCTCCACCAAATGCCACAGCTCTTGTCATACCATTACCCTCTTTGGGTTCCTGCAAACACTGTCTTCTATTGTCTCTTTAGACATGGAAGTAGAAATCACTCCTAGCTGTTGGTAGCACCCAGATACCAACAGAGAAACTCTGGGCCAGTCACCTAGTGTAGGGAAAATGAATGTGACTTGGTCAAGAACAGGCCGAGGTAAACATACTGTGTGACTCAGTGAGTTTGGAGCACAGGCGCATAACTCCACTTGTTATGTAATCACAGCTATGTAGCTATAACATGGGAAGGTTCATCACCTGGTTTGGAGCCACTGTTGTTTGTAAAAGGTATAACTGCCCTGCTGACACTGTACATACAGCAAGGCATGACTTGGCTCATGCCCAGAGAGAATTAAGCTGCTGACCCTGTGAGGGAGAGCTGGCCTTGCAGACCAGGAAATGCAGCTGCGGGTGTGGGAGTGGCAGAGCTGGAGCAGGCAGCCGAGACAGAGACACACAGTTGAAAAGAGCTGCTGAGTAAAACCATCTTTCACCTGCCTACGGCCTCCCGAGTGTTCTTTCAGCTATTTGCCACCCATCCACCCACTCCCTTCAGACCTCAGCATGGGCTGGAACAGGACACTGGGTGTGACAGCCTGTTGATGCTACCTAGACCTGACTAGACAAGATAGTACTGAATTGGATACTTCACATTAAGAGCAGAGACACTTCCACTGTAATGTCAAGGCAGGCACCCATAGGAAACAGGTACTTGGAAGTCATAATTCCTAGATGGACTTCCCAGGCTTATAGCATGGCCACCTAGCACTAGCCTAATTGGTAAGCCCAGATACCACCAGCTAATGGACAACATCCAGAAACTTCACTCTCCTAATACCAATAAGGATCCTTTGGTTTAAAAAGAACCACCCTTCCCACCCAGAGCATAATTGTGTGATGAATCTAGTCCCCTTCTTTACACTTAAACTTTTCTACTCACTGCTCAATCCTTGTTGTCATTGTCTTTATTTTCTCTTTAGCAACACCATTGCTTTTTTGTTTGTTTTTTGTGACAGAGCCTCTCACCCAGGCTGGAGTGCAGTGGTGTGATATTGGCCCATTGCAACCTCTGCCTCTCAGCCTCGTGAGTAGCTGGGATTACAGGTGCCCACCAGCACACCCGGCTAATTTTTATATTTTTAGTAGAGGTGGGGTTTTATCATGTTGGCCAGGCTGGTCTCCAACTCCTGACCTCAACTGATGAGCCCTCCATGGCTTCCCAAAATGCTGGGATTACAGGCATGAACCTCTGTGCCTAGCCCACCATTGCTTTTTTGATTTTCCTAAACCCTATCTACATGTTTGTTAATACTCCCCTTACCAAATTATCCTCAATTACCCATTTTGAATATGCTTTTTCCTGTTGTGACTCTGCCTGATATAAAAATTTAAGAATTGTTTAACACCAGGGAAATTGGAGGTTAGAGGATTAACACAGCAGGCTAGAGAAAAATATATGAGAGTTTCCAGCATAGCAGTCATAGATGACACCACTAAAGTAGATCATAAGGAAGTATACAGAAAAGCAAAGAGTTATAGCAGAAATTTAAAGACAACTGCAAATAGGGAGTAAAATGAGAAAAGTTAACAGAGAAGCAGAGAATCAGGAGGACTATCACAAAAGTAAAGTGTCAAAGACCAGAAGGATGAAGGCTGTGACATGCCTTTGAATGTAGCAAGGGAATAATTGGTTTTTATCTGAACAGCCAGCACAGTTCAATGAATTAAGATTGGAATCAGTTCACTGACAACCACAACAAATTCTTCAGGACCTCCGTGTGGCAGGCACTGTGCCATAGCCTCAGAAGTTAAAGATGATTATTACATGTTCCTGTCCTTTGGAGCATACACTTTTGTGATAGCTCCATGTCCAGGGGTACGGGCTAAAATGAAAGGCATAGACATGTGATCAACCCATAGTTGTTATATACATATATGTATATATATATTTACTCAACATGTATATATATGATTGAATGTTGTGTGCTCAATTTTCAAATTCTAAGCATACAACTAGACAAGAGTTTGGGAATTATGAAGCCGGCTTTCCTCATATATATGTATATACATATATATTGAGTAAATATACTTACATAAAATTTAGCATTTTAACTTTTTCTTTTTTGAGACAGGGCTTCACTTCATCACCCAGGCTGGAGTGCAGTGGCGTGCTCGTGGCTCACTGCAGCTTCGATCTCCTGAGCTCAAGTGGTCCACTTGCCTCAGCCTCTCATGTAGTTGGCCTGACATGTTCATCCCACCACGCTGAGCAAATTTTTTAATTTTTTTGTGGAGACGAGATCTCACTTTGTTGCCTAGGCTGGTCTTGAGCTCAACTAATTCTCCTGCCTCAGCCCTGCAAAGTGCTAGGATTACAGATATGAGTTATCGCACCTGGCCCATTTTCACCAGTTTTAAAGTGCACAGGTCAGTAGCATTAAGTGCACTCACTGCTATCCATTTCCAGAGCCTTGTCATCATCCCAAACAGAAACTCTGTACCCACTAAATAACTCCCCATTTTCCCATTTCCCCATCCCTGCTAGCCTCTATTCTACTTTCTATCTCTATGAATTTGCTTATTTTAGGCACCTCATATAAGTGGAATCATACGGTTATTTTTTGTGACTGGCTTCTTTTTCTTTTTTCCCTTTTTTTTTTTTTTTTTGAGACAACGTCTTGCTCTGTCACCCAGGCTGCAACCTCTGCCTCCCAGGTTCAAGCGATTCTCCTGCCTCAGCCTCCCAAATAGCTGGGATAGTTACAGGCATGCGCCTGTAACTAAGTTTTGTATTTTTGTACAAAAATTACCATGCCCAGCTAATTTTTGTATTTTTAGTAGAGACAGGATTTCACCATGTTGACCAGGCTGGTCTCAAACTCCTGACCTCAAGTGATCTGCCTGCCTCAGACTCCCAAAGTGCTGGGATTACAGGTGTGAGCCACCACACCTGGCCTGGCTTATTTCACTTAGCACTGTGTTTTCAAATTTCTTCCATATTATAGCATATATCAAAATTTATTTCATTCCTTTTTAAGGCTCAATAATATTCCATTATATGGGCATATCACATTTTATTTACTTATTCATTTGTTGATGGACACTCAGATTGTTGCTACCTTTTAGCTATTGTTAACAATGCTAATGTGAACATTGGTGTACAAGGATTTCTTCAAGTCCCTGCTTTTCATTTCTTTTTGGTATATACCTAGAAGTGGAATTGCTGGATCATATGGTGATTCTGTTTAACTATTTGAGAAACTGCCAAACTAGTTTCCACAGTGCCTGCACCATTCTACGTTCTTACTAGGAGTGTATGAGGGTTCCAATTTCTCCACATCCTAGCAACAATTGCTAATTTTAATTTTTTTGATCGTAGTCATCTTTGTGGGTGAGGTGATATCTCACATTTCCCTAATGACTTAAGATGTTAAACATCTTTTCATGTGCATAACACTTATTTCTTTATTTTCTTTGGAGAAGTGTCTGTTGAAGTCCTTTGCCCATTTTTGAATCAGGTTGTTTGTTTTTGCTGTTGGGTTGTAGGAGTTCTTTTTTTTTCTTTCTTTTTTTTTGAGACGGAGTCTTGGTCTGTCGCCCAGGCTGGGGTGCAGTGGCACAATCTCGGCTCATTGCAACCTCTGCCTCCTGGGTTCACGCCATTCTCCTGCCTCAGCCTCGCGAGTAGCTGGGACTACAGGCGCTGGCCACTACGCCCGGCTAATTGTTTTGTATTCTTTAGCAGAGACGGGGTTTCAATGTGTTAGCCAGGATGGTCTCGATCTCCTGACCTCGTGATCCGCCTGCCTCAGCCTCCCAAAGTGCTGGGATTACAGGCGTGAGCCACCGCGCCCGGCCGAGTTGTAGGAGTTCTTTATATATTCTGGGTGTCAATCCCTTATAGAGTAAATTTCTTTCAGATATTCCATTCTATGGGTTGTCTTTTCATTTTCTTTGTGGTATCATTTGATGCATAAAGGTTTTAAATTTCAATGAAATCCAATTTACCTATTCTTTTCTTTTGTTGTCTGTGCTTTTCCTGTCATATCTAAGAATTCAAGCTAGGCATGATGTCATACATCTGTAGTTCCAGATACTTGGAGGGGCTAAAGTGGGAGGATTTATCCTAGCTCACTGTGGCCTTAACTCAGGAGTTTAAGGCCACAGTGAGCTAGGATTGAGCCACTGCACTCCAGCCTGGTGTAATTTGTGCAATATTTATGTAATATAAATATTAAATGAAAAGGAAATCCTGCTTCATAATTTCCAAACCCTTTCTAGTTGTATGCTTTGAATTTGAAAATTGAATATATTATTTTCCCAGGTGTCCCTAGGTGGTGCAATATATTTTTAGTCAAAAGGATGTCATTTCCCTTTGATAGCAAATGTCTCTTTAGATGTCATCAAGTCTCCAGATGTACCATTTATCCCGCTAACATTATATTCTTTAGTTTTGGACACTAGGCTGTGCCTTGGGGGAGACAGTTTCCTAGGAAGCTGTAGAGTGTTCTATCACTGTCACAAATCTCCTGGAGCATACTAAAGAAACTCACTGGCAACTCTCAGAGTCAGTTCGAGTGTTTGCCAAATATGTACAATAGTTTTTTCTTCTGACATTTATATCTGATGTCATTAAACTAGTCATTAAACTGCTTAGAGTTTCTATTAAGAAGCCCAGATATTTAGAAAAATATTTCTAACACCTCAGCCTCTGCAATAAAAACTGCATTTTAAATTTTATTTTAAATTTTTAAAGAGTACATTGAGGGTTTTGTCTTGGTTCAGGCTATTCTAATAGAGTACTATGGAGTTGGCAGTTTAAATAAACATTTATTTCTCACAGTTCTGGGGGCTGAGAAGTCCAAGATCGAGGTGCTGGCCCAAATCCAGTGTCTGGTGAGGGCTCTCTTGCTGGTTTAAGAGGGCAATCTTTTTTATGTATCCTTATACGGTGGGGAAGAAGCGGGTGAGAGAGAGAAAGAGTGGAGAGGAAGAGGGCAGGCAGGAGAACAAGTATTCTGTCTTGTCTCTTCTTTCATAAGGGCTCTACTCTCATGACCTAGTGACCTCTCAAAGGTCCCCATCTCCAAATCCATCACATTGGGGTTTCAATATATGAATATTGGGGGAAATGAACATTAGTCTCTGGCATTATTGGAATTAACTCTTCGGAACTGAAAAACTACACAAAACAATCTGTGTTTTCATTTAATCACTAGCTGTAAAAGAGCTCTTTTTGGTTGTGGTATTGTAGATATTGTCTAGCTAGAAAAGACAGACAAGGAAGGAAATGATAAAATTCTTTCTTTCTTTTCTTTTCTTTTCTTTCTTTTTTTTTGAGACATGCTCACACTGTTGTCCAGGCTGGAGTGCAGCGTCGTGATCTCGACTTACTGCAACCACTGGCTCCTGGGTTCAAGTGACTCTCCTACCTCAGCCTCCCAAGTACCTGGGATTATAGGTGCATGTCACCACACCTGGCTAATTTTTGTATTTTTAGTAGAAATGGGGTTTCCCCATGTTGGTCAGGCTGGTCTCAAACTCCTGACCTCAAGTGATCCACCCACTTCGGCATCCCAAAATGCTGAGATTACAAGGAGGAGCCACTATGTCCAGCTGGTAAAATTCTTAACAGAAACTTCACTGTATTCAAAGCCCTCTCTTAGGCATACCCTTGAGCAAACACACACATAACACATACACACCCTCATCATTCAGTCCATTCTTAAGTAGCAGATATCTGAATATCTGAGTACCTCTGAGGGCCAGATACTGAAGAAATCCAATAAAAATCAAATATATGTTAGTGGTTTCTGTACAATAAGGAAGTGGCTTTTCACACAATGTTGAAAACAATATTTCCCACCAAAATTCAGAACACCAGTATTACAAATTCAGTAGGAGGACAGCACAGCCGCACAGCAACTGGTGGAAAGCACCAGGTACATCACTCCTCACAGTAGTGGATCTGCCTGTCTCCCTGCCTCCCTGCCAGACTGAGTAACTTGACCACAAGAACCAAGTCTCTGCATTTGCTGAATGCATAGCTCAGCATAGTGCCTAAAACCACTGGATGGTGAATAAGTGACTTTTTTCACCTTGATGAATTAGAATTAGAAGTAAAATAATGTACTATTTCATGAAGACGGAAGTAAAGTTAAGGTAGTCATTGCCACTGTCTTCCTTACCTCAGATTATCATGGAGCAAATGCTAGGCATCTGACAGTTTCATCTGTAAATATTTCAGCCTGCACATCTGGAAGATGAGGAATCCTTTAAAAAATAACCAAAATATCATTATTATATTCTAATATGTTAATAAGGCTTCTTTAATATCATTAGTCAGTCAGTTAAAATTTCCCATTTTTCTCCTAATTTAATTTATAGCTTACTTGAATCAATATCAAAATAAGACACATGCATTGCATGGGTTGATAAATCTTATGTCTCTCTTTTATTAAAAATCTGTTTAATCTGTATTTCTTTTTTTCCAACTTTTTATTCGGGGAAAAAAAAAGAGAGAGAGAAAAGTTGCAAAAGTACCATGATGACTCCTGATTGTCAGTTGTTAAAAATGGTGTCATGGTGCAGGCTGGGTTCTCTGGGAAGCTGATGCCGAGGTGAAGTGAAGAGTCCAAAAGGTTTATTTATCTCACATCTGTGAGAGGAAAAGGGAGGAAGCAGGATTGGGCGGAGGAAGGGAAAAAGCAGATCTGACAAAATCTCTACTAACCCAAGAGGGAGCTCTAGTACACAGATTGCCTGTTAAAAGAGTCCCCCACGGGAGCAGCAATTCCTGTGCCTCAATACCACCCCCTAGACCGGGGTCCTCCCTAGGAAGAGCGTGCCCTGGACTTTCCTCACCTTGCTCAGTCAGTCATCAGAGGCTGCCTCAAGATTAGTGTGATCTCAGCCGGAAAGCCCAGGTAACCCTGAAGAAGCTTAACAGGGAGAGTGTGAGCAAACCACTCTCCTTGCAGCTAGGAAGTGATTTCTTTCTTGAAGTGGAATCCGGGTGGTGCTTCTTGTGTCTCCCATAGTCCACTATTTACACAAAAATGGGTCCCCTTCTCTTCACCGGTTTGGGGAGCAACTCCTCCAGATTTCTGGTCATCTTCCTTATGGGAAACCTAGAAGAGGGAGGTTAGTGGATGATCTACAGGCTGGTGACCAGGGCTACCACTAGTACTCATCAGCTCCTCCTTCATTATCTATTCCCCTTGCTAGTCTTGCTGGTTTGGTGAGGAGGCTGAGAAACCCTCATTTGTGAGGAGGTTTTGCATCCCAAACCTTATCACCTTCACTCCTTCCTAAAAGTCCTGAGTATGGAGTAACTGGAGATGTTTCTAGAAAAAGACATTTTGTTGCTTGGAAAGAAATGGTTTGAATCATGGAAGTCATGAGACAAGAAAAAAAGAGAAGTATCAACACTTGACTTTCATGTCATGTGAGAAAGTGCAAAAAGAATCTCTTAATTGCACCAGGCAGTTTTAATTACACAAAAAATGATGCAAAAAACCCTTATCAAGCCTCTTTGCCACAACATGATAAAGTGTGAGGACTCTCGGTATTAACATAAAGCCATCAACCATGACAGGACTTTTCTGGGAGAGGGTCCAGGAAGGAAAGGGGAGTATTAGCAGAGTACTAGGCACTGTGGGGAATACCAAACTACGACTGATAGCCTCAATGAGAAAAAAATAACAGTACACGTGAAGTGATCAGAAAATAACAGTATCAATAAAGTCACTGTTAGACCACTGGGCTATCTTCCTCTTTTGAAATTTGTAAAACGGAAGAACAAGCCTCCTTGAGTTTTGCAGAGCTAACCTGGAACTTTAGAAGTCCGGAGGGTACTGGTATGCTGTAGGCTAATCTGCTACTAAATTCTCAAACTCCTGACCTTGTGATCTGCCCGCCTCGGTCTCCCAAAGTGCTGGGATTACAGGCGTGAGCCACCGTGCCTGGCTTGCTATTAAATTTTAAGGACAGAGTAGTACTTCAGTTTTAAAAATGCCTCTAAAGCCGGGTGTGGTTTATATATATATATATATATAGTTTTTGTTTTGTTTTTTGCTTTTTTTTCTGAGACGGAGTCTTGCTCAGTCGCCCAGGCTGGAGTGCAGTCCCCAGATCTCAGCTCACTGCAAGCTCCGCCTCCCAGGTTTACGCCATTCTCCTGCCTCAGCCTCCCGAGTAGCTGGGACTACAGGCGCCCGCCACCACGCCAGGCTAATTTTTTTTATTTTCAGTATAGACGGGGTTTCACCGTGTTAGCCAGGATGGTCTTGATCTCCTGACCTCGTGATCCGCCCGTCTCGGCCTCCCAAAGTGCTGGGATTACAGGCATAAACCACCGTGCCCGACCGACATTTGTCATTCTTTCTAGCTCTCCAGCATCCAACACACTTTCCAGTGTTGAGGGAATTCCCTACTTCTTGCATCTCAGTGGGAAGCAGAGCCTGCCTTCATCCATGGAAGCCGAATATGTCAGGTTCTCCCTTTCTCAGCTTCACCTTCAGCAAACGCTCAATAAATATATGTTGAACTGAATTTTTTAATTAGTTAAATCTGTTAACATTTTTGTATAATTCTCCTAGATGAAAGGAATAATTTATTCAAATAAATATACTGAAGGTCAGCTTACTGAAGACACAAATCTTAGTTTTCAGGAAGGTTATATGTAAAAAAGGTGAGTGTGTGTGTGTGTGTATATATGTGTGTGTGAATTTTCTGAACTAGAGCATTTTATTCATTAATATTTGAATATTTATTTTAGTTCTGTGGCTCAGGAGATTCCATATATATATACACACTTGGCAATAACTTTTATAAACTTGGTAGAGAGAGGCCAGAGAGTGGTAATTATTTGAGAGCTTCTCGTCAATCTTCCTATTAACCTTTCCATTTTTAGGAAGTTATTTGAAACGTATAGTAAGCATTCAATAAATACTTGTTGAAGAAAAGAGTCTTTAGGGAAGATATCCTATTACTTCCTTCACAAACCCAACAAG
The DNA here is from genome assembly GCF_002776525.5 of Piliocolobus tephrosceles. Classification (NCBI taxonomy): domain Eukaryota; kingdom Metazoa; phylum Chordata; class Mammalia; order Primates; family Cercopithecidae; genus Piliocolobus; species Piliocolobus tephrosceles. The sequence continues at coordinate 22,945,885 of NC_045451.1, read as the reverse complement.
ATTTAATGTAGCCTAAGATTGTCCTATGATAACCACTCTGTGCTTCCTGTGTTTCCAAAAAGTTCTTATAAATTGTAAAAAGGATTATGAATTTAATGGTGTAAATGTATTCATCATCACAACAGAGGGAGTGAGTATGCTGAAGCCAGGTGGCTAAGGAATCAATTTCTTCTATTCAGCATCATTCTTCCCCCTCTATTCATGTGACTGATTGCAAGGCCGTTAGTCAAAAGTGGAAGAAAAGCATGGAATTCCAATTTGCAGTACAAGAAAATTTCATAATTATTGATTTTCAAGTGTTCTATTGACTTCTCTGGTCAATATTAATTTAGTTTTTCTCATTATGGTAGTAGCAGAGCTGGACTCTAAAAATAAACAGAAACAACATGTAAGAAACAACACAGTACAGTGTAGTAGTTGGATGTAGAGTGAAGGCACAAGGGGTAAGCCACCCAGGACACTGATGGGTCTGTGATGTGTTGCTGGGGGAAGATGTCTATACTGGAAAGAAGGACAGGTAGTGGTTTGCCATTAGCAGAAACAACAAATTGTTGACAGGAAGCCTTTTGACCAAACCAACACTCAGCATACTTTTGGCAAATTAGCAAGGAAAGTATCCCGTCTGAAAGAGCTGATTTTGCCCTGTTCTGTTCCCCTATCCTATGCTTCAGGCCCTGTGCCCAGTGGGTTTTAGCTATGCAAGGTGTTTTCCAAGGGCCAGCAGTCAGGGACATTACCTGGAAGCGTGTTAGAAATGGAGAATCTCAGAACCCACTCCAGACCTACTGATTCAGAAACGTATTTTAACAAGATTCCCAGGTTATTGGTATATGTACACAGTAACTTTTGAGGACTGTAACAGCATTCAAACTTAACTTATACATCCACTAGTGAGCCTGTAAAGAAAAAATAACGCCATGAGATGAACATCTTTTGTATCTTTTTTTTTTTTTTTTTTTGAGACAGAGTCTCGCTCTGTCCCCCGGGCTGGAGTGCAGTGGCCGGATCTCAGCTCACTGCAAGCTCCGCCTCCCGGGTTTACACCATTCTCCTGCCTCAGCCTCCCAAGTAGCTGGGACTACAGGCCCCCGCCACCTCGCCCGGCTAGTTTTTTGTAGTTTTTAGTAGAGACGGGGTTTCACCATGTTAGCCAGGATGGTCTCGATCTCCTGACCTCGTGATCCGCCCGTCTCGGCCTCCCAAAGTGCTGGGATTACAGGCTTGAGCCACCGCGCCCGGCCCTTGTATCTTTTTAATAAAACTAACCATTGGCCACAGCATGGCACTTGTTTTCCCCTTGGTTGCCATTCATTCATTTATTCGACCAATATTTGACACGAAGATGGGCAGGCACAAATTATTAACATTTATTAAGCGCGTTTAATTTCCTAGACATCCACAAGGTTATTATCCCTATTTTGCAAATGGGGAAATTTAGAAGAAAAAATGAAGCAGCAGCAAAATGCCCAAGACGACACTAATGGTGTGCAGTGGAGGAACTGGGATCTGAATATACGCCTCTCTGAAGGCACAGCTCACACTCCGCCACTCTTGGCCGCCTACACGGAGACAGTGCATTCATCCCCTCTCCTCTGCAGGAGTATTGTACAAGGTCAGACTTCCTCTAGTGGAGTGGCAGAGTTCGTCTATGTCTGGCGCTCTGTGTTCTGGCCAACAAGTTCAGAAGCAAAAAGGAAAGAGCAACTGACATTTCCAGGTGTCTGGGCCAAGTGATGGGGACAGAAGTGTAAACTTGCAATATCCTGGTCCCAAGAAAGACCTACACTTGCTACTTCATCCTTCGCTCCATCTTGGTCCTCCCAACATGGGTGTTAGAGGCGAGAGGACAGCCTAGACCAGACTTCCCATAACCAAGATGGCGGCCGCGCACTCCTTGCCCACAGCTGACCTCCCCCCCCCCCCCCCCCCCCCCCGCCCCCCCTGCCCCCCGCCGGCCCCCCCCCCCCCCCGCCCACCTTCGGTCTCCATGGTAACGCGGCTGGCTCTCTCTCGGCGCCGACTTAGGCCTTGCATGTAGGGAAATGGTGAGTCTTTCCCGCCCCCTCATTTTTGCGACAGTTGCAGCGAAAGTCACGGCAGTTGGGGGCTGGTGTCAGCTGATTTACTGCAGTGGCGGCGGTGGCGGCGGTGGTACCGGCACCTTGCAGTCTCAGTGGGAAGACGGCGGCTGGAGAGCGCTTGCCGCCCTTTAGGTTATCCCAGCAGGATCTGCGCACCCCGCATCCTCCGTAGTTCCGCCCTATCCTTGTCCTCCTTGGCTGGGGCGCCCACCGGCTGTCTGATAGGCTACATCGCGGCATGAGATGAAGCTGTGACAGGTAAGGGGGCTTTCAAGCTTCTCCATAGGAAACCCCAGGGCGGGATGTACTTGCACCGTGGAGGTCAGGGGTCAGGGGTCAAAGATCACAAGCCCACTCTAGCCGGGGGCGGTGCCAGCTGTCAGATTGCTGCGGCTGCAAGCTCTGCTCCTTGCCTCGCCTGCAGGTCGGGCCCACAACTAGGCGCCGTTACCAAGAGTGTGGGAGCCCGCCCGGGGTCTTTGTGGCTCCCTTACCTGGTGGGTGAGATTTACTGCTTGTGACAGTTGCTTTGGTCTTGAGGTGGGACTGCCTGGCTCCCAGGCACGATCTAAACAGGATGAGGTGGTTGATGATGACCGTGGGTGGTTATTGACGGCAGTTTTGGGCGATGTGTTTGTTTTTGGGGTTCATATAGTCTTTCCTTAGCTGCTGGTACTACTTTTGCCCATGCCCAAGGTACTGACACCACTGTTAGAATTTCATTTTTGAGATGCCACCTGCCAATTCTTATCCCTTTGCCCTAGTACTTGTCTGAACGGATACCAGTCACTCCCGTTCACTTACTGATGGGTGCCAGTGTTCTGAAGCTATGTTTGAAGTCAGCACTACCCTACCTTTGATTCAAAAGTTGCCGTTTTATGTTTTTGACCCACTTAGTATGTCTCTTTTTTAGGCAGCATTTACTGGGTTAGATAGTCTGAAACTAGGGCAGCTACCGTTGCATCACAGACTGCATTGATATTGTTGATGCTGCTGAATTTAGGGTTTGGTCAGTGGCAGCTACAGCTTCCTCTCACTGTAATATTTGACATGAGACAAAAAAAGGCAGACTAACTCTTTCAGATGTTTAGATCTTAGGATTTTATGGGCAAGGTTGCAGGAATTGCCTATTGTATGAAAGAAATTAACTGAGGTTTTGACATTTTGTTAAACAAAAATTTTAGTTTGGCTCTGTTTCTTGCTTTATAAATAAACTTGTGACTGTATGAAGGTCAGCTTAAAAGTGAATATAATGTGTTGAAATGCCCTCATTATTATAAAGAATAAAAACCTGTCTAGTTCCATTCAGAATAACACACATTAGTTATTATAAATTGGGAAAATGAACCTGTATAAATATAATTAATGCTTTACTATTAATGTCAATTAGGGATTATGGTAGAGAAAATTCATTTATTTTACTGCCAATCCTTGTTTTAAGAGTGTTTCAGAGAATCACTTTAAGAGAAAAATGAGAGTATGCCCTTTATTTTTTCTTATTGCCACCTGTAACTAAATTTTAAAAGATCTTGGTTACTGGGTGAATCAAAGGGACTGGGCTTGGCTTGGTTTGAATATCACTGTAAGAATTTAAATTAAATTTTAGGGGTAGTGACCCTTGTATCTTACAGTTTCCTTTTATCTTTGAGATACTTTCTGTTTTGAAGTTAAAGGAAGTTGGGTGGTTTCTCCATGTAACACACTTAGCATCGAAAATCTTCGAAATAGTGAGGTTGTTTTGTGCTTTCTTCATGAGAAAGGTAGGATGACATTTAGCTTTAGTGTTATGATGTTTGTTAGATGTATGAGTCCTTAAAGTTCATTTTGGACCTCAGGTGCAGAGGATTGAGTTAATCTTACTCAATTCAATGATCACCTTTGGACTGTCCAAGGCACCTCCCCTGCCTGCAGTTTTGTTTTGTTTTTCTTTAGATGGAGTTTTGCTCTTGTTGCCCAGGCTGAAGTGCAATGGCATGGTCTCAGCTCACTGCAACCTCCCCGTCCCAGGCTCAAGCGATTCTCCTGCCTCAGCCTCCTGAGTAGCTTGGGATTACAGACATGTGCCACCAAGCCCAGCTAATTTTTGTATTTTTAGTACACATGGGGTTTCACCATGTTGATCAGGCTGTTCTCGAACTCCTGACTTCAGGTGATCCACCCGCCTTGGCCTCCCAAAGTGCTGGGATTACAGGTGTGAGCTACCACGCCCAGCCTCATTCGTTGTTTTTTATTTCTAATTCCCGCTCTTTTCTCTTGCTTATCAACCCATTTGCAACCATCTGTCTGATGTGTATTATTCTGCTTGTATGTGTTATTAAATGTATATTGTTCTGGGTGCCCACATTTTTAATTTATAGAGATGATATCATGCAGTTTTTTTTGTCTCACTATTATATTTTGAAGATCTATCGTGTTGCTGTTCTTTGCTTCCAAGTGCTGCACAGTATTTCAGAATGTACGTCTACTACAGTTTATGTGTCTACTCTCCTATTTGTCGATACCCATGTTATTTTCATTTTCCTACCTCTATAGATAATACCATGATAAGCATACATTTTGGACCTCTGTGATATTTTTGTTGAGTTATAGATCCATACGTGATTTATGAATCATTTGGTTTTCGTATATTTTATTGAAGCACCACCGGATGGTGTTTAGAACAAGCAGCAACGGTCTATACACCTGCAGGAAGCTTGTGAGGGTTCTTTTGTTTCCCCACAAATGCTTGGTGTTATTCAGTGCTCCAATTTTTCCAGACTAATATATACAAAACTAAATATCATTTTAAATTACATTTCACTGTTACTAATGAATCTGAGCATTTCTTCTTTTTTTTTTTTGACATGGAGTCTCACTCTTGCCAGGGTGGAGTGCAGTAGCGCGATCTCGGCTCACTGCAATCTCCACCTCCTGGGTTCCAACAATTCTCCTGCCTCGGCCTCCTGAGTAGCTGCGACTATAGGCACGTGCCACCACGCCCAGCTACTTTTTGTATTTTTAGTAGAGACAGAGTTTCACTGTGTTGGCCAGGATGGTCTTGATCTCTTGACCTCGTGATCTGCCTGCCTCGGCCTCCCTAAGTGCTGGGATTACAGATGTGAGCCAGCGTGCCCTGCCGAATCAAAGTATTTCTTCATGTGTGTCTTATCTTTTTGAATTTTTTCTTTGTGAAATTACGTGTTCATCCCTTCATCCATTTTTATTTTGGGGTTTCAGTTCTTTCTTGTTGATTTGAGGACTTTTCTTGTATTTTATGGATACTAGTCCTTTAAGTATTACAAGTATATCTGTTCCTAATCTGTCATTTGTCTGTATTCTTTTTCATGATGTTCTTCATTGAACAGAAATCTTATATTTTGATATAATCAAATTTAAAAATGTTTTGGCTATATGGTTTGTATTTTGAAGGTTTTCTTTAAGATATCTTTCCCCAGTGCTATGCCACAGAGTTACTCTGCTATGTTATGTACTGCTAAATACATAGTTTTCTTTTACACTTATTGGTCTTTAATACATGCAGAATTTAACTTTTTATGTGTCACAAGTTTGTGATCCAGTTTATTTTCCATGTACTGTGCCAGTTTTCCTGGTATCTTTCTTCCCTTTTCCCATAGATAATGGTGTGACACTTACTGTGTATTAGGTGCTCATATATACTCTGAATATTGAGTCCTTTCCTTTGGTTTGTCTGTTCTTGTTCTAACACCGTACAGTTTTAACTCCATGGTTTTGTAGTAGTATGTTTTTTTCCCCCTATATAAATAACTCTTCCTATTTATTTTGTTTTAGCTTTATTTTGATATAATTATAGGGTCATAGGAAGTTGCACAAATAGTAAAGAGAGATCTGGTTTCCCCCAGTGGTTACATTTTATGCAGCTTCACCCAATTTCCTTTAATAGTTACATTTTATACTACTGTAGTACAATATCAAAACCAATAAATTGATTTTGTACAATGCCTGTGTATAGTTCTGTGCCATTTTATCACCTGTGTGGATTCCTGCAACTACCTCTGCAATCAAGATACAGAGCTAGGCTGTGTGGTTGCCCACACCTGTAGTCGCAGCACTTTGGGAGGCTGAGGTAGGCAGATTGCTTGAGCCTAGGAGTTCGAGACCAGCAACATGTCAAAATCCCGTCTCTACAAAAAATACAAAAATTAGACTGATGTGGTTGTGCATGCCTGTGGTCCCAGCTACTTGGGGGGCTGAAGTGGGAAAATCACCTGAGCCTGGGAAGGTTGAAGCTGGAGTGAGCTGTGATTATGCCACTGCACTGTAGCCTGGGACAGAGTAAAACCCTGTCTCAAAAAAAAAAAAAAAAAAAAACAAAAAACAAAAAAAAGAAAAAGATACAGAACTATTCCATCATGCAAAGATTTTCTTCATATTATCCTTTTCTAGTTCCATCCACCTCCCTTACCCTCACCATCCCTTAATCAGTTTCTACCATCCCTTAATCAGTTTCTATCTCTTTAATTTTGTCATTACCAGAATGCTATATAAATGGAATCCTATAGCATGTAATCTTTTGAAATTGAGATTCATCCAAATGGTTGAATGAGGCAGTTCTTGAGATTCATCAACATTGTTGAATGAGACAATTCTTGAGATTCATCCAAATTGTTGCATATCTCAATAGTTTGTACTTCTTAATTGTTGAATAGTATTCCATGGTATGTATGTATCCAAGTTTAACCATTCACCTGCATATCTGGGCTGTTTTTAATTTTTGGCTGTTACAGATAAAGCTGTTGTGAACATTCTTGTACAGTTTGTGTGTGTGTGTGTGCACGTGTGTATGTGTGTGTATGGATTGAAATTTTCATTTTTTTCTGGGATAAATGCCCAGGGATGTGGTTACTGGATGATATGGTAAGTGTATGGTTAGTTTTTGAAGTAACTCCTAAAGTGTTTTCTGGAGTGGTTATACCATTTCACATTTCTACCAGCAATGTATGAGAGATTGCATTTCTTTGCATCTTCACTAGCATTTGATATTGTCACTTTTTTTTTTTTTTTTTTTTTGTGGAGGTGGAGCATCACTCTGTCACCCAGGCTGGAGTGCAGTGGCACAATCTTGGCTCACTGCAACCTCCACCTCCCAGATTCAAGCAATTCTGCTGCCTCAGCCACCTGAGTGGCAGGGACTACAAGCTCATGCCACCACGCCTGGCTAATTTTTTGCATTTTCGTAGAGATGGGGTTTCACCGTGTTGCCCAGGCTGGTCTTGAACTCTTGAGCTCAGGCAATCCGCCTGCCTCAGCCTCCCAAAGTGCTAGGATTACAGGCATGAGCCATGCGCCCGGCCACAATTTTTTTTTTTTTTTTGAGACGGAGTCTTGCTCTGTCACCCAGGCTGAAGTGCAGTGGCGCGATCTCGGCTCACTGCAAACTCGCCTCCCGAGTTCATGCCATTCTCCTGCCTCAGCCTCCCAAGTAGCTGGGACTACAGGCACCCGCCACCACGCCCGGCTAATGTTTTTGTATTTTTAGTAGAGACGGGGTTTCACCGTGTTGGCCAGGATGGTCTTGATCTCCTGACCTTGTGATCCGCCCGCCTCAGCCTCCCAAAGTGCTGGGATAACAGGCGTGAGCCACCGCACCCGGCCATTTTTTTTTTCTCTTTTTAACTGTTCTAATGTGTAATGATATCTCAAGGTGGTCTTAATTTGCATTTCTCAAATAGTTAGTGATGTTAAATATCTGCTAGAGGACTTTCTTTTATCTTTGCCCATTTTCAAAATTGGCTCAGCTATTTGTGGATTTTTATTCGTTCCTATGTATTTTAGAGTTAGTTTGAGTTTCTAAAAACAATACCAGTAGAACTTTGGCTTACAGATTTATTTTGAGGAAAAGTGATATCTTTATAATATTAGGACATTTTATCTGAGAACGTGGAATGGTCTTTCACTTATGACTTTGAGTAAAATATTTGTAGTTTATAAAAATACTGTGAATGGTATACTATTTTTAAAGTAGATTAGTGCTGATACAAGAAAATGCTGTTGATTTTCATGTATTGATAATCTACTTTTGTCTCTGTGTTCTACTAGACAGAAATAAAAATTCATAGTGTACATCTTGAAGTAATTTTAGTGCGTGTAGAGTGAGGCCTGGAACTATGTAGTGCCTTTATTCCTGGGTTTATCTGTTACATCTCCCTGTGACCATTTTTTAATTTATTGGGACTTTTTTTTGAGATGGAGTCTCACTCAGTTGCCTGGGCTGAAGTGCAGTGGTATGATCTCAGCTCACTGCAACCTCCAACTCCCAAGTTCAAGCGTTTCTCCTGCCTTAGCCTCCCTAGTAACTGGGATTACAGGTGCCTGCCAGGACACCCGGCTAATTTTTGTATTTTTAGTAGAGATGGGGTTTCTTCATGTTGGCCAGGTTGGTCTCAAACTCCTGACCTCAGGTTATCCTCCTGCCTAGACCTCCCAAAGTGCTGGGATTACAGGCATGAGCCACCATGCCTGGCAATTAAATTATGGAGTTAGTGAGGTTTGTAGGTTCTGTTTTCATTTTTGTCCATTTAATTGATGCACCTTTTAAAGAATTAATAGTCTTACATATGTGCATGCCATTGATCATAGGCAAAATGAACTGAAAGCTATGTATAGCTCAGTGAAATCCTATCATCAATAAGAGGACACTTTATGTTCTCACTGATAGGTATTATGATAGTAATGTGAACTTTACATTTTGAACTTCATCCATATGGTTCATTTGTCTTGGTCTGTATCTGATACTTAAAGCTACTCTGCTGGATACAAAAGAACGTAAACAATTATGTTGGAAGAAGAAATCCTACATCATGACTGCATTCAGAAAGTCCTTTTTGGTCTAATGAAATGTTTACTTCCTTTCTATTAAAGAACATCTATATTATATTCATTAAGTATTTACTATTTTAAATAAAAATTTTGTTTTTTTTTCAAAATATGTTGGTGACGTTTCATGAAATTACAGGGTTTTTTTTTTGGCTGATGATTACTTGAGTTAGCGGGAGCCATAAAATGTTGGAACAACGAATGTTAGGGCACTGGTCAGTTTAGGGGAGGGAAGATTTCTGAAGTGCTAAGCGTTATTCTGTAGACTTTTTAAAATAGCACATTTCTGGAAATACGTGACTTTGTTTTTTTGTTTTGTTTTGTTTTTGGGACAGAGTCTCACTCTGTCGCCCAGGCTAGAGTGCAGTGGTGCGATCTTGGCGCACTGCAACCTCTACCTCCCCAGTTCAAGCAATTTTTCTGCCTCAGTCTCCCAAGTAGCTGGTATTACAGCTGTGTACCATCACACCCAGCTAATTTTTGTATTTTTAATAGAGACAGGGTTTCACCATGTTGGCCTGGCTGGTCTCGAACTACTGACCTCAAGTGATCTGCCTGCCTCGGCCTCCCAAAGTACTGGAATTAGTCATGAGCCACTGTGCCCAGCCTGGATATACATGACTTTGAAAATGCAGTCTCCCATTCAGCTTAGCAGTTGTAATTTATGACCCTTCAAGCTCACTGAAGATACTCTTCTAGTTTTTTGCACGTCATGTTTCCCTCTGAATGTTGATAGTTGGTATATGTGAGTGATAACAGACTGATAGAGTGAGCCAGTTACCTTCTGTTTTCACATTCAAGTTTATTTCACATTCAAGCTATTGTCCTTAAAGGCTCTTCTTTTTTTCTAAACTTTTCATATGCAAATAAACAGTATAAGCTTCCATTAGTTGGAACAAAAAATTCACAGTAATGAAATATCATTTCTTTTATTCAGAAAGTCCTTATGGGTCCAAGGAAATCTTTCCTTCCTTTCTATTAAAGAACATATATATTATATTCATGAAGTGTTTACTATTTTAAATAAAATTGGATTTTTTTTTCAAAATATGTTGGTGACGTTTAATGAAATTACAGGGTTTTTTTTGGCTGATGATTATTTGAGTTAGTGGGAGCCATAAAATGTTGGAACAATGACTGTTAGGGCACTGGTCAGTTTAAGGGAGGGAAGATTTCTGAAGTGCTAAGTGTTATTCTGTAGGCTCTTACTTTTTTATGTACTTACTTTTTTTTTTTTTTTTTTTTTTTTGAGACAGAATCTCTCTCTGTTGCGCAGACTGGAATGCAGGGGCATGATCTTGGCTCACTGCAACCTCTGCTTCCCGGGTTCAAGCAATTCCCCTGCCTCAGCCTCCCGAGTAGCTGAGACTGCAGGCGTGCCCCACTGTGCCCAGCTAATTTTTGTATTTTTTTCTTTTTTTTAGTAGATGGGGTTTCACCATGTTGGCCAGGCTGGTCTTGAACTCCTGACCTTGTGATCTACCTGCCTCGGCCTCCCAAAGTGCTGGGATTACAGGCTTGAGCCACCATGCCCAGCCCACTGTACTTACTTTTAAGAAGCAGTGTTATGATTAATTACTAGGACTTAGTGACTGTAGTAGTGATTATGTCAGCTAATTTGCTTCATAGTTCCTAAGATATATTTTGCTTTGTATATGTCACGATAAACTAAAAGAGGCAGGAGTGTAGGTAAAACCTGTAGCTGGGGAAAAACCAATACTATATTAATGACATTTTGATTAAGGAAACTTGTATTAATTGTTGACATTATTATAGAAGAACTAATTGACAAGAAAGTCCCCTGTGAAATCCAAAACATATAAAATCGAGATATACTTTAATTTGCTGATGGGTACAATTTTACTTAAGCCAATGCAAACATATTTCATTCCCTAGTTTGTTTATTTATTCAAGTATTTGGATTTCTTCTATGTGGTAGGAATTTTAGGCACTGGGAATACAATAGAGAATAAACCAAACACAAATCTTGACCATCATAGAACATATAGCAGGAGAGGCAGATGATAAATAAATAAACATATGGTATGTTAAATGATTGTAAGTGTTTTGTTTGAGTGGTAGATTTTGCAATTTATGATGGTCAGGAAACCCTTCACTAAAAAGGTAATATTTTATAGAGATTTGAAGAGGGCGAGGGAGTGTGCCAGAAGGAAGCTGGGGTGGGGGACACTGTTCTGAGGTAAGATTCTGCTTGGTATCTTTGAGCAACACCAATGAATCAGGGCAGATGCAAGAGAGTAAGCAAGGGAGAGAACAACCACCTCACTCATATAGGATAGGCAGTTGTATGTAGAGTTGGTTTTTGCTCTATGTGAGACAGGAAGCCATTGGAAGATTTTGAGATGTGATCACAGCATGATTTTTTTTTTTTTTTTTTAAATAGTATTACTCTATGTGCTGTGTTGAGACTGCTGGGGAGCAAAGATGGAAACAGTGAGACCAGATAGAGGGCTGTTGTGTTATCCCTGGTGGAAGATGCTGATTGTGAACAGGGCTGTTGTAGTGAAAATGTTAAGATGTTGCAGGATTCTGGATACAATTTGAAGGTATAGCCAGTGGAGTTTACTGATGGATTGGGATATGGAATGTGTATGTGTGAGAGAGTAATAGAGTAACTAAAGATGATTCTAGGATTTTGGTCCGTATAGCTATAAAACTGGAGTTGCCAATAACTGAGATGGGTAGACTGGGAGGGGCACGATTGAGGAATGATCAGGGGCTCACTTTTGGACATGCCAAGTTTGAGAAACTTACTAGCTATCCAAAAGGAGATGTTGAGTAGGCAGCTGGACATATGGATTTCAATTTCAGAAAAGCGTCTCACACAATAAATTGGGAAACTGTCAGTGTATACAGGTTGAGCATCCCTAATCTGCAATCCAGAATGCTCCAAAATCCAAAACTCTTGAGCATAAACATGACACTCTAAAGAAATGCTTATTGGAGCATTTTGGATTTTGGATTTTTCAGATTAGAGATGCTCAACCTGTAACTATAATACAAATATCCCCAAATCTGAAAAAGTTCCAAACTCTAAAACACTTCCAATTCCAAGCATTTCAGATAAGGGATACTTCACCTGTAGATGGTATTTAAAGCAATGAGGCTTGATGAGATCATTGAGGGAGTGAGTGAGTGTTGCCAGAGAAGAGAAGTCTAAGGACTAAGTTCTGGGAATGCCAACATTTAAAGGTAAAAAAAAAAAAAGAAAGAAAAGAGACTAAAGCTAGAGAAGAAGAAGGAAAGTCAGGAAAAGATGAAGACTTTGAGGCCAGGTAAAGAAGTATTTATTTCAAGGACAGAATATGAACTATGTCAAATATTGTTATTAGGTCAAGTAAGATAAGGATTAGAACTTGGTAATGGATTTAACAGTGGGGAGGTCATTGGTGACTGTGTCAAGGGCAGTTTTTGTGTGACAAGCATAGCAGGAGGAGGGTAATGTTACAAATGAGAAGTTTAACTTGAGACATCACATATTTCCTCAGAGTTTGAAATGGAAATGGAGAGCTGGGCTCCGCTCTAGTCAGTGTGACTTTCATACCTTCACAGCTGCCCATCTTATTTTAGTGATTCCAAGACTAATGTGACAATTCAGCTTCCAGTCTGGGGAAGCATGTTTGTTTCTTCTTTTTCTGTTTAATTCAATTTATATACAATGAGAAAGTTCAGTGCTCAGTTTAGACTTTTGATGGCAACGTAAGGGAAGAAATTGGAATGACTGGAGATGCAAATGCGATTAGAGGTGGGTGGCAGGAGAAAGTTGAAGTTGATTCAACCAAATGGAATTTCCTTTAAAAAGTAAGGTCTTGGTGGGCATAATGGGCGTTTAGCTTAATCAGTAACTCTTGAAATTGATGTAGGCTGGTGATGGATAGAGCATAACAGAAGAGTTCAGTCATTCTAATAGCACCTGCAGAAATGTAAAACATGACTTACAGGACTCAAAATCTATGAATCACTTTTAAAATGTGATTTATTTTCGACCAGATAGCTCTGCAGTTCTTCAAACTCTGTCTCTCATGCACTCAGGGCTGTTTGGCAATAAGAAACAAGTGTAGTCTCCTGTTGCCATCTGCTCATTCCACATGTTCCTTTGAAACCGAACACTGGAACTTCCTTTAACCAAGCAGTCCTAAAGTGTCAGGCTCATTGAGAGTACAGTATATTTCTTAACCACCCAAATAAGAAAGTATAATCTTGTCAGCTGCTTAAGTGTTCAGAAGGTTGTGTCCCTTCAGCTCTTAAATTGTGGAAACACTTTGTTATAAGGAAGCAGCTGAGTAGTTTCTTTAGTGTGTTTTTGTGACCTAGCTGTTTCATTGGAGTATAATAAACAGAGTCTTCATTATCTGCTTCAGGTTTGTTTTCCAAGTCTTCAATCGATTGGTGGTAAATCCACCAGCACACACGCACAAAAAAAAAAAAAAAAAAAACAAAACACAAACAAACAAACAAAAAGAACAACAGCAACAACAACAACAACAAAACATCATCTTAATGATCACATCCTCATCAAATCATACTGTGATCTTCACTGGGTACACTCTTTTGACAAATGACATGGGAATGTTCTCTGAGAATTTGAATAAACCTTTATAAACTTCCTCTTTCACTGCAGCTGTGGCAAATACATTTAGCTGTTTAGGGTTTAGTACTTGCTTCTCATATTCCCCACTGGTAGGTGGGTAGCTAAGGCCTATGCCAGTTCATGTGTGCCCATTCTCATGAGAGAAAATTTGAGTTTGTTTTTGTCTGCAAGTCACAGGGGGCCTCCCTGGGACACAAGAAGTACACAGACTGAGAACATATTGTCTATCCTGTGAAAACGCCCTGTTGCTAGGATAGAAATACGTCTTGCTTTTGCATTTGAGAGCTAGACAAACAGGGTGGAGGAATTAACATTGATCTGATACTAGTTTGTATATAATCTTAACTGTCTTATAGCTTTTAGAAATCATGTGTGCTACTAATATTACATGGGATAGTGTGGAGCAGGATAATCTTTTCAGAATATCGCCCCATAGGTCATTGATAGTTTCAAAATGAAAAACAAAAACAGTAGCAGTGAAAATAATCTGGTAGTCACCACCTGAATCAAATGGTCAAAGGTAGCATTGTTGCTCATAGGACAATGTGATGTTATATGCTTCCTGAGGTGATGCAGTGGGAAGTGTACATCACCATCTATCGAGTATTCTTGCCAACAATGTTCGCTTGAGGCAAACGTTGTTAGATCCAATTTTGTTTGTAGTAAAAACAGGTGATGGAGGCACAGATTAAATGATATCATAAAAAACAATCAGAAAAATCTTCAGATGTGGAACATTCTACAAACAATTGTTTTTTTTTTTAAAATTAGTATTAAAAAGGTGGGATTATTCTAGAACTAAAGAGACATAATAGCTTTTTTAGCCTGTTCAGGCTGCCATACAAAATACCACAAACTGAGTGGCTTAAACAACAGCATTTTATTTTCCCACAGTTCTGGAGGCTAGAAGTGCCCCAGATCAAGATCAGAAGGTTTATTTTCTGTGAGGGCTCTCTTCCTGGCTTGCAGATGGCTGCCCTGTCACCATGTCCTCACGGTGGAGAGGGAGAGAGCTTTTGTATCTCTTCCCCTTCTTACAAGGACACCAGCCCTATCACAGTAGCGTCCTGCTCTTATGACCACATTTAACCTTTATCACCTTCTCACAGGCCTTACCTCCAAATACACAAATACACTAGGGGTTAGGGCTTCAACATATGCATTTTGGGAGGACATATCATTCAGTCTATACCAGCAACCAAATGCAGTGCATAAAACTTTATTTTGTTTACAGATTTGTGGGGAAAATGTTATAAAAAGCATTTTGTAGATTATTGAAGTAATTTGAATGTAGACTAGTTTGTAGATGCTATTAGAGAATGATTATGGTGTTGATAATAGTGAGTGTGATAATGGTATTGTGTTTATGAGGGAGAATGCCCTTATTTTTAAATTCTGTCTTTAAAAGCATTTAGGGGTGAATCATCATGATATGTATATGTTACTTTCAAATGGTTCTACACACACAAAATACATACACATATAGACGCACAGCACAGACTTTTTAAAAGCACACACATATATGCACAGCATATATATACCACATATATACAGCATATATACATGCATATATATGCACAGCATATATGTAGATATACCACATTGCCAAGGGAAATATGACAGGATATTATTTTTTGAGTGATTGTTACATTCTTCTTTGAACTTTTGTATATTTGAAATTTTTCATAATAAAAATTTGGGAGGAATCACAAAGAGAAAGGTGATTTCATTTAATAAGTTTTAAAGGCACATCAAATTAAAAAAGAAAAAACAAACCAACATGAGGTAACAAGGTTAAGTCTTTGGAATTTTTCTTAGGGCTTTCTAGGCCTTCACGTGTCTGGGTAGAAGAAAGCTGAGAAAACTGGAAGAAGATAATGGGGACAGTCTGCTGTACCAGAAAAAAGGAGCGTGTATTGCAAAAAGTCAGCAACGTCACACTAGCAGTTATAGAATACATGTAAGATAACTGGACTTAGGAAGAATAGATATCAACAATCGATTAATGTCAAAGCATCCTCTTTTCTCACTTCTCTTGTAAGGCATTGCTTGTCTCTGCAATATGGGAGAGCTCTGCCCTGTCATTTTAGTGTCATTTTAGAAGGATTGTTGACCCCTTCATGTACTGGGAGATCTTAAGTGTCCTTAAATTATGTCTTTTTGAGGGCCCAGACTAGAGTACATGAGGAAATGGAAGCACCAAGTTAAAGACCACAGATTTCAAAATGCTAATTTTAATGAGAGGGAGAGAGATTGTTAGGGTTGCAAGTAGAGGCCAGCGAAGGTATTTGGATAAAAATAAAAAAACGTAGACATGTTTGAAGGGCAAAGTTTAACTTATAAAATAGATTGAAATGGTAGATGGTGAGAACATAATTAAAGGAGGAAGATTTTTGCAGAGTTCAGGAGGATTTTTTTTTTAAGACATTTTTTCCTCAAGAGTTAAATTTAAGTTGTGCGTGAAACCCTTAATACAGCCCTTGGCACATAGTGAGGGCTCAATAAAGGCTAGTTATTGTTTTTCTCTGTTTATTCATTCCATAAATACATATTGACCAGTAGTAAAAGTCAGCATTTTAGGTGCAGATATGCAGTTTACTTGATAATGCTTAGATAACAAGGGTGCTAGATTTACAGATTTTATCCTTGAGAAACATAGGCTGTACAAATGAATGAGTGTTATGCATCAAGCATTTGGAAGGTGTAGTGAAAATAGGAGTAGCAGGAGTAGTAAATCATGTGGCTTAGGACAGGGCACTCACAGTGGAAGGGAGCTAGCATTTGAAAAGATTATAGGCTAAAGATAAATACTTGTTAAAGTTAAATGTATTTTCAAAACCCCATGTTGTGTGCATATGTACAACTTTAAAACAAAAGAACTTGGTGTAGCTGAGCATGGTGGCTCATGGCTGTAATCTCAGCACTTCGGAGGGCTGAGGCAGGTGGATTACCTAAGGTCAGGAGTTTGAGATCAGCCTGGCCAACATGGCAAAACCCCGTCTCTGCTAAAAATACAAAAATTAATTGTGACTAGCAGCGGGTGCCTGTAATCCCAGCTACCCAGGAGACTGAGGCAGGAGAATCCCTTGAATCTGGGAGGCAGAGGTTTCAGTGAGCCGAGATCGGACCACTGCACTCCAGCCTGGGTAACAAGAGTAAAACTCCATCTAAAAAAAAAAAAAAAAAAAAAAAAAATGAAGAAGAACTTGGTGTAGATGTATCTAGGGCATTTTATTTAACTATATTATAATGAAAAACACAATGGTGGGGCAAAAAAAAAAAAAAAAAAAGACCCAGGAATTTATCTTGAGAATTAGGAATTCTACTCAGCCCAGTCTCTTCTTCCTATTCTTCCTCTTAAAAGGCAGTCATTGATTTTTTTTGTTCGATATCATTCCAGAATTATTCAAAGTGTGTGTGTACCCACTGTATAGTTTGGTGTTTGTTTTATTTCTCATATTGCAGTGTTCCATTATAAAGTTTTATCATAATTTATTTAATTAATCCCTTATTTGTGGACACTGAAGTTCTTTCCAGGTACCCTTGAAAAATTATAGACATTTTCAAACATATAAAAGTAGAAAGAACAGTATAATGCACACTCTTGCACTAAAAAGACCTTCAATACTTACTTTCACAGTTTGAGTTCACTGGCGAGCAGACTCTGAGATGGAGACTCAGGCTTATTAGGGAGTACTCTTGGGATCAACACCCAGGGAAAGGAAATAACTTTGGCCCCGGGTTAAAGTTTGGTTGTTATGAGTCTTGGAGGAGTCTCAGTTGACCCTGGGGGAAGTTCTGAAGATGGGATGACCCTTCAGAGATATCCTGAATTGTGAGGGGGTCTGGCCTTTATATTTCCATATTGATCTGTCACTGGATGTGAGCTGTCCCATGGGAAGGGTACAAGAGCTTGGATAAGCCATCTCTCTTGGGCTGAGGCAATCCTTAGTGGTGCTGATAACCTGAGCCTATCTGCTGGGAACTCTCTCAGCAGTTGAGTCCTTCTTTCCCAAAGGAAGATTTGGGCACATAGCATCCATCATACTTGTGATACTATTTCATCTTCATTCCTTCTTTTTTCTTTTTGAGGCGCAGTTTCGCTCTTATTGCCCAGGCTGGAGTGCAATGGCACGATCTCGGCTCACTGCAACCTCCACCTCCCAGGTTCAAGCGATTCACCTGCCTCAGCCTCCCTAGTAGCTGGGATTACAGGCATGTGCCACCATTCCTGGCTAGTTTTTTATTTTTGATAGAAATGGGGTTTCTCCGTGTTGGTCAGACTGGTCTCAAACTCCCAACCTCAGGTGATCCGCCCACCTCAGCCTCCCAAAGTGCAGGAATTACAGGCATCAGCCACCATGCGCGGCCTCACCTTCATTCCTTCTAATGCCTCTTAGCCCATATTCTCTTCCCTCTCCCAGAGCCACTGATCGCAGACATCATATGATTTTATCTGTAAACACTGCAGTACCATTTATCTTCTAATGAGTACTATGTTTTGGCAAAATCTTGATTAACCAGAATGCCTGGATAATGAAGCTTTCTGATAAATGGAATTTTGTGGTAAATGAAGACAATATAGGATAGTGAAAAGTGTTTCATTAGGACCCAGGAGATCTGTGTTTGTCTTTGAGCTCTGAGATCAATTTGCTGTGTGATCTGGAGAGAGTTGCTAACAGACCTAAATATCCACCCAAATATAAAATCCCCAGGATGGTAAGCAGCTATATTCTCCATTCTAGATTGGGAAACCAGGCTATTTTTTTTTTTTTTTTTGTCAATTCTAAAATCCTTTCTTTTTTGAATGCTTAAATATAAAAAATAAAAGCAAAACAGCAGGAGACAGAGCGCTATTTCATAAACTTTTTAAATGGCTTGGTTTGGCAAAAGCTCATTGCCTTTTTACCATTCACATAGAACAGTTTTTGTTGAGGTCTCTGGTATCATTTTATGAAAATACTTTCTGAGTTACAATTTTTTAGAGACCACATTCCTCTTTAGCATCATTGCTCTCACTTTCCTTCCTCCGCCTCACTATTCTTCCCTCCTACCTCTTTCCTTACCACCCAGTTTGGAAAGCAATAGTCTTCTTGCCTGTGGCCTTACGTATTTCACCAACTCCCATGACTTATTGTTCTTCCTCTGTAATATTTGCTATTTTTCTTTCAGTACTCTAATTTTAGCTAAGCTTCTTAGCACCCAGACTTA
This sequence comes from Piliocolobus tephrosceles, assembly GCF_002776525.5. Taxonomy (NCBI): domain Eukaryota; kingdom Metazoa; phylum Chordata; class Mammalia; order Primates; family Cercopithecidae; genus Piliocolobus; species Piliocolobus tephrosceles. The sequence goes on along the minus strand of NC_045451.1, from coordinate 22,927,147 downwards.
TTGCAGTAGCATCATTATTTGTTTTCTCCCTCTTTAGTTGTTTCTCTGTGTTAATCCAACCTTCATACTATCTCAAAAAGTTTGAGCATGTTGCTTCTCTGTGTAGATATCTGCTTATTGGACCATTAAGTCTCTTTACAATGTGGCCCAACTGAAGATCAGTGTGGAACCTTGTATTTTCTCTCATCCCCAAACCTAGGGTTAATAAATTATGGTTAAGCATAGAATAATGTATCTTCCATGTTGGAATCTAAATTATCGATACTTCCCTAGGCATCAGTATTGTAATATTAATGCCCATCCTTTACTTAGAAAGCTTTCAGTATTTAAAACTGCTTTTTCTTTTCTTTTATCCTCAAAGTACCTTTGTGCGAAACTTGTATCAGAATCCATGTTGCGTCCTGATCACCTTGGTGTGTTGAATATCAAGTCTTATCTATTACATCTTTAAAGTAGCTCTCATGTTAGTATTATTAGTACTATTCTCACCACACATACCCTTCACCATTTGTTTATTAAAGATGTCCTATGTGGTAGATGCTGTGCTAAGCATCATTTGGTAGTGAGTACACAGAGTGTGCATCTTGTAACCAGGGAGCTTGAAAGAGTAGTGGTGGAGAGTGCCGTTAACAGAGACGCCCCAGAAATAAGTAATGAGAGATTGTGATAAATTTAGGCACCACCATTTCTCTCCTGCAGAACTTCAATAGCCTCATTGGTCTTCAGGTCCTCAGTTTTATCCCTCTCTATTATATCACAGCTAGAGTGATCTTTCTGAAAAGCAATGTCAGATTTAAAACACTTTACCTGCTTCCTTTTGCTGTCAAATTAAAGTCCAAACTCTTGAAAATGTCTTACCAATAAGCCCCTTGTGATCTGATGCGTGTTGGCAGTTGGTTGTTTTTTCACCATTCTGCCTTTTTACTCTAAATGTCAGCCCTACTATTTACTGTTCAGAAAGAGTTGAGATTATAATTATACCTCTGGCCCTTTGAACATGTGATTATACCTGAGCCTATTCCGGTTAATTCCTACTCATTCTAGTCATCATTTCTTCTAGGAATCCTTGGACCCACTGAAGTCTAGGTTAGGGAATCTGTCTTTTGTGTTTCCGTATGACTTGAGACTTCTCTCATGCTCTGTGGTAATTGTTTACATGTATGTAAGCCCCACTGGATAGTTGAATTGTCTATTTTATTAATTGTTGTAATACCTATACCTACCATGGTATTGACATGAACTGGAAACCTGAGAAATGCTGCTCTAAAATGTTTACTAATTATTAGGAGTTTGAAATTTTATTTGAAAGCTATTTTAGTTTTAGGATGGAAGTTGGTAGTATTATTTCTAATAAAGTAATACAGAGCTAAATTGTTGTATTTGCATTGCACAATTGCACAATTTGAATTGTGTTTGACAAGCATACACAGTAATACTTTTATACTTTGGCAGAAATTCAATGAAAGGTATTAACCCGTTGGAAAGTCCAACCTTATTGAATATTAAGTGCTGGAAGAAACCTGTAGATGTATAAGCAGAATGTGAAGAAGTAGCAAAATCTGTGTGTGTGTTTTTTAAAAAATAATCTTTACTGAGCATCTGCCATGTGCTAGGTATGGTACTAGTTGCATTACATATATGGCCTCTTGATCTTTATGACATCTTTCTGAGAGGAGGAGAATATTGTTATCTGTCTTTTACAGATGGGGAAACTGAGACCTCTAGATAACTTTGTCAAGATCACATAGAAGGGCCAGGATTTGAATACAGGTCTTCTGATTGTAGACCTTCTACTGTTCTTTCAGTTATTATTTTTGTTGCTCTTGTTGACTGGAGTCCAGCATTTTAAGTTATTTCTATACAGAGCTGAGAAATAGGTGAAATTAGGGGAAATAAAGCAATACCTGAAATTAATCAAAAGAGATGACTGAAATTTTATCTCTAAAACGCCTGTTTCCTTATGATTTGATTTGTTGACTTAGAAATGATTCAGTATTAATTTTAATAACTTGGTGAGAAAACTAAGCCTCAGAAATGAGTATCATCAAAGACTGCATAATTAGTGACAAAGTGAGAAGTGGAATCTAGAACTACTGATATTTGTTGACTCCGGAGCTTTATCTTTTAAACATTTCAATTGAATAAACAGTCTCTAAATGTAACTTAAGCCAGATTTTGATACAAACATAAATGAAAACTCAATGTTCCTAGATTATTTTGTTTTTAGAAGCATCTAGTCTAAGAACATATCAATTTGTAAGATCATGTTGAAATTTGAAAGCATATGCCCTCAATGTATTAGTTGCAAAATCTGAATATATTATATATATAATATTTTGGAGAAATAGTAAGGTAATTTTATTTTAGAGTTTCTATTAATACCATAACAGATTATTCTAGTCATTTGTTCAATCACTTTTGCTTTTGGCATTTTCCATAAAAATAGAATTTTTTTTATCCCAATAAATGCTGTCCTGTGACTTGCTTACTTCCACTTAATATAAAGCTTTTTGGAACGTATTTAACTTTTTTGCTGCAATAGGTGAATGCTGGCAACGTTAAACATGGATTATTAACTAACACATAGACTGGTTGAATGGTGATGACTGAAAAACTGCATGCTTTGGATTTACATTGCCCTTTTTTCTCCTTGAAAAACTTCCTTGTGTTGGTAGTTTAGTGTGTCTTGGCTCATCCGTTATTCATTTTAAAGAAATTCAAACTTAGATTCCTGTGATCTACCTGATTAAATGGTTAGGTCCTGGCTAATTTGCCCGTTTTTGTTTTGTTTTGTTTTGTTTTGATCCATTGCTTAGAATTAGGTTTATGTGGTTGCCAATTCGCTGGTAGTCTTCCTAGAAGCCTTTGATTGTCATATACTGTTCTATCATCGTAAACCATGTTATCCTCTATTTCACATTATTTCATTAGTGCTTCTGGTGGCTTTTCTAAAGTTTCATTTTTATTAGGTTTTTAAGGTATTAGGAAAAAAATGTTTTGGGGCATTTAGTACCCTATATTCCGAAGTCCTGAGTCTGTTTACATTCTCTTTAAGCCAGGGAGTATGTACTGAGTACGAGTTGCCAAGCAGCTAGAGAAATGGTGTTCTTTCCAGATCTCAGCACGTTGTATTCCGTGTTTAGTACTTATTTACTTGAGATAAATCTTTAGTGATATAATTTATTATTTTATTTTATTTTTGAGACGAAGTGTCGCTCTGTCACCAGGCTGGAGTGCAGTGGCACGATCTCAGCTCACTGCAACCTCTGCCTCTGGGGTTCAATCGATTCTCCTGCCTTAACCTCCCAAGTAGCTGGGACTACAGGTGCCTACCACCACGCCCGGCTAATTTTTGTATTTTTAGCGGAGACGGGGTTTCACCATGTTGGCCAGGATGGTTTCAATTTCTTGATCTCATGATCTACCTGCCCCAGCCTCCCAAAGTACTGGGATTACAGGTGTGAGCCACCACGCCCAGCTAGTGATATAAGTTAAAACTGAGTGTTGTCACCATGGAAAATTAACTCCTTCCAGATTCTCTTTTTTGAGAAAGTCATCATTGAATATATCATTCAGCCAGGAATATGATATTCCAAATTTATTAAAATTGGTTCTGTGCTTTTCTTTTCTTTTCTAGTTTTTTTTTTTTTTTGAGACAGAGTCTCACTCTGTTACCCAGGCTGGAGTGCAGTGGCACAATCTTGGCACACTGTAGCCTCCACCTCCTGGTCTCAGATGAGACTTCCACCTCAGCCTCCCAAGTAACTGGGACTACAGGAGTGCACCACCATGCCTGGCTAATTTTTGTATTTTTTGTAGAGATGGCTGGTCTTGAACTCCAGAGCTCAAGCAATCCACCTGTCTCTACCTCCCCTCCTGCTTGGATTACAGGCGTGCACCACCAAACCCTGCCTAGTTTTATTTTCTAATGTCAAATAGGAATATGGAAATAATTGTTAGTGTCATGGTAGTTTATGAAAATGTCATGACACAAATAGGGTTTTACCAACAAGAAGTGGACTTCTGATATTTTTTTTAAATGTATACCCCTTGTAGCAAAAGAGATGAAGTTTTTGGGGAAGCAAAGTGTTGAAAATTATTGCTTCTAACAACAAAAAAAGATGTAATATAGATTGTTTTTAGTAACCATTCCAGTGTCATTCAGTTTTTGACTTGCCTCATTTTATTTCTTTAATTAATTATTTAATTATTATTATTATTATTATTATTATTATTATTATTATTATTTTGTTTTGAGACAGAATCTCACTCTGTTGCCCAGGCTGGAGTGCAGTGGCATGATCTTGGCTCACTGCAACCTCTACCTCCTGAGTTCAAGCGATTCTTCTGCCTCAGCCTTCCAAGTAGCTGGGATTTCAGGCATGTGTCACCATGCCTGGCTAATTTGTGTATTTTTACTAGAAATGGGGTTTCACCAAGTTGGCCAGTCTGATCTTGTACTCTTGACCTCAAGTGATCTGCCGACCTTGGTCTCCCAAGGTGCTGGGATTACAGATGTGAGCCACTGCACCTGGCCATTGCCTCATTTTATCTTTAATGATTATACCTTTTGATTGGCCATCTCTCAGGCTATAGGTGACCCCTAGTATCTAATGAGATATATCAGAGTCCTCTCTTCTATGCAGCTTTCTTTGACTATTCCAGTCTTCTTTTTCTAACTTCTCTGAACTCCTGTTATCTAGGTCTTTAACCACAGTTTTTAACCCCTAAATATTGTTTTGCCAATTAGATTTTAATTTTGTTGTATTAAGGAATACTTCCTCAAATGTGCTCTCCTGCAAGAAACTCCAGTATGCTCTGGTTAATTGATTAGTATCTCAAATTTAAATCCCTTCACCAGAAACTACATTTTTTTCTTTAATGGAGAAATGAGTTTACAAAGACATTCTTTTCTTCCCTCAAGGTTCGGAGTTTACAACAAAAGACATTCATGACCTTCAGGCATAACAGGTTTGGAGTAAATGTGGTTGAATGGGTTTCTCACTGAGCAAATTTTTTTTTCTTTTTTTTTTTTCTTTTTTTTCCCGAGACAAAGCTTCATACTTGTTGCCCAGGCTAGAGTGCAATGGTGCAATCTTGGCTCACTGCAACCTCTTCCTTCCGGGTTCAAGCCTCCCAAATAGCTGGGATTACAGGCACCCGCCACCATGCCCTGGCTAATTTTTGTATTTTTAGTAGAGATGGGGTTTCACCATGTTGGCCAGGCTGGTCTTGAACTCCTGACTCTGGTGATCCACCCACCCTGGCCTCCCAAAGTGCTGGGATTACAGGCGTGAACCACTGTGCCCGGCCCTGAACAAAGTTTTGAAAATGTTTAGCACAGTGTGAAACAGGACTGAGTTTTTCTTTGGCCTTGGTATGTATTACTGTTTTGGAGACCTCATTTGTCATCAGTAGCCTAGCAGATTAAGAAAAACCACAGGTTCTGAAGTCAGGCCGCCTGCGTTCTGATCTGGGCTCCATCACTTGTCGCTTTGTGCCTCGGTGTCTTTGTCTATGAAAAAGGAATGATAATAGTGTTTACCTACTGATTTGTTGTAAGGATTAGTTGAGTTTATAAATGTACTTATATTTATACACACACATACAATGTTCAGAAAAATTTCTGGGACTTGAAAAGTTCTTCATAATTCTTTTCTAGTGGTAGTGGTACAGTACAGTCTGTGTGTACCAGACTTTCTGAGAACAGTTTGACCTGTCTTTTTTAATGGAGGCATACAACTTGGGATCTGAAGGTCAGGATTTGTATTTGAGTTTTATGACTTGCTAGTTCTGTGTCCTAGGGCAGGTCATGTTTATGCCTCAGTTTCTAGTCGGCCAACCTCAAAAGGCTGTTTTGAGAATCAAAATGAAATAGTATACATAAAAGTGCTTTGTAAACTGTGAAGTCCTAGGTAAATATGAGGTATTGAAGTCATTGGCCTTTCATTAGTAAATTTTAAAAACTGCAAATGCCTGGGGTAAAGACCTGTTTATTATTATTTTGTTGTTTCTTTCTCTTCGCAGGTGTTGATTGTATATTATTTTGTAAGCACCTGAATCTAGAGTTATGATAAACTAGTTATTTTTTTGAAAATAATAAATATTTAAGTAGCTGCAATTTACTCCCAGAAATATATGATAATTTTCAAATTGTTGGTTTTATAACAAAAATGTATAACATGTTTTTGAGAGAAACGTTGTAATATCTGACAATTTTTGTAACATTTTCAGGTTTGAAAACACAATGGCAGGAAACAGCCTTGTTCTACCCATTGTTCTTTGGGGCCGAAAAGCGCCCACACATTGCATCTCAGCTGTGCTTTTAACAGATGACGGGGCCACAATCATAACAGGATGCCACGATGGACAAATATGTCTCTGGGATCTTTCAGTAGAACTGGAAGTGAGTATTTGAAATGCCTATTGTACATTTTAGATATAAAAATCTACTTATTAGAAGATAATATAGTCCCTGAATGATGCTTTTGGGCCCACAATAGATTTTTCTGAAAAATGTGTTTTGACTGAAACTAGTAGAATACAGATTCATTATTTACACTATTCATCAGAGTTGACTTCTGAAGACTTTTGGCCGTTTTTCAATTGTAATATCTACCCTAAGTGACTTACTGTTTGTTACATTTAAGATTTTTCAAATGATTATGACCCATACTGAAGGAGGTTTTCCAAAGAGGTTTTAGAAAATTTAAAACACTTAAACCTTCTATGGTACATGCTTTGAAGAGGGCAGAACTTTTTACAAAGTATAGGTTTTGTTGTATTGATTTTTGAAATGACTGTGCCTTTATTGTCATTCCTTGCTACTATGGAGTGCTTAGCAAGCTCTGCTTCCAGGGCTCTCAGTGGACACAGCCAGGGAAATAGGAGTTGGGGACACACACACACGTTCACACTGATACGTCTAATTCCAACATAGTACCACAGCATTTATCCTACTTTTCTCCTTTCCATATTTGTAACTCCTTTCTCTGACAACTCTTTCCAGGAATTTGTTGTCAAGGGAAAAAGAGAAAATGGAGTGATAATGGTATGGAATGTGGGGTCAAGAAAGGTGATTTTTTAAATTAATTTTTTGGATAATAGCCTTTTTGGGATATAATTCACATACTACACAATTAATCTGTTTCAAATGCACGTTTTGATGTTTCTTAGTATGTTCATAAAGTTGTGCAGCCATTACCAAGGTCAATTTTAGAACATTTTCATCACTTCCAAAACAAACCCTGTACCCTTTAAATGTCCCTCCTGGGCCAGGCATGGTGGCTCACACCTGTAATCCCAGCACTTTTGGAGGCTGAGGTGGATAGATTGCTTGAGTCCAGGAATTTTTGAGACCAGCCCTGGGCAACATGGTGAAACCCCATCTCTACTGAAAATACAAAAAACTAGCCGGGCGTGGTGACGCATACCTGTAGTCTCAGCTACTCCAGAGGCTGAGGTGGAAAAATCACCTGAGCCCAGGAGGTCAAGGCTACTTACCCCACTGCACACCAGCCTGGCCAATGGGAGTGAGACCCTGTCTGTCTCTAAAAAAAAAAAATGACTTATAATACCCCTTCTCCCTAGACCACCACTAATCTACTTTCTGTCACTAATGTCGTGTTTATTCTGGACATTTAATATAAATGGACTCATATAACTATAACGTGTTTTTTTATGACTGGCTTTTATCATGTAGCTTAATGTTTTCAAGGTTCACCCACATTGTAGCATGTATCAGTACTTCATTTCTTTTTATGGCCAAATGATTTTTCATGTTATAAGTATACCACACTTGATTTGTTCATTTGTCAGTGGATGAACATTTGGATTATTTCTATTTTTGGCCCTTATGAGTAATGCTTCTATGAGTATTACACATTTATGTATGAGTGTTTGTGTGGACACATGTTTTCAGTGCACTTAGGTAAACACCCGAGCGTGGAATTGTGGGATCATATGGTAGGTAACTCTATGTTTAACTGGTTATTTAAGGAACTGCCAGACTGTTTTCCAAAGTAACTGCATCATTTTGCATTCCCATCAGCAGTGCATGAGGGTTCCAGGTTTTCCACATCCTTGTCGATCAATAGCTGTTATCTTTTTGATTCTAGCCCTAAATTTCTGTGTGAAGTGGTATCTCGTGGTTTTGGTTTGAATTTGCCTGATGGCTAATGAGATATTGAGCTTCTTTTCATGTTCTCATTGGCCATTTGTAGCTCTTCTCTGGCAAACCATCTATTCAGAATCTTTGCCCATTAGAAAAATTTTTAACTTAAAATTATTTCCTTTGCCCATTTTAAAATTGAGTTGTCTTTTTATTATTGAATCATAAAAATTCTTCATATATTCTAGATACAAATTCCTTAACAGATGTAAGATTTACAGTTATTTTCTCCCATTTTATCCATTGTTTTTTCACTTTCTTGATTGTGTTCTTTGAAGCACAAAATATTTTAAGTTTGATAAAGTTCAGTTTATCTCTTTTTCCTTTGTTTGCCTATGTTTTTGTTGTCATATCTAAGAAACCATTGCTAAATCTAAGGTCATGAAGATTTATCCCTGTGTTTTTTTCTAAGAATTTTATATACCAGTTTTACCTCTTACATTTAGGTCTTCGATCCATATTAGTTAATTTTTCTGTTAATTAACTAATATACTAATTCTGTTAGTTAACTAATTAATTAATATTAGTTAATTAGTTAATTTCTTGACTTCATTCTTTTACGTGTGGCTATCAAATTATCCTAGCACTATTTGTCAGAAGGACTACTTGTTCTCCATTGAATGCTATTGGACTCTTAAAAATCAATTGACCATAAGTGTCATGGGTTTCTATCTGGACTCTCAATTCTATTTTATGGTTCTGTGTGTGTGTTCTTGTCCATATCCTCTAGATGTCTGTACTCACTGTCCTAATTACTGTTGTTTTATATGCCCACTGTCTGAATTACTATTTTATATTAAGTTTTGAAATCCAGATATGTGAGTCCTCCAGTGTTGCTCTTCTTTTTCAAGATTATTTCGGTGGGATCCCGTGAATTCCCGTATGAATTTTAGAATCAGCTTGTCAATTTCTACGAAGAGTCAGTTGGGGCTTTAATAGGGAATATGTTGACTCAGCAGATCAGTTTGGAGAGTATTGCTATTTTAACAATATCCAGTTTTGCTGACCCACGAACATTGAATGCATTTCATTTATTTAGATCTTTAGTTTTTTTACAGTGATATTTTGTAGTTTTCAGAGTATAAGGTTTGTATTACTTTTATTAAATTTATTTCAAATAATTTTGTTTTTTGAATCTATTAGATATAGAATTGTTCAATTTATTTTCTTTTCAGATTTTTCATTGCTGGTGTATAGAAATACATTTGAGTTTGTTCATCTTGTATCTTATAACCTTATTGGACTTATTACTTCTAATAGTTTTTAGTAGATCCTTTAGGAATTTCTGCATACAAGATAATGTCATTCTTGAATAGAGATAGTTCTACTTTTTGCTTTCCAGTTGGGATGCCTTTTATTTCATTTTTTTTTGCCTAACATTCCTGGATGGCACCTCCATAACAATGTTGAATAGAAGTGGCAAGAGTGAACATCCTTGTTTCATTCCTAATCTTAGCAGAGGGAAAACATCTAGTCTTTCACTTTTATTTTTATTATTTTTATTTTTTTTGTTGAGATAAGGTCTCACTCTGTTGCCCAGGCTGGGGTGCATTGATAGCTTACTGCAGCCTTGATCTCCCAGGTTCAAGTGATCCTCCTGCCTCAGCCTCTCGAGTAGCTGGGTCTACAGGTGCACACCACTACACCCAGCTATTACTGTATTGGGGCCTATCTCTCTTGTTAGCTCTAATAATATTTGCTTTATATATTTGGGTGCTCTGGTGCTGGGTGCATATATATTTAAAATTGTTGTGCCCTCCTTCTGAATTGACTCCTTTATCATTATATAGTGACCTTCTTTGTCTCTTCTTACAGTTTTTGTCTTGAAGTCCTATTTTGTCTGATATAAGTGTACCTATTCCTACTTTTCTTTGGTTTCCATTGGCATGGAATATCTTTTTTCATCCCTTTATTTTCAGTCTTTGTGTGTTTTTATAGGTGAAGTGTGTTTCTTGTAGGCAAGAGATCATTGGGTCTTGATTTTTCATCCATTCAGCCGCTCTGTCTTTTGATCGGAGAGGTTAGTCCATTTACGTTCAGTGTTATTATTGGTAAGTCCTTGTTATTTTTGCTAAGTAAGGACTTATTTCTCATATATATATATATATATATATATATATTTTTTTTTTTTTTTTTTTTTTTTTTTTTTTTGCTTTCTTGTTTTTGTTCTTTATTTCCTTCAGGTCTTCATTTTCAGTGATGGTGATTTACTCTGGTGATACGATTTATTTTCTTGCTTTTTATTTTTTGTGTGTCCATTGTATGTTTTTTGATTTGAGATTACCATGAGGCTTGCAGATACTATCTTATAACCCATTATTTTAAGCTGATAATAACTTAACAGTATTTGCATAAACACAAACAAACAAGGACAACTAATAAAGACTCCTTAACTACTAACTACTAACTACTAACAAACAAGGACAACTAATAAAGACACCTTAACTTCCTCCCCTAGCTTTTTAACTTTTTTTTTTTTTTTTTTTTTGGGAGACAGGGTCCCACTCTCACCCAAGCTGGAGTGTAGTGGCATGACCTTGGCTCACTGCAACCTTGTCTTCCTGAGCTCAAGCAGTCCTGCCACCTCAGCCTCCCGAGTATCTGGGACTACAGGTCCATGTCACTATGTCCGGCTAAGTGCTGGAATTACAGGCATGAGCCAGGGGCCTGGCAGCTTTTTAACTTTTTATTGTTACTACTTATATCTTATCGTACTGTCTTGTGTCTTGAAACATTGTAGTTATTTTTGATTGTTTCATTTACTCTTTCTACTTAAGAGTAGTTTACACAACATAGTTACAGTGTTGCAGTATTCTGTGTTTTTCTGTGTACTTACTATTACTGGTGAGTTTGTACCTTCAGATGCTCACTGACATCCTTTTCTTTCTGACTAAAGTACTCCCTTTAGCATTTCTTGTAGGATAGGTCTAGGACTGATGAAATCCCTCAGCTTTTGTTTGTCTAGAAAGTCTTTATTTCTCTTTCATGCTTGAGGGATATTTTTTGCTGGATTTACTATTCTTTGGCACTTTAAATATGTCATGCCACTCTCCTCTGGCCTGTAAGATTTCCACTGAAAAGTCTGGTTCCAGACATGTTGGAGCTCCATTGTTTGTTTGTTTTAAGACAGAGTCTTTCTCTGTTGCCCAGGCTGAAGTGCAGTGGTGTGATCTCAACTTACTGCAACCTCTGCCTCCTGGGTTCCAGCAATTCCTGTGCCTCAGCCTCCCAAGTAGCTGGCACTACAGATGTGTGCCACCACACCTGGCTAATTTTTGTATTTTTAGTAGAGATGAGGTTTTGCCATTTTGCTCAGGCTGGTCTCAAACTCCTGGCCTCAAGTGATTCATCGACCTCGGGCCTCGCAGAGTGCTGGGATTTTAGGCATGAGCCACTGTGCCTGGCCCAGTGTATGTTGTGTTTTTTCTCTTGTTGCTTTAAGGATTCTTTCTTTATCCTTGACCTTTGGGAGTTTGATTATTAAATACCGTGAGGTAGTCATCTTTGGGTTAAATTTGCTTAATGTTCTATAAGTACTTGGATATTTATATCTTTCTCTAGATTTGGGAATTCTTTGTTATTATTCCTTTGTGTAAACTTTCTACCCCATCTCCTTTTCTGCTTCCTCTTTATGACCAGTAACTCATAGATTTGCCCTTTTAAAGCTATTTTTCTAGATCCTGTAGGCATGCTTCATTCCTTTTTAGTCTTTTTTGTTTCCTTTGTGTGTTTTCAAATAGGCCATCTTCAAGCTATTTCTTTTCTCTGCTTGATCAATTCTGCTATTAAAAGACTCTGATGTGGCTGGGCATAGTGGCTCACTCCTGTAATTCCAGCACTTTGGGAGGCCGAGGCAGGTGGATCACAAGGTCAGGAGATTGAGACTATCCTGGCTAACATGGTGAAACCCCATCTCTACTAAAAATACAAAACATTAGCCAGGCGTGGCAGCGTGCGCCTGTAGTCCCAGCTACTTGGGAGGCTGAGGCAGGAGAATGGCATGAACCGAGGAGGCGGAGCTTGCAGTGAGCCAAGATTGCACCACTGCATTCCAGCCTGGGCGACAGAGCAAGACTCTGTCTCAAAAAAAAGACTCTGATACATTCTTCAGTATGCCAATTGCATTTTCAGCTTCAGAATTTCTGCCAGATTCTTTTTTATTATTTCAATCTCTTTCTTAAATTTATCTGATAGAACTCTGAATTCTTTCTCTGTGTTATCTTGAATTTCTTTGAGTTTTCTGAAAACAGAATTCAAACCCTATTTTGAATTATCTGTCTGAACGGTCACATATTTGTTTCTCCAGGATTGGTCCCTATTGCCTTATTTCATTCATTTGATGAGGTCATGTTTTCCTGGATTGTCTTGACATTTATTGATGTTTGTCTTGTCTGGCCATGGAAGAATTAAGTATTTATTGTATTCTTCACTGTCTGGACTTGTTTGTACCTGTCCTTCTTGGGAAGGCTTTCCAGATATTCGAAAGGACATGGGTGTTGTGTTCTAAGCTGTATCTGCTTTAGGGGAGCCCCAAGCCCAGTAACACAGTGGGTTTTTTTTTTTTTTTTTTTTGTCTTTTTTCTTTTTTTTTTTTGAGATGGAGTCTCACTCTGTCACCCAGGCTGGAGTGCAGTGGAGCATTCTCGGCTCACTGCAACCTTTGCCTCCAGGGTTCAAGTGATCCTCCTGCCTTAGCCTCCTGAGTAGCTGGGAATACAGGTGCCTACCACCACGCTTGGCTAATTTTTGTATTTTTAGTAGAGATGAGGTTTCACCATGTTGGTCAGGCTGGTCTTGAACTCCTGACCTCATGATCTGCCCGCCTCAGCCTCACAAAGTGCTGGGATCACAGACGTGAGCCACTACGCCCAGTAGCATTGTGGTTCTTGCAGACTCATAGAGATACCGCCTTGATGGTCTTGGACAAGATTTGGGACAATTCCCTGGCTTACCAGGCAGAGGCTGTTCTCTTTTCATCCTTTCCCCCAAACAAATGGAGTCTTTCTCTCTGTTTTGAACCACTTGGACCAGGGGGTGGAATGACACAAGCACCCCTGTGGCCACCTTCACTAGTACCTTGCTGGGTCAGCCCTGAAGCCAGCATAGCACTGGGTTTTGCTTAAGGCCTGTTGTAACCACTCCCGACTACTGCCTATGTTTGTTTAAGGCCCTGGGTCTCTACAGTCAGCCAGTAGCGAAGCCAGCCAGGCCTGTGTCCTTCCTTTCAGGGCTAGAAGTTCTCCCAGGTAGCTCCAGCAGTGCTGTGCAAGAGCCAGAGGCTAGAATAAAAAACCTTAGCAGTCTACCCAGTCTTCTATTGCACTGTGGCTAAGCTGGCACCCAAATAAGAGGTTAATTTTTAGGTTTGGTACTTAAACTAGCATATTTTTGCATTTCTAGATTAATCCTCGAGCACTTTTGTTTGGTCATACAGCGTCAATCACTTGTTTGTCGAAAGCTTGTGCTTCCAGTGACAAACAGTATATTGTGAGTGCATCTGAAAGTGGGTAAGTATTTTCTCATTTGCCTGTTTTTCTCATGAGTCTTTATAACTAGCACTGTAATAACTAATTATAAAAGAAAAACAAGTATTTTTTTTTCTTTTAGAATATCTCCTAAATAAATGCTTTTTATTATCTAAAGGTAGATATTGAAAATCTGATTTTAGGGATGTAAATTTTACCTGTGTTAATGATTTTATAATATTTGATTGTAATTTATGATTATGTACTTCGGTTTGCTTTTGAGGAACTCAGAATACTATGAGAGTTAAAGCACGATCATTCATCTTCATATTGTTTTTACTGAGTTGCCAGATAACTTTGAGATTTCCTTTTAAAAACCTGGATGATGCTAGACTAGCATAATTTTTGAAGGTGATGCCATGAAAAAGTTCATGAAATTATATGGATATGTATTAATACACTAACATAACTATTTGTGTTCCGAAGTCTCAGAATGCAGCTCGCCTTAGAGAGGCAGGTCATTGCACAGTAATTGTAGGGCCAATGTTATTCAATGTTTAAAAAGATTTTTAGAAAGTTTTTAAAACATTTTTTGGTGCTTAGAAAATTATATGTATTTACACAATATGCTATTGAAGAAAGTTGGGGAACTTGAAGAGAATTATATAAGAAATCATTGCTATGTGTGGTGGCTCACTCCTGTAATCCTAACACTTTGGGAGGCTGAGATGGGCGGATCACTTGAGCGTAGAAGTTTGAGACCAGCCTGAGCAACATGTCAAAACCCTGTCTCTACAAGAAATACAAGAACTAGCCGGGCACGATGGTGTGCACCTGTAGTCTGAGCTACGCAGGAGGCTGAGGTGATAGGATCACCTGAGCCCAGGAGATTGAGGCTATAGTGAGCTGTGATTGTGCCACTGCACTCCAGCCTAGGTGACACAGTGAGACCCTGTCTCAAAAAAGCAAAACAAAACAGAAATTGTTAAAGAGAATCTTATATAATTCGTTGGAACAAAAAGAAGCAGCATAAGCTAAAAATATAATAGCTGTTGGTGAATTAAAGAATAATTCTCATTAGAATGTATATTCTAAATTGAATGTTCTTTGAAAAATTGTCTTCTATAATACCATGTGAGATACAGAAAGTGGTATCTTAAAGGAAACCCTAATAATATCAGGATCATTGCATTTTATTAATTTTTTTCTGTTAAATATATTTCTTCAATGGACAAGGGATGTTGACATTTCTAATTTTCAATGTTATATCTGTCAATCTTATATCTAGTTTTTTTATATGCATTCAATAAAATTACAATAAATATACAGCATGAAAACTGGAAGCTTGTATTTTATTTGTAAAAGTTTGGAATTCACTTGACTTTAACTTTTGTTTTTTGCAGTTTGAAATTCTCTGGCTACCTGGATGACAAATATAAAATCTCAGTAGTTTAAATTAGAAGTTTATTTCTTGTTTTTGTCACTTGTCCCTCATATGTCACTTGAGGCGTCTACTCTGCTTCACTGTTATCCTTACTTTGAGGTTCAGAGTGAGGGAGCAACCTCTGTGAAGCAGCCAGTCTCTGGAACAGAGCTCTGGAAAGCCTTGCATTGGTTCACTAACCACAGGGGAACCAGGAAATGCAGTCTTATTGTGGGCCTAGAAAGGATGTGGAATGTGGTGGGGGGGGGGCAGTTTGGAAGGGGTGTTGGGAGGGTGGGAGGGAGGACTGGAAATGTTGATGAACAACAGTAGTGACTGTATGCTACTTTTTCTGAAATATATTAGTTTTAATGGAAGATTAATTTTAAATCACTGTGACAAAGTTGAATGGTGCTTTAAAAAGTCACATTCAAGCTGACCATTATTTTGTTTTATAGAGAGATGTGCCTCTGGGATGTAAGTGATGGCAGATGTATTGAATTTACAAAATTAGCTTGCACACATACTGGCATACAGGTCAGTATCTATTTCTGTGACTCTAAGCACAAGCTATTATAAGTCGATAATTTAAAATATTTTTAAAACATTGAGCCTATGTTTTTATATGAAAAATGGTGGGTAGTAGTAATAGGACAAGTAAACTAGAATTGAAGTGGTAAAAGTATTCCTCATAAGATGGTACCGTTGGGAAGGGTAAGAAAGGAGAGGAGACTAATTTGGAAAGATAAAGGGCAAGCAAATTGCTGCTGCTTCTGCTGTTCTGGGCTACCTTGGTTACCCAAGTGAGAGCCCCTTCACTATTTGGGAAAATGCTCTTGGTCCTAAATAATGGAATTCTTCCTGGCAAAAGCCTTTGTGATTCCACTTGTGATGGACACAAATTGACCTACTTTTTGGACCGTATCTTTTTTATTGCTCATGCAATAAAATGGTCCTTGAACATGTATTTTGAAAACTTTCCAACTCTTCAGAAGACATGACTGTTTCATATGCCTGTCTTAATATGTATAGTGTTACATAGGAATTTGTAGTTTCTGATTTACATTCCTGGTATTTGTTTTTACTTCTTCATAGCTGTCTAATTCTCTGTACTTCAGTTTACTAATTGTTTACTGTGTTGAGTGTTGGGAAAATTATGAATTATATTAAAAATATGATCAATTATTATTTCAATGGGAAAGGAAGAGAAGGTAACTCACATTTATTGAGCAGATACGGTGTAGGCATTTCTTGTATTGTGTTTGATTTAGTCCTCCTGACACCCTTACATATGAAATAGGAGTATGCCATTTTACATATAAGGAAGCTGAGGCCCTGATTATGTTTGAACATCAATCATCCTTCTAAATTGTATTTGCATAACTAGTAATTATAAGCCTATATTTCCCTATTTCTACTAATTTAAAATTCATGTTATTTTTGTGACCCACCTGAGTTTCCCTTTTGATGTGATTTGTAAAGCTGATTTTATTCAGGTGTTTTATTAATTTATTCAACAGTTCTGTTTTAGATGCTAGAGGGGGATAAAAACAATTATGAATTCTGTTTCAAAATAGTTCAAAAAGGAGGATAAGATGTTAGGAAAGTAATTTTTGTTAGCTATTTAAAAATATTAATATAACTTAATATATGTGTGTGCACATACACCCATATAATACGTACCATTTGGTAAATATCTAAAATTCTTACTGAAGAAGTTGAGCTTTAGGAGAATATTGTAATAACCTTGATGAATGCATATTAATCAAGTATATAAATTAAAGGAAAACACTCAGAGATCTTTTTCCTTTTGGCATGAATGTAGTTCTACCAGTTCTCTGTTGGGAATCAGCGAGAAGGAAGGCTTTTATGCCACGGGCATTACCCTGAAATCCTTGTTGTGGATTCTACCAGCCTTGAAGTATTATACTCCTTAGTATCAAAGATATCACCAGACTGGATTAGCTCCATGAGTATTATTCGATCCCACCGAACACAAGGTCAGTGTATTATGCCTGTTAGGAGCTTTAGCACCATGACTTAATGTTTAGTTTGCTGTAACATTCTACAATTTATTGTAAATTCATACTTTGGGACATACTCTTCTATTTAAGAAATAACTACACCAATAATTTATGGTCTGTTTCCTCCTTCATAAAGAAATCTTTGATTGAATGAAGGCTTCATTGTTGGCTTATCTCCATTCCATGATGTATAGATCACCAGCTTTTGCGTGATTATCTGAAGTGGAGGAAGAATATCTTAACTTTTGGGGATATAGTTTTACCTTTCAGAGGAACTGTAGTTTTACCTGTATATTTCTGGAGCCTGGTTCTGTCACTTGCTTACGAGGCATAGGAGATGTTTCCATTTCAAATAGAGATAGTGAAAAAGGAGAGGTTATACACAGTTAAATTTAATGAAAGTCCCTGGAAGGGGCTGATATGTACTTGATGCTCAGTAAATATTATTATCTTTTCTTCATTTTTGTTGAAACCTCTCAATAACAACCATGAAAGCAAAAGTAGTTAGGAAAAGAGCAGTAGTTAATTCAGAACATTGAATGTCTACTTTTGTAAGCCTTTTAAGGAGCATTCTTTTACTTTCAAATGGCTTCATAGTTACGTACTTCCTATAGAGGCTGGTCAGTAACCACCACCACTACCACCAGTATCACCAGCACCATCACCATGAGGACTTTTATTTACTGTGTGTTTACAGTACCAAGCAGACTGCTAAGCATTTACATATGATCAATTCTCACAATAGTGGGGTAGGTACTGTTAATATTCATCGTATAGATGGGGAGAATGATGAGGGTTAGGGTGATGGCGTCTTTGCTAAAGGACCTTGGAGTAGTTACTTTAACCACTGTGTTACACTGTGTCCCATTAGTGAATTGCCTTCAACTTTATAGGAGCTTTCCATTTGTAACCTCTTAGGGTTGGAAAATCAGCACATAGCTTTTTATTAAGTAGTCATTCAGCAAATATTTATTGAATGCCTACAGTCTTCCAGTTGCAAAGGATTGAAATATTAATACTTAAGGGAGTCAAATTCTAGTAAAGGACAATGATATATAAACAAATAACAGTTTAGAGTGCAAAGTGTGTAAGATGGAAAAATAGTATGGAGAGGATGGCTGATTGTGAGGCTGATTGAGGGCAGTAGACGGCTGTCCAGATCAGATGAAGTCTGATCTAGGATTTGGAAGATGAGGAAGAGTTTAGCAGACATACGATCAGGATGTTTCTGGCAGAGGAGATAGTCTGTAGGTACAAAAGCATTAAAATTATGATAGGTGTATGTGTGAAACTATAGATTATCTTTTTCTGGGGCAAGAAGCATGAGGGAAGGAGTGGCAGGATAGGCTGGCAGAGCTGGCAGGAGACAGGTCTTGAAATCCCTGTGTATCAGCTAGGGAATTCACCTTGTGGATCATGGGTTGGCAAACTTGTACTGTAAAGGGCCAGATATGAAATATTTTAGGCTCTGCAGGCCATATGGTCCATGTTTCAACGACTCAACTCTGCTAGTGTAGCACAAAAGCAGCCACAGACAATACATTAGTGAATGAACCTGGCTGTGTTCCGATAAAATTTTATTTACCAAAACAGTCAGTGGGCTGGAGTTGACTCATGAGCTGTAGCTTGCAGGCTCTCACTGTAGGTGATGGGCAGTCTCTGAAGGGACTTATGCTTTAAACTTCAAAGATGGGAGCAAATTAGGAGATTAGTAGCCCAGCTGAGAGTGGTGCAGGCCTGCACTGAAGTGGACTGTGGGAAGAGTGGATGCCCTGGCTCCATTTCCTGCTGCTGCTGCTCTTCAGAGTGTTGGTTCTGAAGTTTGTTAATAGGTATTAGTCAAAAAGGTGGGATCTCTGGTCAAATATATTTGGGAGATGTTTGGTAAAATAAAATTGAGCAGGCTTCTTTAATGTGAACCTTCTCAGAGAGGTTTTTTATGCATATTAGATAATTACTGCTTTATTCCTAAACATAACAGTGAGAATGAGATTCGCATTAATTTTCCAGGCAAAAGGGAACTAATCATTCATATATTTGTCTCTAATATTAGTTACAATGAATCCTTTATTTAAAAAAGATCTATATTTGTGACCAAGCAGTTTGCATATTTAAAATTTTTATACTCCTTCTGTATATGTATGCACTGTAGTCTGAACAGAATAGAATGTAACTTCAATGAATTCATTCCAATGCCTTACAGTGCCTAGAGAACTATGTGATATTGATAAGGTTTTTATTTAAAGATAACAATTTTTTAAATAACAGTAATAACTCAACTTTATTGAGAATTTAGTATGTGCTGAATGTTTTCCCTTGGCGTGTCTTAATTTTTATAACAACCCATTAGGATAGGTACTGTTGTTATTCATTTATATTTGATTCCAGATAAGAAAATTGAATTTAAGATAGTTTGTTATCTAAAAGTTCATTGGTTAATTAGTGAAGAAAAATGTGATTTTGCTTTTAACATTCTTCTCCCTCACTCTGGAGCCCACATTGACTGCTTTCCAATGCTCATCCTCTCAAAATTACTGTACATGACCCTGGTGCTGTCACTGGTCCCTTACCTGAAGCTTAGGAACTTAGATTTTATATCATATTTTTCTCTTGATCACACTCTGTGGGGGATGTAATGTGCAATGAAATATCTGGAAGGTGGCAAGGGATGTGGGAAAGGGGGAGAAATTAGTGCCTTGAAGAAATAAAGTGCCTGAGCTCATCTGTGATAAAGCATTAAAAGTTGTGAATTTCAAAGTGTGAAAGTTCATTGTTAACATAGTAATCAAGAACATTTGAAATTATTAAAAACTTGATTAGAAATAAATTCTATTAGCTAGAAATAATTTTCCTTGAATTTTAAGTTGTTGGCCATCTTTATTAACTAGTGTTTCAAAACCTGGTTTCTGTTTCATGAAAGAGAGAATCGTGTTTTTCTGCTAATTGTAAAACATGCTATTGTTTAATTTCATTCAAGCAAAACATCTTAATATGTAGAAAGAAAACGTGTTATGTTCGTAACCTGGGCTGCCTTTTTGTCCCTTCTCATCTTAGAGGACACGGTGGTAGCACTCTCAGTGACTGGCATCCTGAAGGTCTGGATCGTTACCTCGGAAATAAGTGACATGCAGGTTAGAAAAAGGAAACTGGAGTGATTTCTCTGTTTTTATTCTCTGTAGTTCAAAATTTTAGTAATGATATGCCCCTTCCATTTTTTTTAAGGGGGAAGGAAAAAGCTATTCTTTTTTGATAATTTTCTTACAGGCAGAGTATGGAAGATTCCCTAGTATGCCATGAGAGTGAATTTTTTATTCACTTTTAATGGTAACATCTGCTCTATCATGGATATAAAATAGAGAAACATATTGCACAGGATAAGATGAGGTGAAACATAAAAGAGGTGGGGTTCTTCTCAACTGCTTCTGTTTAAATTGACTCAAAGGAAAAAAAAATAAAGCAAATTGCCACAAAAAATATACAAAGCCATTTTTATCATCTACTTCAGTTCTTTGGGCTTGAATTCCTTGTTCTTTTTTTATCAGTGAGAAAAATCAAGTTCCCTACTCTCTTCAGCTAGGGAATTTTTAGGCATGGAATTCAGGAGAAGATAGAGGAATTGATTAGATCTTTTCTAAAGCACATATAGCTGCAAAAATTAGGATTAAGGCAGACTTTATCATCTGTCATTACTAGAGCGATGATACTCTGAGTCTCATCAGAATTGAAATCTCAGGGGATTTTATAGCAACAGTATTTGTGCCTAGCTCCTTTTAAGGTGGATCTTTGCTGCTTTTTACTGCCTTGGCGCTTACCTGAGGGGCCAAAATGATGAACATATGAAGCGATGCCTTTATTTCATTTTGTTGCCTTTATCGTTGAGTGATAATTTTAATTGACAATCAAGCTATTCCTAAAGTTTTACAAATCTTTCTCTTTTCAGGATACGGAACCAATATTTGAGGAGGAATCCAAACCAATTTATTGTCAGAATTGCCAAAGCATCTCTTTTTGTGCATTTACACAAAGGTCACTTTTGGTTGTGTGTTCCAAATATTGGAGGGTAAGATAATTATATAAATAAGAAGCTGTATTTTTATCCTTCAAGACTTTGGTTTATCAGATTTCCAAGATTTCCAAAGAACCCTAAAGAAGTACTTGGTGCAAGCCTATTTTAGCCATTTTAGAATTCATGTCTGCTTTTGATATCACATTTTGAGAAGTTGGGACTTGGCTATATATAGTTGTCTTTTTTTGTTTGTGTTTATGGAATGATTCAGTTAGAGACTGTATTTCATTGTCTTTATTTCTCCTTTTTTAGTCACTATCTTATCAGTACAGCATAAACAGTGGTAGGGAGTTTTCTACAGGTTGGACGTTTCTTTGTAGGGTGTTATTAAAGCTAATAGTCAATATTTTCCCTGGCTTCTTGTAGTTGGAAAGTCTTCTCATATCACTTCAGAGCTAATGATGGAAGACATATATTACTTCCATATTGCCAGATTTTAGTGTTTCCGTAATAGAAAAATAGCACGTTTTGGACACTTGCTCTGTGACTGGCACTTTTTTCAAAGCTTGCCATGTATTATTTCTTTTAGTCCTTACAACTCTCAGAGCTTAGGTGGATTAGCTATTTAATTCTGAAAAACAAATCATTCCAAAAGTTATTAGTTTAAAACAACAAACATGTTTTATCACCCAGGTTCTTGTTTTTGTTTTTGGTGTTTTTAAAGAGATGTGGTCTCATTCTGTAGCCCAGT
Organism: Piliocolobus tephrosceles; assembly: GCF_002776525.5. Lineage (NCBI taxonomy): Eukaryota > Metazoa > Chordata > Mammalia > Primates > Cercopithecidae > Piliocolobus > Piliocolobus tephrosceles. The sequence continues at coordinate 22,905,308 of NC_045451.1, read as the reverse complement.
CTGGAATGCAGTGGCACAATCATAGCTCACTACAGCCTTGAACTCCTGGCCTCAAAGGATCCTCCCACCTCAGCCTCCTGAGTAGCTAGGACTAAAGGCACACATTACCAAGCCTGGCTAATTTTAGAATTTTTTTTGTAGAGATGGGCTCTCACCCTATTGCCCAGGCTGGTCTTGAACTCCTGGGCTCAGGCAGTCCTCCTGCCTGAGCCCCACAAACAGCTGGGATTATAGGCATGAGCCACCATGCCTGGCTACATTTTATTCTTTAAAAACAGTCACAACATGCAGCCTACACTCAGGGAAGAGGACTACCCATGGGTGTGAATACCAGGGTTTGGGATCACTGGGGCCCTGTTAGAGGCTGCTTACCACATGAGGACTTGTTACTTTCCCCATTTTGCAGATGAGGCAACTGAGACAGCGAGGGGACGAATAACTTGACAAAGGTTATATAAATGGTAGCGGAGTTGCTGAGTCAGGTATCTGACTGCAGCAGCTGCTCTCATTACTACTATGCTATACTGTCTCACAATTCGAACCTGGAATGGGCTGGTTTCCTGAGCTTTGAACACAAGGGGATGGGCCATATAGTGAAATGAATGACTAGGGAAGCAGCATCTTAACCTTATCGTTGTCACTTACTATATTAGAATAAAATTAGGAAAAGCTAGCCGCTGCTTGCTTAGAGTAGGTTTTATGGGTTTCTTCTTTTGTCCTAAAATTTAAAACACATGCAAATAGTAATAAAAAAAAAAAAAAAAGGCTGGGCATGGTGGCTCACGCCTGTAATCCCAGCACTTCAGGAGGCCCGAGGCAGGCAGATCACGAGGTCAGGAGTTTGAGACCAGCCTGGCCAACATGGTGAAACCCCGTCTCTACTAAAAATACAGAAAACAATTAACAATGCATGGTGACGTGCACCTGTAATCTCAGCTACTCGGGAGGCTGAGGCAGGAGAATTGCTTGAGCCTGGGAGGCAGAGGTTGCAGTGAGCCGGGATTGCAGCACTGCACTCCAGCCTGGGTGACAGAGCAAGCCTCTGTCTTGGGGGGAGAAAAAAAGGGCAAGAGGACACAGTGAAAAATGTCTCTCTTCCCCCGCTGGAACTTCCCTTTCGCTTCCAGATAGAGTATCTAGTACCACTTTCATTTGTGTCCATTATAAACATTTTATAATTACGTGAGAACAGCTTTTTCTTTCTTAAAATGCATACATAAGAGTAAAAAGACAACTCATGTCGTCAGAGAAGATAATTACAATATACATAGATGAGGAATTGTCCAGTATTTATTAAAAAACGACTCCTGCAAATCAAGAAGAAAACTACAGAAAACTCAGCAGGAAATTGTACAAAAATATTTTACAAAAGATGAAAGCCAGATAGCCAGTAAATGTATGGAAAGTTGCTTAACTTCACTAATCATCATAGTAAGACAATACTGAGATAGTACTACAACCCACCAAAGTGGCTTTTTAAGATACTTATTATCATGAAGAAGTTTACAATTGGGCTTACCATAAGCTGAGATTAAAATAAAATCTTTCATTTTCCCCTAATTTTTATATGGTTTTATTTTTATTTTTATTTTTTATTTTATTTTTTTGTCTGTTTGTTTTGAGAGGTCTTGCTCTTGCCCAGGCTGGAGTGTAATGGTGCAATCTCGGTTCACTGTAACCTCTGCCTCCCAGGTTCAAGGGATTCTCCTGCCTCAGCCTCCCAAATAGCTGGGATCACAGGCAGGCGCCATCACACCTGACCAAATTTTGTATTTCTAGTAGAGAGGGGTTTCACTATGTTGGCCAGACCGGTCTTGAACTCCTGGCATCAAGTGATCAGCTTGCCTTGGCCTCCCAAAGTGCTGTGATTATAGGCGTGAGCCACCGCGCCAGCCCTATATGGTTTTGTCTAACATACTTTTGAATCTTTAATCTGGAATTCATTTTGTATAAATTGTGAGATGTAGATCCAGTTTTATTTTTATTCCAGATGGACTGACCCCCCAGTACCTAATGCCATTTGTTGAATAATTCATTCGTCTGTTGTCCCTTGATAATATACTATATTCCTACATTATTGGAATCTGTTTTCAGACTTCTGGATTTGTCTGCCCATTCATGAATTAATACTGTATTGTTTTAACTTTTATAGTTTTATGATTTGCTTTAACAGATAATAGGGCTGGAGGACTGGTTTCCCTTCATTATTCTTGGAGTTTTCTTGGCTATAATTGTAGTGCTAATGTTACACGCTGATAAATACTGTGAGAAATCATGGTAAATGCAGCTAGGATGTGTTCTAACTTCAAGGCTCCACACAAGCAACTTCATTGTTTTCTTTAAAGAAAAGTAAAATAAAACTTCTGAGCTATTGGGTAATGAGGAATTACTCATTCCTCCTGGCAACATTTTCTAACAACATTTAATGTACTTTTTTCAAATATTGAAAGTGATAGAAAGAATAATTCTGCTAGAAATTGTAAGAGCAGAGCTTTTGGTTCTAACGCTATCGCTTACTGGTCATATGACTTTGAGCAATTGATCAAATCCTTATTTGTGTCCGTTTCTTATCTGTAAACTGGAATAGTAACACCTGCAATGATTCTCAGGGCATTTGAGATAATAATTGTAAAGGTACTTTGTAAACTTTGCAGTGAGTGCCTTGCAAATGTAAAGCCCTATAAAGTTAGTAACCTTTATTGTGGGTGAAATTATAGGAATTTGAATTTTATATGTGAAAATTATTACACAGTAAAATTGAGCCTGTTAACTATAGTATTTTAGAACGTTGATGAAATAATGTAAAACAAAGTAATTCCCTATTATAATAATGAGTTATTCTCATGCCAGAGTTTATTGTTACAAATGTTGTTACTGGGCCAGGCAAGGTGGCTTACGCCTATAATCCCAGCACTTTGGGAGGCCAAGGTGGGAGGATCGCTTGAGCCCAGGAGTTTGAGACCAGCCTGGGCAACATGGTGAGACCCTGTCTCTACAAAAAAATAAAAAATAAAAAAGTTAGCAGGGCATGGTGACATGCTCTTGTAGTTCCAGCTATTCGAGAGGCTGAGGTGGGAGAATCGCTTGAGCCCAGGAGTTTGAGGTTGCAGTGAGCTCTCATTGTGCCACTGCACTTCGGCCTGGGTGGCAAAGCAAGACCTTGTCTCAAAAAAAAAAAGAGAAATGCTGTTCCTAGACATATAAATAAAACGGGACTCAAGCCTGCATGTTTGAGGCTGATTTCCTATTATTTGCAATTTTTTAATGGAATACTTTCTCTAGATAGAAAGTCTGAGGATAACTGTTCCTGTAGGGAGAGCGCCCTTGTTCCACTTGTCACAATTTGTTCCCTGTCCACAGGGAGCTTACCCATAACTAGGGGCCTAGTTGTGTTTTCCCTATTGAAGGTGACCTTTCCCAGGGCTTAATGACAAACTGTCTTTATCTGATGCAGCAAACTGAGTTTTCTAAATATATTTCCAGGCTTTTTTTTTTTTAAACTTGAAATGTCACTGGATCTTACTTATTATAGTATCATGGAGTAGATTGTAAATTTCTTTCTTCCTTGCAGGTGTTCGATGCTGGAGACTATTCCTTGTTGTGTTCAGGTCCTAGTGAAAATGGACAGACATGGACTGGAGGGGACTTTGTCTCAGCAGATAAAGTCATCATTTGGACAGAAAATGGGCAAAGTTATATTTACAAACTACCTGCCAGGTATGCAGTAAGTAATAAATTAAGACTCATCAAAAGTAAAAGATTCAGAATTTAGGGTACAACCTGAACTTAAGAAAATGTAATAGTGTAAATATTTAACTTTGATGAAACACTTCAGAACTTCTTAAGTTCTATTTTTAATTCCAATTTAACTTCTAAGCGCAAAAATTAGTTGGATTTTTATTTGAAGGATAATATTTTTATAACTTTAATTATTTAATGCCTGCACTAAATTAACTGTCATTTAAAAAGCCCCTTTTTGTCCAATACCAAAAAACCTTGTCATATGGAATTATAAAATATTTAATGTCAGTATTTTAATTGAATATTGCATTTTGTCCATTTTCAGTTGCCTTCCAGCCAGTGATTCATTCCGCAGTGATGTGGGGAAAGCAGTTGAAAATTTGATTCCTCCTGTACAACATAACCTCTTGGATCGAAAAGATAAAGAGGTAAAATTCTTGAGGTATCATTTATAATTGAAAGTTACATTGAAAAACTTTTACAACTGTATTTATTGTTGTCTTTTGACAGGTTTAAAAAATTTGATACAATTCAAAGCACTGTGTTAGATGTAAGACATTTTGAGATGATCAGTTATAAGGACATTTCAAAATCTGCTTATTTAAAAATACGTACTATGCCTATGAAATAACATTCGTTTTTCTAAGAGTACAAGTGATCTTATGCTAATTGCATATTGAAATTGACGTTTTGATGAAGTTCATATTGATAGTGTAAATTATTTTATATACTATCATGCAATTATAAACAGTGACAGATATAATTTTAGAAGAGCACACATAATTATGTACTAATGCTGAGTAATAATAGTTCCTTAGTTGAACGAGGCATTGCAGTGCCTCCACCAAATCATGTAGCAGTTTAGATCATTAGAAACTAGAAATGAAGAATAAAACATTTTTTCTCTATAAAAAGAAAAGTTTATTGTCATTTCTGAAAATGTGCTTAGTATCCAGTTAATGTTGAAGTAACAGCACTTAGTACTGGGTTTTCAATTCTATATTGAGCAGTAAGGAGGAAGCTTTGGCTTTGAAAGCAGAGGTTTTTTTTTTTTTTTTTAATTGATGTTCTAGGTTTCCATGGCTTTGTCATTCTGAACATTACGTCTCACATTTGTATGACAGGATGGCTAGGGGAAGGGAATTGTTCTTTCCATGAATATTTTGAATATATATAATTTATGCATCTCTGTACAATTAAGATCATCTATAGCCTGTCCTGTACTCAAACTTCTCCTTACTTCTCTTCAACCTAGATAGTCACTTCCAATTAACCTAAGGAATAATGATTTATATAAAAAAAAAAAGCAAAATAAAACAAAAAAATCATTTTCTTTAAATATCAACTCCCTAATACATTTTAAATTAAATACATATATTTTGTAGTGTGTTGAAATGTAGAATATCGGTTATTACAGCTGCTGTAGCAATTTTTCCTTTTTAAATATATAGTTTATCAATTAAAAATTTCAGTCTGGGCAACATAGTAAGACCCTATCTCTAAAAAAACAAAAAAGAAAGAAAAAAAGTAGCATGGTGTGGTGGTACATGCCTGTAGTCCCAGCTACTTGGGAGGCTGAAGTGGGAGGATCCCTGGCCCTGGGAGGTGGAGGCTGCAGTGAGCTGTGATCGTGCCGTGGCACTCCAGCCTGGGAAACATGGCGAGACCCTGTCTCAAAAGCAAAAAAAATTCGGTAAGTCAAACAATTGGTTATGCTTAATATGTATAGTTTCCATTGGCTAATGCTTTTAGCTGTTAATTACTGTATTTGATAACCAGTATTTGAATATAGTAATTAGACTGTTAACTATAATTGTCAAAACTGAAGTCAAATTTATTATTGATTTTAAGGCTAAGATTCTGTTCTTTAATTTTCCAGTATTTGTGAAGTAATCCTCTGAATTTTAGTAGAAGTCCACCATGATATTTAGTATTTTCAGATAGTACTTCATTGAAGGCACAAAATCTTAAGCTGAAAATAAAAGTACACATAAGACCCTAATGAGTGGTTTTTGTTCCTGGTAGTTGATAGCTAACATAGACTAGTTTCAAATTGATTATGAAAATATGAGCAAGTAAAAAATGATACTCTGTTAGTTGAAAAATATACTGATTTTAACAATGGGGTCCTCTAATTGCACAAGCTTGATAGTTCAGTTTTGTTAGTTTTTGTTCAGTTTTTTTTTTTTTTTTTTAGATGTAGTTGCCCTTTTTCTCTCAGGCTGGAGTGCAGTGATGCGATCTCGGTTCACTGCAACCTCCGCTTCCTAGGTTCAAGTGGTTCTCCTGCCTCCGCCTCCAAAGTAGCTGGTATTACAGGCTCACACCACCACTGCCAGCTAATTTTTGTATTTTTAATAGAGACAGGGTTTCACCATGTTGGCCAGGCTGGTCTTGAACTTTTGGCCTCAAGTGATCTGTCCGCCGCGGCCTCCCAAAGTGCTGGGAATACAGGTGTGAGCCACTGTGGCCAGCCTACTTTTTGTGTTTTTGAGGCAAGGTCTTGCTCTGTCATCCGGGCTGGAGTGCAGTAGCGAAATGATAGTACACTGTAGCTTCAAACTCCTGGGCTCAAGTGATGCTCCCAACACAGCCTCCTGAATACCTGGAGCTATGAGCCGGTGCCACCACACTGGGCAAATTTTTTTTTTCTTCTGTAGAGACAGGATTTTGCTTTGTTGCCCAGGGCCGGTCTCTGACTCCTGGCCTCAAGCGATCTTCCCTCTCATTGTTGGGATTACAAGCATGAGCCACTGTGCCCTAATTTTGTTGCTATTCTTAATGATTAATCAGGAGTGGGCAAAAAAAACTAGGATTAGTGAGTTCTCTCATCTTGACCTCTTAAGTGAAGACTTTTCTTTTTGGTAAAGAAAATATAGCTCTGTGTTAATTAATAGGCAGTTAAATTGCATTATTGTGGCTAAACATGAGTTATTATAAAGTGGAGAAATGTAGCATAAATACTAATTTTAGACAAAGGCTGTAAATGCTGTTTTTGTTTCATTCAATGTGTATGTTATACTAGATTAAATATTAGTTGACATGTATGTTAATGCTATAGAAATACTTTAAAATATTGTTGAATAATCATGCTATATATACTTTTTCAACTTGGCTACTGGGACAAATTACCTAACGCCTTTGTTTGAAGAGCATTAATGTGTGAAATATTTTGGTTAAAAATACAGCTAAAGATACTCAAATACTTTTTTTGGCAGTTGCTAATTTGTCCTCCTGTTACTCGGTTCTTCTATGGATGCAGAGAATATTTCCATAAACTATTAATTCAGGGTGATTCTTCTGGGAGGTTGAATATTTGGAACATATCAGACACAGCTGATAAACAGGAAAGAGAAGAAGGTAATAGTAAATCCTGTATAACAATTTCTTAATTAATTTAATATCTTAAATACTACTGAATAACACATTCATAATGTACATATATCATTTTCTTTGATTACTGGATCAATCAACGTTATTTTAATGTTTTAAATTTTTTTTAACATGCATAAATGTTTTTCTTTTATACAAAACCAAACCTTTACAGGGCTGGCAATGACAACTTCTGTTAGTTTGCAAGAGGCATTTGATAAACTGAATCCTTGTCCTGCTGGAATTATAGATCAACTGAGTGTGATTCCCAATAGCAATGAACCTCTTAAAGTAACTGCAAGTGTGTACATACCAGCCCATGGAAGACTTGTTTGTGGCCGTGAAGATGGAAGCATAGTTATTGTACCTGCCACACAGACGGCCATAGTGCAGCTGTTGCAAGGGGAACACATGCTCAGAAGAGGTATACCAAAGCACTCTCTATGTCTAAAGTGTTTTGACAGCTCTTACCCTGATAGTGAAAATGTCTCTATTCTTTGTTTTTAAATAAACACAATGAATCAGTGTAGTTAGTTGCTGGTGTGCTATGTAGTTGGTAGAGTTTAATGTATAGATACAATATTCATTGACTGTTATTGGAATTAATACAATGTAATGACTATAAATAAAGTATCCAATTTTATCTCTTTGATATATGTTAATAGTTTCATCTCTTAGTTATCTCTATGGATTACTAAATAATTACTATATTACCAGTAATTCTGAAAATCTTCCATAACAGTACCATCCAGTAGAACTCTTTTTTTTTTTTTTTCCAAGAAAGAGTCTCACTGTGTTGCCCAGACTGGAGTGCAGTGGTATGATCTCGGCTTACTGCAGCCTCTGCCTCCTAAGTTCAAGCTTCCTCCCAAGTAGCTGGGATTACAGGCATACGGCTGCCACACCCAGCTAATTTTTGTGTTTTTTATAGGGACAGAGTTTCACTATGTTGGCCAGGCTGGTCTCGAACTCCTGACCTCAAGTGATCTGCCTTTGCCTCCCAACAGCCAGTGGAAATCTAATGTCAACCATATATATAACCATACCTGTAATTTCCTAATACCTATGTTAAAAAATAAAATGAAACAGGGGAAATTGACTATATTTTATATAACCCAACATAGTAAAAACTATTTTCATTTTAACTTCTAATCAATATGAAGGTTGTTGATGAAATATTTTACATTTTTTATATCAACACTTCAAAATCTCGTAACTAGTTTAAATTCACAGCACATAGGAATCTGGATTACCCCCATTTCAAGTGCTCACATGGCTTGTGGATACCGAATTAGGGTTTTAGAAGATAAAATTGGAAGCCTTTGCTGTGATATAATTTATAGCTATTCTAAACATTCATGTTTACTTTTACTTACTGAAACTTGGTAGGCCTTTAATTTTCCCATTTTAAATCCAAACCCTCATTCACAGGTTGGCCACCTCACAGAACACTCCGTGGTCATCGGAACAAAGTCACATGTTTGCTATATCCTCATCAGGTCTCTGCTCGGTATGATCAAAGATACCTGATATCTGGAGGTGTGGATTTTTCGGTCATAATTTGGGACATATTTTCTGGAGAAATGAAACACATCTTCTGTGTTCACGGTGGTGAGATTACTCAACTTCTAGTTCCACCTGAAAACTGTAGTGTAAGTTGATTTATATAAAAGAATATTTCACTATGGTAGAGCCAAGTTACATTACTATCAGGAATGTAAATGGAATCTAGACTAACTTAAAGGAAGTGTGACAAGAGAATTAAGAAAACCGTTTCAATTTTAAAACTAAAATAATAGTAACATTTAGGCAAAGTTATGGTCATTAACTATTGGGGCACACAGAAACAGAAGATGGACATAGTGTTTTTTCCTGTTACTAGCTTCGAAATGGTCTGGCTTCTTTCTGAAACACAGCAGCAGTTGAGAAAATGTTTGTTGAATGAAGTTTCAATTTTATGTTTTAAAATAATTTAAGTATGTCTGAAGACTTTGTACAATCTCATTATTTTTGGGTCCATCTGAGCAAAGACAATGAATGTATATGTTGGTAAAGGCAAAATACTTATCAGTAGAGTTCATTTAAATAAAAAATTGTTGTAACAAGGGAGACAAAGCCTGACAGTCACTGATTATGATTTTGGAAAATTTCATCATAACTTTGTGGAACCAGATTGCTTTCTTAGTGCTGCATTTTAAGTTAGGCCATGATGTCTTATAAATAGAAATATGAGATTTTAGGAAGGCTTAGGACTGATAACAATACTTCTTTTTACTGTTTATTAATCGTGGGACTGATTCATGTGATTAGTCATCTTTGTGTGCATAATCACTATGTCCCAACACTCACACATTTGTGTGCACATGTGGACACATTGTCTTGTAGACATGTCATGCTTATCATAATTCATTCACTGTCATCAGCTCTGCTATTACTGAAATTGAAAACAGTCTTAACTGGTGTGTCTGCTGCAGTATCTACAAGATGTCTCATTTCAAAACGCACAAAATTTTTCTTGGCCTTTCTGCTTGCTTATTAATCTTCCTGATAATTTATTTCATCAGCCATATTCTGCCAGTGCTAGATTTTGTTTGATTTGATATTGGTGGCTTTGTAAGAAATCCTAGTACCAATGTTTCTCATTATTTTTCCTGGCAGCTTTGCAAATTTACCTCCTTAATTGTTCTCTTTCTTCTTTTTTATTCCTTTCTTCCAATTAGGTTGTTAATTTCTTATTTACTGTGAAAAATTGCCATGTATTTATTTAACCAATTTTATGTCCTATTTTGGTGAAATAGATATTATTGTAATTACATTAATAAATTAAGGTATTGTTACAACCTCTCTCCTAAACTTCATTTTTTAGTAGTTATGTCCTATGGTGAAACATGATAGTTTTCTTCTCTGAATGCACATTTGGTGAAATATCTAATTTTTCAATGCAAAAATTGATTATTTAGATAATTCTATACCAGTTTAGAACAACCATTTCTGTTTTGATTGATTTTGTGTGTGTGAGAGAGAATAAAATATTTAAAATAATAGAATATTAGATAGAATAAGATATAGTTTTTCTTTAAATTACAAATGTGACTAAAAGTTTGGAATGGCTTACACAAGGTCATGTTCTCTGTTTGAATATGTTAATTATACATTTTTTAACATATATTCCCTTGTGTTTTTTAAACAAATTTCTTTTAAAAAATTTCAAGTGGGTATTTAATATAATGAAATGTTTTTGACTATTTGTATTTAAAAATAAAATGTAGTAAATAAAATACTAATAGACATCTATGCAACTAAATGGAGACAGGGCTCTCTACTAGACTTGGGCAAGCCAAAAGTGGTAGTTGGCCTGGAGAATATGAGGAAAAGTGATCTGGACAGGGAAGTCTAGTACTTGAAAAATAATGTATTTGCAATTTGTAATTTAGTTATTACATGCTTAACAATAGAAATTTTCTTGGGCGGGAGGATGGAGAGGATTGGGAAAAATAACTAATGGGTACTGGGCTTAGTACTTGCATGATGCAGTCATCTGTACAACAGACCCCCATGACACAAATTTACCTATGTAACAAACCTGTGCATGCACCCCTGAACTTAAAATGAAGGTTAAATTTCAAAAAATTGAAATTTTAAAAAGAAAAAAGAAATTTTAAAATTCTTACTCAAAAGTACTGACAAAGATACTTTGTTTTAGCTATGTGATAATAACGACTAGCTAGTTAATAACCTGTTCAGTTAGCTGGTTAGGTGGTTTTATGCACATCGGCAAGTATATTTAAAGATCAAAGGGCCTAACTGCTTAATAAAAAGCAAAGAGTTTGCTGTTTGCTAAATGTTTAGAAAATGTGTGGCTGAGATTAGAGTTTGCTACATCGTATACTGATTCTAATGCTTGAATAGTCCCTCTCATAAATTGACCCAGTGTCCTGTTCTTTTTAGCAGAATGTATTTTTATTTTTGTTTAAAAGTTTTGATTGGGCAATAGTAGTTGAAATAGTTGATCAGCTATTTGTAGTTGAAAGATTATAAATATTTACCAAAAGTAATGATTAGAGATAAAAGCTGAAAAGTTTGTCATCTGTTTTGTTTATTAGAATAGTTTTGGGTTTTATCTTAGGTAAATTCAGATAGAAGCTGAGTTTTGACTTCTTGTAATTATTTGTTCAGGAAAGATATTCTAAAACCGAGAAATGTCAGTTGTGTGTAAAAATTGCTTTAACTGTGAATAAGAATGTACAAGGCTGATGAGATTCTTCTTTCTTTATAGTCACATTTCATGTTTCCTAAAATGTACAAAGTTGTTAAGAAAAAGTACTCAACAAAATAATTCATTATTTGTCTCCTAACTTAGGTAGCTAGTAAACAAAAAATGAAAAACTGTCTGCTAGGTAGAACAGATGCTGCAGCTGGAAGTTGGAGATGAGCTCTGAAGACAGACTCCAGACCTCCTTTCCCAACTCCACATACATGTCAGTAGACAAATAACGTGTACTTACTTTTCTGCTGTCTAGGTGTTTGTCATCCTTTCTTTCCCTACTCCTTCATTTTTGAGCTTTTTAAAATACCTTTTTATCTAAAAGTCTTTCCAAATTCCTACTATAGATTACCATTAATTTAGTGCCAGACTTAAGTGGTTTTGTGTGCTTTATTTTTAATGAACTATTTTTCTATTCTTTTGTTAGTGGGACTTCTAATTACTTAAAAAAATTGGCCTACTCAAAGATGACAAATGTTGCCTAAATATGGTATTATGTAGAGTACCTAAATTGAATAGATTTTTCCTTTTATTTTGTGTTAAAGGATTTTTGTTTTTCATTTTTTAAAGCTATTGTTTATTTTTCATCTTCTTTCTTTTTTTTTTCTTTTTTGAGATGGAGCCTTGCTCTGTTGCCAGGCTGGAGTGCAGTGGCACGATCTTGGCTCACCGCAACCTCCACCTCCCAGGTTCAAGCGATTCTCCTGCCTCAGGCTTCCGTGTAGCTGGGACTATAGGCATGTGACACCACGCCCAGCTAATTTTTGTATTTTTCGTAGAGACGGGGTTTCACCATGTTGGCCAGGATGGTCTCGATCTCTCAACTTCGTGATCTGCCTGCCTCAGCCTTTCAAAGTGCTGGGATTACAGGCATGAGCCACTGCGCCTGGCCAATATTGTTTCTTAAAAAAGCAAAAGTTCATTTAGGAAAAGATCTTTGAAATTCAGTATTGATTCATTGAATAGTCTGGTTAACTGATATTTAGCTTTTACCTGATATGGATTATTTTAAAGAATTAAAATGTAAGAAAATTACACCCCTGACCTGACCTCATGATCCGCCCGCCTCGGCCTTCCAAAGTGCTGGGATTACAGGCATGAAAATTTACCCTTTAAGATATAAAACATTGAAATAATTCAGGATTGTGTTGTTATGAAGAGTTATTGAGAACAGTTGAGGAAGTAATGTGTTTAAATGTTCCAAGAAATATAAGCTTACATTTTAGAAGTAGGATGAGGCAAGTATTTAAGCCTGGTACAGGCGGACTATAAATCACAAATGTTTTGGTGAATGATGGCAGGGGCATATTATAGGTACCCAGAGAAACAAGGAGCTTTGGTAAACTACTTGAAAAGACCTGAGAGGTTTGACTACATACTGACTTCTTGAGAGGTGTTGGAATCTGTGGTTTTGAGGTTTCTAATATTAGGTTATTTGCCATTTCTATTTTTTTAAAAGTATATAATGTAAAGGTTCAGTTTCTTGATAAAACAAACTGCTATATCATTTGTTTGAAATAAAGCTGTTCACAGTATAAAAATTATATGACAGATATAAAGTCCTGTACCATTTTTATCTTTCCAAGTTATGTTTATTGTTTTTAAATGAGTGGTTTTCTCATAATTTATTGCTATTCAGATGTGACAGTTCTTACACATTTTAATAGGATTCAAATTTAAAGTGGAGCCTTTATGTTATTATTAAATTATATTGTCACTTCAAATATTAGATATAGGAGATGTATTAGAAACATTTTTTTGAAAACAGCTTAAATTTAAACTGGGCTATTAAATTTTCATCTGTACTTGGACTGTTTACTATGGTACCTTAAAAATATTTCATAAATAGATAGTTATGCATGTAGTGTAAAATGCAAAAGGTATAAAAATTACTAAGGAAGGGCAAGTCTCCCTTTCTCTCCTGTTCTCCAGCTTTTTGGTTCCCTTAACCTTGAGTGCAACGTCTTATTAATCCTTCAGATATTTTCTGTATTACAATGTTTTAATGCTTCAGAACTATAGAATATTAGCTTAATTTTGTTCTGACAACTACAAAATTTATGCAACATAGCATGGTTAGAGATAGAATGATTTTCAGATCTGAGTAGCTGTGAGAGGTAGACTTGGGTGAATTAGCAAAATCTGAAGTCTAGGATAGGGGAGGCCAAGGGTGTACCAGTTGCCTGGGGAATCTGAAGAGAGCTGGTGAAAGGGAAGGCAGATATTTTTAACGCCTTTGGAGTGATGCGGCAGAAAACTTCCTCCAAGGCTCCATCATTAGAATTATGTAGTTATAGATGAGATGATCTGACATCTTCCCTTCCACCTCCCTCCCAGTTTATTTTACCTTTCCCTGGTACTTATCGTTCTCCTTTTATTATAGATTTTAGCATTAAGGAGTCTACTGTCCAAGACCCAGGAATTTTTCTTTTATTTCCACATAGGTTACTCTTAGAGAAAGAAACTAGACTTTGGAAAAAATACTAAGGCAAGAAAATTATTTTAAAATATCAAGAGTACTTTAAAAAACATTTTCCTTAATAAACCAGGTAGATATGATTGACAACAGTGAAAATTCAGAAATTAAAAAATAACACTAATGACCCAGTAGAATATTTCCAACTTTTTGAATTGTGGTGATATTTTACATGAAACTATCCATATTTTCTTAGTTGATTTTCAATTGTGGCAGGTAGCTGGATTTAGAAGTACAGTTTATGGTATGGAACCTTTGTGTGTGTAATACAGTGTGATACCATTTATTTACATTTTAAAAACACAAATCTATACTGCATGTTTTTGGATACATGTATGGGTAGTAAAAATATTAAAACCAAAGGGAAAGCTAGTGCCCAATTCAGTCCCTGGTTTACTTTTGAGAGTGAGAGGAAGGAGTAGGGAAACTTCTTAAAATGTCATATTTTATTTACTTTTAGTATTATAACTATTTATAATATTTACTATTTATTTTCCTTATTTGCATTGACGACTAAATTCTCAGAGCTGTCTTTCTGTTGTTAGAATTATTTAGAACAGAAGTTTTGGAAAATGCCTAAAAATAAACTGTGTAGTACCAGGAGTATGTTTCTACATGTAAGCCTATAGGCTAAGTTCTTTAATATATTAGTTAAAAAATGAATTCTTTTTGTTTAATTTACCTTATTAAACTTTTGGTCACATAATCTCCAAAAATACCCAGAAGGGGGCAGCATGGATTTGTGAGAACAGGAATGTGAGGCATCTAACCTGAACCTTACTGTTTGTGCCTTCAATTGACAGTATTAAAACGAGTTTTAGATTCCTGGCTCCTAGAAACAGGTATGACAATATGAATAGAACACATGAGTGTATGTATACCAGTGTGGCTAACGTTCACAACCAGTAAGAACAATTAATAAATTAGATATTCTTTTTAATATATCATACTGTTATTCTGACAAAGTACTAAAAGCTTTTGCCTGAATTTCCTCTTATCTTACGTTTTTGATTCTAGATTTTTGTTACTAATTTAATTTGAATATTGCATTTAAAAAGCAATGTGAATACCCATAGCTTAATATCTGAAGTCAAGCAGAGCAAACTTTGTTAATACAAACTAAGCAAAAGCAGGAAGCAGAACTAACATTATTTTCTTAAAATGTAATGTACATAACATTCTGTGTCATTCCTTTTTCCTTTAACACTTAATTCTCTTAGATTTTGAGAACATTGTCATATTTTTATGTATTTGGCACCATCTTTTTGATATTAATTTTATTTTTAAAAATTAAATAATAGTTATGGAAAATAGTGATATTTTCTAAAGATGGTCATGTTTGTTACTAAGAATATTCCCACAGCATCATTTTAAATGATACTCTGTAATTCATTTTTATTGGACATTTTAGAATGTTGCTTAAAAGTTTTTTTTTTTTTTTGCCTGTTATCAACAGTGAGAGTGATAATTAGTGCAGCTAAATATTTTTGTGGCTCTAGAATGGCTTCTTAGGATAAGTTCTTATACTTGGAGTTGCTATAAAAAAAGGGCATATTAATTTTTAAAGGCTTTTGAGTAGGTATTGTCAAATTGCTCTTCAGATGATGAGGAATAGGTTTGTACAGTCACCATTGTACTACTGTAATCCTTCATCATCCTGTTCATAATCTTTCAAGCCTTGCTAATTTTCTAGTCTTGAAAGCAGCTGTATGTAGAGTATATGTAAGTATAGCTCTCACTCTCATTTTAAAAGCACAAATGTATTAATGTACCAATACTATATTAGTTGTACATTCTGATTGGTTTTATATTCTTTTTTTTTTTTTTTTGAGATGGAGTCTTGCTCTGTCGCCCAGGCTAGAGTGCAGTGGCACGATCTTGGCTCACTGCAAGCTCCGCCTCCCTGGTTCACACCATTCTCCTGCCTCAGCCTCCCGAGAAGCTGGGACTGCAGGCGCCCGCCACCACACTCAGCCAATTTTTTGTATTTTTAGTAGAGACGGGGTTTCACCGTGTTAGCCAGGATGGTGTCGATCTCCTGACCTCATGATCCGCCCGCCTCGGCCTTCCAAAGTGCTGGGATTACAGGCGTGAGCCACCGCGCCCGGCTGGTTTTATATTCTTGATAATTTTATGTTTTCCAAATTTTTACTACTATTCTATACTATTGTGTTTAAGATAAAAAATTGAGGCTGAGTATGGTGGCTTACACCTGTAATTTCAACACTGTGAGAGGCCAGGCTGGGAGGATCACTTGATGCCAGGAATTCAAGACCAGCCTGGGCAACATGGTGAAACCCTGTCTCTACCAAAAAAGAAAGAAAAAAAAAAAAAAAAGCTGGGTTTGGTGACATGGGCATATAGTTCTAGCTACTTGGAGGCTGAGGTGAGAGGATCGCTTGAGCCCTGGAGTTCAAGGCTGCAGTGAGCCATGACTGCGCCACTACACTCCAGCCTAGGTGACAGAGTGAGACCCTGTCATGCTATGAATGTTATGTATACATTCAGATATTAGGTTGGCGCAAGTAATTTTTGTTATTTTAATGGCAAAACCTCAATTTAATATCATACATCTGTCTCTTGTGTAGGAGGCCAGAAAACTCGGTGCTAAGGGATTGGCAGTGAGAGTCCCCTTTAACAGTAATGAGAAAGACTGCATCCTTAGCTGACTGTGCTGATGTCATGCCAAACATTTAAAAAAATCAGAAATTCTTATGTTTTCGAAAGGTTCCTTAAAATCTTAAATCATATTGCTGATTAGGCATGAAATTTACTTTTAATAATGGTCAGAAGTGATTTGATGCTAAACCTAGTAAATGAAGTAGCTGATTAAATTGACTTTTTATTTTGGACTGGAGAGAGAGTATTATACCACAACTAATTTTTCTTGAGTAGCACAATCATGGGACAATTTCGAAATGACTTTACATTTAATTTTTTTTAATTTAATTTTTGTTTTTTAGAGATGAGGTCTTGCTGTGTTGCCCAGGCTGGTATTGAACTCCTGGCCTCAAGCGATCCTCCTATCTTGGCCTCTTAAAGTGCTAGGATTACAGGTGTGAGCCGCCATGCACTGCTCTCTAAATTTGTATTTAAATGGCAAAAATTGCTAGGAAGAAAAGAATTACCTTTCAAGTGTAGTGTTCAGTTTGGTGCAACATATTTTTGATTAGACGTTCATTGAGCAAGTATCTGAGTATCTGCCATATTTCAGGCACTTTCTAGAACCAGAGATATGGATAAGATATCTTTTTTTTTTTTGTAGTATTTAGTCTAATGAGGGAGCCAGAGCAGCAAACAGCAATTATAATGGCGTATGATAACTCTTATGAAAAGGGGTTTTTCAAAGCCCTCAGGGAGTACATAGAAAGGGCACTTAGGAAGTCTACTTTAGGTGATTTTAGAACTTTAAGGAAGGTCAATATATATGATATTTGAATATATTAGTTTTGTGGATATTTATGAAATCATAAATGATACATTAACAACCTCTGTTTGCAGATGCAGTTAGAATGCTAAGAGCATGTTATGTGGAGGAGTCTGGAACAATTGATAAATTTTCCTGACTAGTACCTGATGGATCTGTCTATAGTAGTTAATACTTGGATAGTACTTGGATTTAGGTGGATCCTGGCTGGAATTGGACATATGTACATTACGGTGAAAATAATGACTGGCCAGGTGTGGTGGCTCACACCTGTAATCCCAGCACTTTGGGAGGCTGAGGCTGGCGGATCACGAGGTCAAGAGATCGAGACCATCCTGGCCAACATAGTGAAACCCCGTCTCTACCAAATCCAAAAAAATTAGCTGGATGTGGTGGCACGTGCCTGTAGTCCCAGCTACTGGGGAGGCTGAGGCAGGAGAATCCCTTGAACCCAGGAGGTGGAGGTTGCAGTGAGCCAAGATCACACCACTGCACTCCAGCCTGGTGATAGAGCGAGACTCCATCTCAAAAACAACAAAATGAAAATAATGACCAAGAGATTAGAGTGATGGTTTTGTAAGTGCTGCAGTCTAGCTGCAGTAGGACATTTTATTTCATCCTACTTAGGTAAGGGAAAAAAAAGTCAAGATAATAAAATATGGGACTGTACTGAGAGGGGAAATGTTCACGTTATTTGTCTAAAGAAAGATTTGACAAGCTGGTAAAATGAAATGAAAATGGATGACAGCATCTTAGGAAAAAAGAACAAACAACAAAGTTGACTTTTGTATGATGGTTCTCTTTTTGAAGTCATTATCAATAGTTTTTCTTAGTCATTGGCGAAGACTTTCTAAAGGAGTTGGAGAGCACACTCTGCTGTAGGCATATGGAGCTTGAAATAATGGGACCATCGATTGGTCAGGCCAGTGAGAACAGCCTTTAGAACCAAACAGATCTGGATTTGTGTCATCCATCTTGGAGTGGCATTAGCAGGTTACTTAACATCTCTAGGCCCTAGCCACAATTTCTGTGAAGTGTTGGTTTAAGGTTTAGAAGTAACTCTTGGTCTGTAATGAGAGCTCATTGAATCATCATTATTGTTGCCATTATTTCTATTTTCAGTTATCTACATTTTCATTTGGATGATAAATACCTAAATCTGGGCAGTTTGTGTGTTCATTTTCAGTACTCAAATGACTTAAAAAAATTTTTATTTTTATTTTTATTTTTTTTTTGAGACAGAGTCTTGCTTTGTCACCTAGGCTGGAGTGCAGTGTCACGATCTCGGCTCACTGCAACCTCCACCTTCTGGGTTCAAGTGGTTCTTCTGCCTCAGCCTCCCGAGTAGCTGGAATACCACCACACCCAGCTAATTTTTATATTTTTAATAGAGACGAGGTTTCACCATGTTGGTCAGGATGGCCTCAGTCTCTTGACCTTGGCCCACCTCGGCCTCCCAAAGTGCTGGGATTACAGGTGTGAGCCACCGCACCTGGCCAAATTTTTATTTTATTTTTTTTGAGGCAGAGTCTCACTCTGTCACCCGGGCTGGAGTGCTGTGATCTCAGCTCACTGCAACCTCCGTCTCCTGGGTTCAAGTGATTCTCCTGCGTCAGCCTCCCCAGTAGCTGGGATTACAGGCACGTACCACCACGCCCAGCTAATTTTTTTGTGTTTTTAGTAGAGACGAAGTTTTACCATGTTGGCCAGGATGGTCTCAAACTCCTGACCTCAAATGATCCGCCCACCTTGGCCTCCCAAAGTGTTGGGATTACAGGCATGAGCTATCGCGCCCAACTTCAAATGACTTTATTGTAAATATACTTTGTTCCCCTGTTACGTACTTTTCATTTGCTTGTTTCCCAACTGTGGCCAGTTGGCTTTAAAACCTGCACAAATTAGGGATGAATTCTCTTTCTCTGACAGTCTAACTTCGCATTTTTTTTTTTTTTTTTGCATGAGATAGAAGTTTCAAGATAATTAAGAGATAATATCACCAACTGGATAAAGGTTTTTACTCTCCCCTAATTCCTTGGAAACTATAGTCCTAAGTACCATTCTTTCCTGCTCATTGCCTGAAAATTGGGGTTTTCTACTGAGAAGACCAAACTGGGTCATGTTTTTCTGGACATTTGTGGGTAGATTACAGTGGGGTATTACACATGCAAAGCCTTTGTCAGCATGACCCCAGGTGATCAAGGGGGAGGTTTGACCCCATTTATTGCTCTTCTTAGGACATAAATTATGGGCTAGGCACAGCATTCTTGCCAGCTCATAGTGTTTTGTGGACACTGAAGGTTAGGTCTCTCTCTGTTTTTTTGATACAGGCTTATCAAAAAAGCAAGTCAGCAAGTCAGCATCCTTTCAAAACAAAGAGGTACTTTTCGCATATTGTGTTCTGTTAATTTACTGCCAGGAAAGAGATATACAGGTTTGTTCAGCATCTCCAGTTAGAAAAATGAGGACAGTGTCTGTCAACTTGTTTGTTTCCATGAGAAAGGAAACAAAAAGTTTTCTGTGTCGTATCGGGGGTGTGAGAATTCAGTGTTTATTCCTTTTTTTTTTTTTTTTTTTGAGACAGAGTCTTGCTCTGTTGCCCAGGCTGGAATACAGTGGCGCTATCTCTTCTTATTGCAACCGCCGCCTCCCAGGTTCAAGCGATTCTTGGGCCTCAGCCTCCTGAGTAGCTGGGATTATAGGGACTCACCACCACACTCAGTTAATTTTTGTATTTTTAGTAGAGATAGGGTTTCACCATGTGGGCCAGGCTGGTCTCAAACTCCTGACCTCTAGGATCTGCCCATCTCGGCCTCCCAAAGTGCTGGGATTACAGGTGTGAGC
Source organism: Piliocolobus tephrosceles (assembly GCF_002776525.5). NCBI lineage: Eukaryota > Metazoa > Chordata > Mammalia > Primates > Cercopithecidae > Piliocolobus > Piliocolobus tephrosceles. The sequence goes on along the minus strand of NC_045451.1, from coordinate 22,885,187 downwards.
CATCACGCCCGGCCCAGTGTTTATTTCCTGTAATGGTATAGGTATGATTTACATAAACAGGTAAGACCAAGCAGGCAGATTAAAAATCACTTGATTAGATATGTGGTTGCCATTTAAGTTCTAAGTTGAGGGTGATAAAGTAGAAGGGCAGGACCAACAGAGAGCTTTTGGGAGTTGTAATACCGGGCAGTCTTTTTCCAGAAGGTCTTATTCCCTGAATGTATGCAGCCCAAGGTTTGTGGGTCTGGACAGATGACAGCGGACAGCTGAATGGTTTGTGGAGAGTGGAAAGGGGCAACACTTTGAGTTCCTTAAAAAATTTTAGAATATAAGGCCAGGCGTGGAGGCTCACGCCGCGATCCTAGCACTTTGGGAGGCTGAGACGGGTAGATCACCTGAGGTCAGGAGTTTGAGACCAGACTGGCCAGCATGGTGAAACCCTGTCTCTACTAAAAATACAAAACAATTATCTAGGCGTGGTGGCATGCGCCTATAATCCCAGCTACTTGAGAGACTGAGGTAGGAGAATCACTTGAACCCAGGAGGCGGAGGTTGCAGTGAGCCGAGATTGCGCCACTGCACTCCAGCATGGGCGACAGAAGGAAACTCTGTCTCAAAAAATAAAAAAGACTTTAGAATATTTTTAGAGCCTGCAGATTTAACCATCTCAGTCTCTAAAACCCATAAATATATAAGTGAAGTTAAAGGAAGCATTTTAATATTTTAAAGGCATGAAGTGAAAAATAATAAAGTAAGTTCAGTAGAAAAGCATAAGAAGAAATGTTCAGAGAACTGTGGAAGCTGGCCATCGAGGAGTTGTATTTTATTTATTTACAAATTGTTATAAAGCTTTATTAATGTAATTTATGGTAGCATGTGAGTGATACTGATGATTATGCAGATGGAACTATTCAGATTAAATTAGGGCAGAGGTATTCATATGAGAAGAAAGTATTGAAAAAGGGAAACTCATGTTCTTGAAGAATTATGAATGTTTTCATATTTTCTGGTAGATACCTAAACGTCAGCAACAGTTAACCCCTTCAGAAAACAAATACAATTACATTCTAAAAGATAGAATCTATGGTATATAATTATATAATAGTAATGATGATGGAGATAACATTATCTTTTCTATTCATGACATGTTAGTCACTGTGTGAATTTATATTTCATGTTATTCACACAGCAATTCTGTTAGGTATGTTACTGCTGTTAACCACATCATATAGAGAAAAGAGACTCGGAGTGGTTAAATGACTCATCCAAGTCAGACAGTTAGCAAGTGGCAGCACTCGAATTTGATCCTTAGTAGTCTGATTTGACAGCCTGAACTGATAAATGCTGCCCTCTAGCACATTTTGTAGTCTATTTCAAAGTAATTAGTTTTCTCCAGTTTTTGTCATTTTTCATTATTGATTTGCATGACTTATCTTTTAGTTTTTCCTCTTTGATTATTCAAGTTTGGAATTTTTCAGTTTTAGTCCCCTTTTATTTTTTTACTTGTAACATATTACTTGCTCTTTAAAAATGTGGTATAGTTTTCATTGCACCTTGATTAATGTATATCCACTGTTAACATTTTTGAAAATAGAGATAACTAAGGTAAAAGGTCACCTGTTATTCTTCTACAGTTAAGAGAACCACAATTAACATATTTTGATATATGTTCTTCTAGCCTCTTAAAATCCATTTTATTATATCCTTGTGATTTTACTGTAGATACAGTTTCCTGTGCATATTGCATTTTCATTTAATATGACAAATATTTTCAAAGTTATTTTACTTATTCATGAAAGTAATTTTACATTACATTGTGTGAGCATGCCATATTTACTTAGCAATTCTGCTTTGGGTATTTAATTGTTCCCAATATCTTCTATTGTAAATAATACAATATTCAATGTCTTTGTAAATATTTTCTTTCATTTAGGATTATTTTCCTTGGATATAGTCTACTCAATGAAAATATCAGAACCTCAGAAATGTGATATAATAGCTTATTAACATTTTTAAGGCTGCTGAATTATATTATGAAATTATTTTCTACTCTCAGTGCCCATTTCATTGCTGCTTGCCAGCACAAAAGTTACTTACTTCCATGCTTCAGTTTCTACATCTTTAAAAATGGAAATAATCGTACCTACCTCAAAGGGTTGTTATGAGACTGTAATGAATTACTGCCAAGCAGTTGGAACACGCCTCGCAAAATGTATGAACCCCCAAAACGTTAACTATTTGGCATTGTAATTTTTAGAATCTTTGTCCAAGTTGACAGGTAAAAATAGTATTTTAATGTTTGAATTTGCTTTTCTTTGACACCTAGAGATATTCAGATTTTTCTAAAAGGATTTTAGTTTTTTTTTTTTTAAGACATTTTTCTTTTTGTCCTTTGCTTTTTTTTCTCTCCAAGGGTTATTAGTGTTTGAGCTCTTAACTGAAATATTAAGCTTATGTGGCTTCTGTTGTTGCTGGAATTTCTAATTTATTATTTACTATTGAATTTTTTAACCTATACTTATTTTCAGTTTTTATGTAATCAATTTATTTTTTTATTTGTAGTTTCTTCCACATTTTTTGAAGCTTGAAATCTTTTCACCCAGAAATGTGATAAGACTTGATGAGAAACAATGGCTAAATTAAAAGGAAACATAAAATAATATATCTGAAATGTATTTATGATTGTGGGGTGATGTAAAGATAAAAAAAGTCTGCTCTTCTCTAAGCTATCACAATGTTATTTATTACATCCTTGTTTTTTTCTTTGATAGGCAGTATTTTCTTAATCTTGTATTAAATCCTTCATATTTCTTTACCATTTTAGTAATAAGGAAGCAGTTGAAGAATTATAGAGTTCTAATTAGTCCACTATTTCTTCAGTGTTATTTTTCTATACAGTGAATAAAGGAAGACATTAAAACTAGTCCCTAAAAGTTTTCTTGTTCGTGTAATTATCCAATTAGTTTGTTAATCAGTGTTGTGGTTGGACCATATGGTCTTTTTTTCTAAAACATGTATTAAATAAACAGTCCTCTACTTTTTTTTTTTAAATGAAGTTTGGATTTTTAAAGCTTTTTTAAAAAGTCTAGTTTTGTGAAAGTGTAGAAGTGAAATTAACATTTAATTTCATAGGCTCTTTTTTCCCCTTCAGGTAGAATATTTAACGTGATAAATGATGCATCTTAACTGCACATTTATGTTCCATAGTAAGAGTTCTGGGAAGTACAAGAAATAATGGTTAAGAGAATAGTGGGATTGATTTATGAGCAAAAGAAGCTGGTCATTTATAGCATGTCTAATGATGGGCATGTTTAAAAGGAGAGACAATAGAATGTTTGTATGTTTAGCAACTGTTCAGGCAAAGAGAAAAATTGTTTTGGGCAAATAAAACCATTGCTCCTGAAATGATATGAAGAAAAAGAGTAATTTAGTTTACAAAACAAATTAACAAAAGTAGAAAATATAAAATATGTATTATTTACATTGGGAGCTGTTGGAAAGTGGAATCATCTCCCCAGAGAGCCAGTGGATGGGATAAACTAGCTGTCTCTGATTTCTGTAATTCATGGCAGATGCTTAGGAACAGGTTACATAAGAGGTTTCTGGGAATGGTTTAAAATGAAGTCTTGTAAAATGCATAAGGTCAGACTGGGTGACCTAGGTGGTATATTCTGACTCTATCAGATTCTGTGATAGCTTGTGGCATTCTGCTGTTCAGCACTAATGTACTGTGAGGATTATTTACTGGCAAATCCAGTGAGCCTTTATTTGGTTTAAGATGATAATTATTTGAAAAATAGTAATTGACCTAAGAATATACTTGTTTTGGGCCAGTATCTTCTCCCCTCTCTTTGCTTTTTCATCAAATAAAAATAGCATTTTTACTTGGTTAAATATTCTGTTGATTGTTGTTAACCTTTACTTTTAATTGGCATTTGATGTCATTGGTGCATATCGTGTCTAGGGCAGAATTAATACAATGTTCGCAACATGAATTTGAATAACTTTCACCTGTAAAATACTAGCTCAGTTGATAGAATACTTCATCTGTGCTGCATAAGTTCTGTTCCATAACAATACAAATTTTTAAGTGGAATTTTATGTTTACATTCTTTATGTCAGTTGATAGCAGTGGTTACTGAAGTAGAATAGAAAGACAGTCAATGGGGGTATAGGAAGAAAATCTTAGAACTTTTATTTACTTATTTTTTAACCTTAGGAAACTGAGCTTTATGAACATTTACTAGAAGGAGGGGCATTGGTGGCCTCTTCTGTTTTGCATTCCAGATGGACACGCATCATCTCAGGCCAGAGTGGGTGAGCCTCACGTGGGGTGCCAGAGTTACTTTGACCCTGTTTGTTTCCAGTTAGAATGTACTTGCTTAAGGGATTTGCAGATGATATTATATAGTTCTAAACCTAGCCATCACAAAATGGGCAGGGAAAATATGGATGGGAGATATTTCTAATGAAAAATCTCTTCATCAGCTATATGACAAGTTTTAATGATCATTTGATCAGTCTGGCAGGAGGGCAGCAAAAAATTTATAATTATATCAAATTTGTATTTACATCCACTCTCATTAACAAGGAAACCTTCCTAAGGATCCATTTTGTGACATGAGAGATTGGCTAATGTAATATGAAGTTACTCACATTAGTGAGACATTTGAGAAATGTTTATTCTTAAATCTGTTTATTTAAACCTTGAGTCATCCTTTTAAAATATATGTATTTGAGCATCTATTACAATTTAGGTGATATAGTGCACAGAATTACACATGTATAATTTGTAAATATACAACTAGGGAACACATTTCAAAATTATTTAATGCATGTTTAATAGGAATAATTTGAGGCATATTTTTCAAATAAGTTTAAAGATAAGAGGTTCACATTTTTTAGTTGTTGTATTATTATTTTACTTATACAGTTTAAATGTTTTATATGTTATCTTGTTATAATGCCATTGGTGTTAAATCATGTTTAGGTGACTTTTCCAGGTTGAAATGAAAAAAGGTGAAGTAGAATGGAATTAATCAAATTATGAAATTAGTCATTGCGGGTGAAATAGGTGTTCAGTAACCCAGATCTCTAGAATTTAATAATAAAGGCATTGTGCTAATTTAACTCATTTGTGAAGAAGCTGGATGTAAATCAGGAAGAAATATGAGTTACAAAGTATTCTTTAAGAAGTGCTTTAATAATTTTGTGGACAGATAAGAGGAAACTAAGTTAATTGTGTTTTATCAGAACTTTTAAGTGCTTTTATTTAACAGATAGCTGAGAATTATTTATTACTCTGTTCATTGTTTGAATTAAAATGAATATCAAGTGTTGCTTGAATAGTCTTTTTTCCTTTTACACTTAAATAGGCTAGACATTTGCTTTGTTTATACTATTAATTTGTTTTCACACAGGCTGCAAAGGTAGCCATCAACTCAGAATTAATTAGTGAAATCAAAATTAATGAGGTTTTACTATATTGGGTCATTTCTACTTCAGGCCAGTTTTCTTTATATGAGTTGGACTAGCATTTTTTTGAAAGAAGAAAAATGAGATTTATTTTAATCCATATTTAAAAAGCGAGGAACCATCTTTTCTTGTGAGTTAAGTACCTCTAATAACTATGCTTTCTTGGGCTTAGTAATATTGATTTTTTTATGTTTTCATTCTTGATTATTTTGGCTATTTCCAGTCTTATTACAGTAAAGCTAAAGTTAACTCTTTAGATACTTATTTACAGAGATGGTATATCATTTTTACTTTGGAATAAACTTTTTTTTTTAAGATGGAGTCTCACTCCGTCATCCAGACTAGAGTGCAATGGCTTGATCTCGGTTCCATGCAACTTCCGTCTGCAGGTTCAAGCGATTCTCCTTCCTCAGCCTCCCCGTCGACTACTGTTTTGTATTTTTAGTAGAGACGAGCTTTCACCACATTAGCCAGGCTGGTCTTGAACTTTTGACCTCAGGTGATCCATCCCCCTCGACCTCCCAAAGTGCTGGTATTATAGGTGTGAGCCACTGTGCCTGGCGTGGACCAGTTTTTTGTAGATTAAGCTTGTTATTTGCAAATTTTCATTATTACACTATGTGAAAGGAGAATAGAAGTATTCTTTAAAACATATTTAGTTAAATTTATGTGTCAGAGGAGAATGCATCATGTAGAAATGAAAAAGCTAGAATCTTGGAGTTAAAGCTCTTTTTTTTAACCTTCAGAAAATTACATCTCATAATCTACTTTTTAAAGCAGATCCTATGCTCTTATTTAATATTCATTTTGTATGTCCTTTATTTTTGCTACATAACAGTAATAATATAATGTAGAGCTTTTAAGTCTTATGAAGATAGATTACGTTTTCTTAAATCTTTGAAATTATCTGCCTGTGTATCTATGGGGAGGGTGAAAGAGTTCTGACAGGGAAACTTCTCATGAGGGGTTGATAATGTGGAAGGTCAGGTTTCTCATAAGAATGGGAAAGGCGTTTTTCTTTGCTTAATGGCTCTAGTCCTCTCTCTGCTAAATTACAAACTATGGTATGGAGATCTTTGACAGAGAGAGAGTATGCGTAGCTCAGTCGTTGTCAGTAGCTTTGTATCACCTCAGATGTTGAGATCTCCAATAGGGCAAAATTTAAGAACACCTAACAGAGAATATCGGCAAAACTTCATATTGACTCATACTTCATTTTCTCTACTTTTTGAAAAGGAATGACTAGAGTGTATGTGAGCATGAATGAAATGACTTTCAACGTGGGGACTAGCAAGTAGGTCAGTTAGATGTGTGGCACTAATTAGGGATTAGCTCTTTATAAAGAAGATTTTGGAGAGTTTGTAAGTCTAAGTAGCAGAATCAAAAGTAGGGTCAGTGGCCAGGCGTGGTGGTTCACGCCTGTAGTCCTAGCACTTTGGGAGGCTGAGGCAGGCGGATTGCTTGAGCCCAGGGGTTCAAGACTAGCCTGGGCAACCTAGAGGCTCTATTAAATATAATATATATGTAAAACAGTGGTGTTGGATGTGTGAATACTGTGATTGATAAGTGCCTGGTGACAGGATATGAACAGATGAAAAGGAATACTCTTTAGGCATCATTCTTTAAGTTCATTATACCTATAGAAAAAGATAACTGTTTCTTTCGTGAGGGAAATAAATGACCACTTTTTGACAGATTAATGTTGCAAAATAGAATATTGTAGTTAACCATTAATGTAGCAACCAACCCTTTTTATAAAATGAATAATGGATATATTTGACAAAGTCAGTACTGATGATAAGCTGTAGAAATGCAAAGCATCCATTGTATTAAACTCTTGCTTTGAGTTAGCAGCATATGTATGTAGCAGTGTGTGTGTGTGTGTGTGTGTGTGTGTGTATTTACCCAGTTTTGTTCTAACATACCCACATTTAACTATTTTTGTAGTTTGCCATTTTGTTTTAATTTGTTAAATATTATATTTATATTTATAAATATAAATATTTATAAATATTATAAAACTAATTTGTGTGTGTCAGAGTCAACTGCCCCTCAGTTTTTAATGTCTTTTGTTAAGACATTAAGAATCACATTTCATGTTTCAATTGAATGTTTATCGGGAAAATAAGTAAGCTTAAAAAATGCTTTAAAAATTCTATATAATGCTTTAATAAAGGTTTGTAATACCATTTCTCTGAACTTAGTTTTTTTTTAACTTTTAACATGAGTAAACACCTGTTATGCTGATTATAGTGTGTAATTATAATACACAAAGTACAAATAAAGCTAACAAAGAATAAAAATAAAACATTCAAACATTGATTTTAGGTTGTTTACAAAAATAAACATTATCTAGTAAGATAAAAATAAAGCTAAATCCTAGTGAAGAGAATATAAGGGAAGAAAGCAAATGAGACCATTGATAGCCATATTCCGATACTTACGCCCAAGATCCAGCACTGTTATAGATAGAAAATTCAGTCCTGAGTTTCCAAAGTGTGTTCATCTAAAACTAGGTCTTAATAAGATTACTATGGTCAACCAACTTTGGAGATGAATGATGTTGTATCCCCTTGACGAGATAATTATGGTCACAGCATTTTAAAGGTTCTCGGAAGTTCTGTGGTTAAAAACAACAGCTACTGCCTAACCTCGGTATTGTCAGTATTTCCCATGCACATTTGACCACACTTTTCCTCCCTTTTTTTCACCTAGTACCTATCCACATGTCCTATTTGGGAAAGATACTGAGACACTGATCTTTAGTTTAAAAACAGCCTGTTTGCTTAGGAGAACCCCAGCAGGGTGAGGTTTGATGTGTTTTTTTCTTTAGATCCCATACAAGGAAAAGAGTATATATATAGAGCAGTGGCCTCACCTTCAATAAATAGCCACAATATGTACAAGAATGAGTTTCAAATGGCTGTTTTTATATGGTTTCTCTCAGTATGACCTGAAAGCATAATCTAGTAAGTCACTGAAAAGTTAAGTTTTCAATTGTTTATAAATTGTTTTACAGAAATACAGACTTTAATTTTTAATTTTTTAGGTCATAGGGTCAGTTCTCTTTTACCAGAGAAAATCTTTGATTATTTATATCTTGTCTTGTTCTAAAAAGGAGTTGAAGGGCAAAAACTAGAGGTGAGCAGAAAATGCACAGCAGAACATTTAATTGGCTATTGTGTGGCTAGTTGAGGTGATGTATCTGCTGACATTATAGATAGACACCATGAAGGAACTAGGAATGCGTATCTACAGATAATGTGAATATCTATGACTCCTAAGAAATGATCGTGGCAGAGGGACGGTGAGGGTATTGTTTTTGAGCAAAGGTGCAGGAAAGAGCATGGGTCTAAATGAAAGAGTCACAGACAGAAAGAAGCGCTGCAGAAAGCAGCTCCCGCAGCAAACAAAGGAAAGTTCACAGCATGGCAAGAGAACACCTAATAACAGATCAATTTTTTCTCAGCTTTGCCTGCTCCAATATAGTAATCATTTTAGTGAGGTCATCTTTAAATTTGAACAGCAGTTTTTCCAATCTTTTACAGTCTTTAATCTAGAATTAATTTAGTATAAAAATATTTTGATGATTGATCTGGGTTTTATGTATAATATAAAGGAACACATTTTTCAACATGACCTAATATTGTGGTTGTTTTTCAGTGGCAGCAAATGTATAATTAATTTTGCCTTAAGTTATTGAAAACAGGATCCATTTTATTTTAAATTTAATTTAAATACAATTAAGGTTTATTCTTCTTTTCAGGCAAGAGTACAGCACTGCATCTGCTCTGTAGCCAGTGACCACTCAGTAGGACTTCTAAGTTTGCGAGAGAAAAAATGCATAATGTTGGCATCTCGTCACCTTTTTCCTATTCAAGTAATCAAATGGAGGCCTTCTGATGATTATCTGGTAGTGGGGTGTTCAGATGGTTCTGTGTACGTCTGGCAAATGGATACTGGTAAGAACGAGTATGAAGAGATACTATAGAAAATTAAATGGGTATATTTCGTTTTCTAGAAATGAAAATGTCTTTTGAATGAAGAAAACAGCCTTGAAATGTAAAATAGTTGCTACTTTTATTTCTAATTGTTTAAGTGGCCTCTTTTTTGTTCTGCTACGCCAAATGCTTGTAGAATATTTCATGAATCTTTAAAAGCATGTAATTGAGGATAATATTGCAGATGAGGACAGACATATGGACAACAAAGTATGTATGATTCCTGTGTAATTCACGAGTAAACTGTGAACAAGAAGAAATCACCAGGTTCACATGTAGTGAAAAAGATACAACCCTTTTTTCTTTGAACAGCAGAAAAGCAATGCTGGGCAGTTAATCGTATGAGGTAATTAAAATGAAGTTTTCAAGTTCTAGAGATAACATTTAAAATTTCAAATTTAGAAAGTTTATGTATTGGGGGTATAATGTAGAACAAGTAATGCTTAGCTTAAAAGCACAGACAATAATATGTAATGTTTATACACAGACTGCCATGGTTTTCCCTCAGAAATTTGCAAGTATATAACTAAATGTTTATTGGTTTAGGCCTTTTTCAAACTCATTGTTTTTTTACTTTTACAATTTTCAGTAGTCATCTATCAGTTATGAAAGTCTTTCTTTTGATTCCTAGTTGTACTAATATTTCTACTAGATTTTTTCCTTTTCTTCATCTTTGTTTTAAATAGTGTTGTTTTGAAATCAGACTCTAAACATATTTCTGCATGGACTATTGTGCAAAAGGGAGTTCTCTTAAGCCTTTTGGGAATAAATAGTCATAAGCTTCAGTAATCTTTTATTTATTGTCTTCATTTTAACTGGTAGTACATAGGCAATCTTGACAAGAGGAAGCCTTCCTGAAGTCTGTCAAACTTCCTTGCTTTTGTGTGTAACTTTTCTTTCTCTTGTCTCATTGTAAAAGAGATTCATACTTTTGGTCAAGTATTAAAAGCACAAAAGTATTAGAAAAGAAGAAAGATGAACCCACATCTCATTGCTCAGTGGTAAATGTTAACATTTTTGGCAAATTACTTTCTAATCTCTTTCTGGGCATTTAAAAAAACAGAATTGCTGTTGTACTACATATGCAATTTTGTATCTTTCTTTTGTGTGTCTTTATGTTATGTCCTATCTGCTGAATAGCAGTCTTGTGTTTTATTTATTTTTTAGTCCACTTCATAAACTGAATGTATGGAATTTGTCTTTGGCCCTAGAGTCAGACTGTTTAGATTGAACTTAGGATGGACTCCTAGCTAGCCCTGTGACCTATTCCAAGTCACTGGATATTTATCCCTCAATTTCCTCACCTGTAAAATTAGGGTAATAATATTTTCTATCTTAAAGCATTTCTGAGAGAATAAAATGAGATAATATTTCCCTGACATGTGGTAAACAGAATATATGTATGTATGTATGTGTATGTGTGTGCAATTGTAAGCCTGTGTATGTGTGTATACATGCATGTGTATGTATTTCCTACTACTATTATTAAAGAAGCATGCTATGTAACTTGCTACTTTGTTGAACTTGGGAGTATGATGTTATCTACATTTAGAAATAATTTTTTGGGAATTAGTACTAAAGAAAGTTCTTATAGCAATAATGGTATTTGTAAGACACTGTATTAAAATACTGTCAATATTAAGACTGGGCACAGTGGCTCATACCTGTAGTCCTAGCACTTTGGGAGGTGGAGGGGAGTGGATTGCTTGAGCCAAGGAGTTTGAGACCAGCCTGGGCAACATGGTGAAACACCGTCTCTACAAAAAAATAGAAAAATTAGCTGAGTGTGGTGACATATGTCTTTGTCCCACCCACTCAGGTGGCTGAGGTGAGAGAATCACTTGAGACCAGGAGGTCGAGGCTACAGTGAGCTGTGATTGCACCACTGCACCCCAGCCTGGGAGACAGAGACTCTGCCTTAAAAATAAAAAAATCTGTAACTATTAAATTAATAGCTGATATATTTTAAGTGAAAATGTATAGTAAACTTGTCTAGGACTTGTTCAAATTAAATATTAAGAGAGTATCATTTTTCTGAAGTTTTCTGATGCTTAAATATATAATACTTGAATATTTCAGATACTATAAATATCTTTGTGAAGAATATAAGACGAAATTATTTACAAATGAGGCCTTACTGGTAGACAAAGTTACTGTTCTAGTAATTTTTCTAGAAGGAAATGACAAATAGGCTCTAACTGTAGGGGTACTGGAAGAGGTTATTGTTATAATCAGTTTAGTATAATTAAGCCCAATTTAGATAAAATACAGCATATAATATTGAAATTACATGCTGAAGATTTGGGTAAGCAATCAGTCAATATGACATTCAAGATAAATGCTATAGAGAAGCTGAATTTATTTTGGATTTCAGCCATAATAGGAGGCATACCTTGTTTTTTTCCTCCTTGCTGTTCATGCTGTAGCTAGTGATATAAAGTTCCCTGGGGAGTCAGTAAGGTACATCCTGGAGGTATTGACATTATTTATTTATTAAATTTATTTATTTATTAAATAAATAAAAAATGAAGCTAGGAAAATCAGATTCAGCCAGAGTTTGATGTATGAAATGTATTTAAACTCTGAGGAGATACTTAATACCTCTTGTTAGTGTTTTGGGAATGTATTTTTACAAATGCAGCCATACCATGTTAACCCTGTTGGGCAATTTTCTAGTTATTGTTTTGAGTTATACTGATGTTTCTAGCTTAAAACACCTGAAGTGTCTTTCCTTTATATGTTTATGCAGCATGTTTACACTTTTTTTTCCTTCAAATGAGTACTTTGTGTTTTCAGTTCATATTTCCTTGTGAAATGCAGCCAAAGCTAGTAATACAAAATGTAGAGAGCTGGAGTTCTAGAACCTTTTGTTCTTTTATTGTGACATTTTCTTGTATGCAATAGCAATGTAATAGTGATGTAATGGCCATGGAAATTATTCTTTTACATCTCTAAATAGTTAAAAAACTACCCAAACACTAGCAACAAGATTGAGCCAGATGAACCTCTTGCTTCCCTCTTAAGAACTTAAGGTGGGCCACTGACCTAGGTGGCTTCTGTGGAGCTGCTTATGTGCTTCTGGGATCAACCGCCTCATTTTTCCCGTTTGATATTCCCAGTAAGTATGCAGTGCCATTGACAAGGTCAGAATCCTGTCTCTTTGGGAAACAGGCATGCTGAAAGTAATGACCGATGTTACAAAATGTTCTTCTTATCTAGCCATTACCAAGCCTAAACCACATTCTCATCTGCTGCTTTTTATCATTCTTGCTACACAACAAAAGTGATTCCCACATCGTGTTTCTATTCCTTATGTATAATTATTAGATGTTCTTGTACAAATGCAAATGCCATTAATGCTTGACAAATATCAGGAATTAGTGTATGAGGACTTGTGAATTTATTTGTTATGTGATGTTTCTTTTTATGTTCTGCTCTCCATGTTTTCTAATATTTCTGTTTTTGCATGTACTTCATGAAATATGCATTTGAGTCTCCTTTTTGAACTTAAGTACCTAATGAAATCTAGCAGGGAATTATGAATTAATGTATGTTTGTATGTCTTTTGAAAAACACATAAAGCATGGCTAACAAAAAGCCTGTGTTTTAGGGACTCAGATTGTCATATAAGTAAAGTCTTAGTGACTGTTATTCTTCCTTAAGACTAAGTTTTGAAAACGTTTTTCATGCTTTTATTTTGATGCATTTAAATTGATGTTTTTCTCTTGTTACTAAAATTGCTGAAGAGAATCAGGAGGTAGTGTTGAAGTTCAGTCTTTTGTTATTAGTGGAGGGTTTTAGTAGCATGTGTTTTCCTCATGTATCTGACCCTTTGCCAGTAGTATTTAATACAGTGGAAATTAGATCTTACATTTGTATTTCATTATATATTGCCATTACATCATCAGCTTTTCTGTACATTTTTGCTTTTCATTCTATTACAAAACATGCAATAGGACAGGGGAAGACACAGAAAATGAATGGGTTAAGAAAAAGAGGTAATTGACTAAAACCTTGGTAAAACCAAGTATAATCAGAGAGTTTCTTTTTTCTCTTTTAATGATTGACTCTATGAAATCTTACATATTTACCTACCTATGTAGTTACCATTTTCATTGCTTCCCTTTTTGAAGGAAGAGGTTTAGAGTGGAGATATGACCGTGCTTACTACTCCTTCCCCTCACAACCCCTCCATGCAATTAATCACTAAGTCTTTCCCATTAGGTCTCCCTCACCTACTTTTTTATTCTTTCCAGTGTACCATTGTAATTTATGGCCATATTTTTCCATACCTAGGCTATCTTTATTGGGTACCCTGCCTACTCTTTCTACCTTCTAATTCATCCTGTACTCTGCTGGGAAATTAATCCTAGGAAAGAAAACACTGACAAAACTTGCTTCATATGAATGTCTTAATGAATAAACCATAAACAATGTTAGTTCATAAAGCCTTCAGGACAAGGTCTTGCATAGTGTGGCACCTTCCTACCTTTCTGTCTTTACCTCTTGCTGTTCTTTTACACAAACCAGTTTCTCTGGTCAATAATAATTGGGTCACTCCCAATTCTTGTTGCTAGTATCATCTATATTGTTTTCATGATTTTCACTCACTTGGAACATTGCTTTTTTCCTTCCATTTTTTTTGTTTAAAACAAACAAAAATATCTATGATATTTTCACGGAATTTGAATAATAAGAATGCAGTCTTGCATATTTACCTGTGTGGTCACCATTTCCATTGCTCTTTATTGCCTTGTGTAGATGCAGATTTTTGCCTAGAGTCATTTTTCTTTTGTCTAAAATTTAATTTTTATTTTAGTGTCAGTCTGCAGGTGATGAATTCTTTCAGCTTTTGCGTGTTTGAAAAAAACTCTGTTTTATCTTTATTTTTAAAGGCTATTTTCTCCAGATACAGAATTCTAGATCAACAGGTTTTTGTCTTTTGCTTCCTGTACTCCACCTGTCTTCTGGGTTGCATTATTTCCAGCAAGAAATCTGCTGTCGTCCTTCTGTTTCTTCTATATGTAACATTTCTTTTCTCTGGCTGCTTTTAAGATTTTTCCTTAATTACTGGTTTTGAGCAATTTGATTGTGGTTTTCTTTATATTTCTTGTTCTTGGAGTTTGTTATACTTATTAGATCATGGCTGTATAGATTTTATCAAATTTGGAAAACTTTTGGCCATAATTTATTCAAATGTATTTTCTCCCCTCCATTTTCTTTTCTTTTCTTTGGAGACTCCAATTATATGTCTTTTAAGCCATTTGAAGTTGTTCTTCAGCTCACTGTGATGGTATTTTCATTTAAAAAAAATTTTTTTTGTTTCATTTTATATAATTTCTATTGCTATGCCTTCAAGTTTATTGATATTTTCTTCTATAATATCTAATCTAATTATTCCTATCTAGTATATTTTTCATCCTGAACATTGTAGTTTACATTTCTAAAAGCTAGATTTTGGTCTTTTGATATCTTCTATGTCTCTTTGCAAACCTTTTGAACATCTGGAATATAATTATAATAACTTAATGCCTTTGTCTTCTA
Organism: Piliocolobus tephrosceles; assembly: GCF_002776525.5. Classification (NCBI taxonomy): domain Eukaryota; kingdom Metazoa; phylum Chordata; class Mammalia; order Primates; family Cercopithecidae; genus Piliocolobus; species Piliocolobus tephrosceles. The sequence continues at coordinate 22,870,167 of NC_045451.1, read as the reverse complement.
ATTTTCATATCTTTGTCAGTTCTGAGTTTGTTTTCTTGATTTGATTTTTTTTTTTTCACTCAGTATTGATCTTTTTTTTTACATGCCTGGTAATTTTTTTTTTTTTTTGGGACAGCGGTTCACTCTTGTTGCCCAGGCTGGAGTACAATGGTCCGATCTCAGTTCACTGCAATCTCCGCCTCCCAGGTTCAAGTGATTCTCCTGCCTCAAGCCTCCCGAGAAGCTGGGATTACAGACACCACCATGCTCAGTTAATTTTTTGTATTTTTAGTAGAGATGGGGGTTTCATCATGTTGGCCAGGTTGGTCTCGAACTCCTGACCTGAGGTGATCCACCTGTCTTAGCTTCCCAAAGTGCAGGGATTTCAGGCATGATCTACCGCGCCTGGCCATGCCTGGTAATTTTTTGTTAGCTACCAGATATTGTGAACTTTATTTTGTTGGGTATTGGATATTTTTGTATTTCTGCAAATATTTTGAGCTTTGTTGTGGGACACAGTTACATTACTGAGAAACAGTTTGATCCTTTTGGGTCTTGCTTTGTTAGATAGGGCTGGAGCAGGTTTAAATGTGGAGCTAATTGTTATCCACTGCAAAGAGAAGACCTTCCTGAGAACTGTACCCAGTGGCTCATGAATTGTGAGGTTTCCAGTCTGGCTGGTGAGTAGGCACTATTCACAATCCTGTCTGAGTCCTGGGTACTGCACCCTCTAATCTTTTGAAGTGGTTCTTTCCTTGGCCTTGGGTAGTTAGTTTCTTCACAGTCACATAGTAATAGTACTCTGCCAAATATGTAAGGAGGACCTTCTGCAGGTTTCTCTGGAGCTTTCTTTTCACCCTGGTATTCTGTTGCAAACTCTATCTGCCTGTACTCTCAGCTAAGGAATCTGTTAGGCTATTCAGACAATGGGTGTTAGTCAATCAGTGTTCAGACAATGGACATTTGTCAATTAAGGATTGTCTGAAAAAGCATTGTTTCAAATCTTATATCTATTTTTTTCCCAATTATTATACGTAAAAGGGTAAATTCAGTTCCTATTACTCCGTCTTGGCTGGAAGCAGAAGTCTTTTCTGCTAATCTGAATTTTCAAAATCTTTAAATATTCAGGCAGAGTCCACTCTTTCCCTAATGTTTTTAAAAACAGGTTTAGTTGGGAATGGATTTTTTTTTTCTATCTTTTGAACCTCTATTAGTCCATTCTCATGCTACTATCAATAAATACCTGAGACTGGCTAATTTATAAAGAAAAGAGGTTTAACCGACTCACAGTTCCACATGGTTGGGGAGGCCTCAGGAAGCTTACAATCATGGTGGAAGGCACTTCTTCATAGGGCGGCAGGAGGGAGAATGAGTGCTGAGCGAAGAGGGAAGCCCCTTATAAAATCATCAGATCTTGTGAGAACTCACTGACTATCAAGAGAATAGCATAGAGGAAACTGTCTCCATGATTCAGTTATCTCCACCTCATCCTGCCCTTGACACATGGGAATTATTACAATTCAAGGTGAGATTTAGGTGGGGACACAGGGCGAAACCATATCAGCCTCTTTATTATTCTTTTTGGCTTGTGTTGTTGATTATCCTCTTATGTGCAAATGTTTTGACCCTCACTCATGGAGTGTACATTTCCCTCCTGCCCCAGGAAGTTAATTACCATTGTTGTGTTACAACTATTTAATCTTCAGACTTTATTCTAACTTTTCCAGTTGTTCCACTACAGTCTTTTACTGTGAAAAGATCCAGATTAGAATTGTGCATGGTTAGTTCTATCCCCCTTTCAATTTAAAATAGTCCCTTAGTTCTTCCTTCACCTTAAAGACTGAAAGTTTTGAATATTTCTGGCCAGTCGTTTTATAAAATGTTTCCCAATTTCTGTTTATCTGATGTTTTCTCATGGTTATTTTCAGAATATGTATCTTTGGCAAAAAAATCACTGACATTTTTCTCATTACATCTTATCAGTTGGCATATGATTTTAATTTGTTTCATCACTAGTGTTTACTTAGGTCACTTAAGGTGTTTTTTTGGCTTCTTCACTGGAAAATTATTACATTTTTCTTTTTGTAATTAGTAAGCATTTTGTGAAGAAATACTTTGAAACCATGTAAATAGCTTTTCTTTATCAAACATTTAAGTTACTCATTTATTTTTAGTTGGATCTCTATTTTATACAATAGATTACTTTCCTAAACTCGTATGTGATGTCTTGGATTTGGTCTGTGGGAGTCCCTTCACACTGGATATTTTTTTTCTTTCAGCATTGTCTTGCTTTACAGCACAAGTAGATGATGCTGCCTCCTCGTGTGGTTGTGCTTTTTTTTTTTTTTTTATTATACTTTAAGTTCTAGGGTACATGTGCATAATGTGCAGGTTTGTTACATATGTATACTTGTGCCATGTTGGTGTGCTGCACCCATCAACTCGTCAGCACCCATCAATTCATCATTTATATCAGGTATAACTCCCCAATGCAATCCCTCCCCCCTCCCCCCTCCCCATGATAGGCCCCATTGTGTGATGTTCCCCTTCCCGAGTCCAAGTGAACTCATTGTTCAGTTCCCACCTATGAGTGAGAACATGCGGTGTTTGGTTTTCTCTTCTTGTGATAGTTTGCTAAGAATGATGGTTTCCAGCTGCATCCATGTCCCTACAAAGAACGCAAACTCATCCTTTTTTATGGCTGCATAGTATTCCATGGTGTATATGTGCCACATTTTCTTAATCCAGTCTGTCACTGATGGACATTTGGGTTGATTCATCCTGGCTGATACCCTGTGACTGACGTCCTCTCTTCCCAGCATGGACATCCTTTCTCCCCTTTTGGGATCCAGCACCCTGTGCAAAGCTGCCTACCTGCATAGATACCCTCTTCACTCTTTGGGCCCCATACCATTCCCCCTCACCACGTGGATGCTCTTCTCATACCTCTTAGACTTCAACCTTCTGTGCCAGGTTGCTTTCATGTGTTGATTTCTTGACCTACCTTTGGGATCTGTACTGGGCTGCCTCACTGTGTGAGCTCCCTCCTCTCTCCACTCAGGTTCCAACAGTGTCTCTTGATGCATATGCTTCTGGGGCTGAACTCTGTGTCAAACTGCTGCCACCACCTCTCTCTTGTTTAGCTTCCCTCTACACCCTCTCAGCGTCTGACATACTGCCCTGGGCTGCTGCAGGCCTGCTTTTCACCACCATGCCCCTTATCTGACATGGACTCCTACCTTTGCTCAGGTCTGTTTACTAACTTTGGGCTCAGTTGTTCAAAAGAGGAGAGGAAGTATAAACTTTTGACACCAGAGAGTAAATTAGTTACTTGGTGTTTTTGCAGGTAGGATATTCTCACTTATTTGTTGATTAATGATTTTATTTTGGATATCAATAAGGGAAAGTCACTTAAGCCTTTCCATTATAACTACAAACCACATTTAATAGAGAATTAAGACCTAGAGCAGTAAATTCTAAATTTATTCCTGTGAAACTTTAAGATATCTGAAAGAATTAAAATAATATTTTCCCACAATATTTAAAAACATGACATACATTTGTAAAAAATTGATATCTTACAAATCTTCATGTACAAGAATATGAAGTTCTATACTAATTCAACCATGTAAATATACCCTGTTAACCATGTAGTGTACATCTATTAAGAGTATTTTTCTGTGAGTGTAATATCCCTTCCCCCACTTTAGACTATGAATACTGTTCTCTAACTTGTTATTTTCATTTAACAATATGTTGTGGCTTTTATTCTATGTTAATATATATAGCTGAGCTTTCTTTTAAACGTTGTGTTTGTAACTTCACAGTACTCCTTTTAGTGGATACATCATAAATTATTGACCCAGTCTACTAATGATAGATATTTAGGTTTCCAAAAAATTTTTCTATTATGATTAAGACAATTATAACCCAACTACACACATATATGTTTGGATATGGTATCATTATTTAGCATAATCTTAGAAGAGGAATTCCTGTGTTAAAGGAAATGTGAGTTTTAAATTTAATAGAATTTGTTAAAAAATTACTAATTTTTATTTGTACTAAAAATATATTACCAGTTTTCTTACACACTTGAGAATGCTGAATATCTGTACGGTAAGAGATAAATAGTATTTCATTATTGCTTCAATTTGATTTCTTTGATTATTAGTGAGGTTGACATCTTTTTGTGTGATTACTACCTATTTGTATTTCTTCTCTCGATTGTTCATATTCTTTAAACATTATTTTGTTGGCTTTTTTTTTCTCATAGATTTTTTACAACTCTGTATTTTGAAGCTGCTAACTCTATCTCCATTTAATCAACAAATAGTTACTCAGTACCTCTAATGTGCCAGGCACTGTTCAGTGTACCAGGGATACGACAGTGAACAAAGCATCTGAAACTCTTAGCTCTTGTGTAGTTTACATTCTGAGTGGAGAGAGGCAGGTCAAAGATAACAAAAACTTTAAACATATAGTATGTTCTCTGGTGTTCATGTTGTGGAGAAAGTGAAGCAGAAAAGGGAAAATTTGATAAGAGGGCCAGGGAATAACTCATTGAAAATGTAACATAAAGAGCTTGAAAGGTGGGTGAAGGAGGTGGTGAAGCTTGCTTGGAGGAAATTTGTGCTTTGACTTAGACAAGAAATGCATAGATGGAGATAAATGGAAAGGATGGCCAAATGAGGAAGCTTTAAAGTAGTTGCAGGCCGGGCGCGGTGGCTCATGCGTGTAATCCCAGCACTTTGGGAGGCCGAGGTGGGAGGATCACGAGGTCAGGAAATCGAGACCATCCTGGCAAACACGGTGGAACCCCATCTCTACTAAAAATACATAAAATTAGCCGGGTGTGGTGTTGGGCGCCTGTTGTCCCAGCTACTGGGGAGGCTGAGGCAGGAGAATGGTGTGAACCCAGGAGGCGGAGGTTGCAGTGAGCCGAGATCGTGCCATTGTGCTCCAGCCTGGGTGACAGAGCGAGACTCCATCTCAAAAATAAATAAATAGATAAAGTAGTTGTAAATAGAAGTAGTGGTAATTTCCACAAACATATGAAGAAACATTTGACTGGGTGGTGAGAGTAAGAGTTAAGAATTTGCAGACAGAATGGAGAAATTATAATATTTTTTCTGTTTTGTGGAAGTTTCTTAGAGAAGCTTCAGCAATTATTCAAGGAGGAAAAAAGCAAATTTTAGTAAGATTTTAAGATTGATGTACAACTTAGAGGAAGGTCAAGTCATAGATTTTAATATTTGTACTGGTGTGATGGGACGGAAGTAGTCAAGAAAACCATCTGGGAGGTAGAAAGAGTAGAAAAGCCTGGAGAAGGTTGTTGGAATCTTAGCTCTGAACTTGACTTTACTGGGAAGCTGCATCAGGGACTTTGTGGAGAGGAATTAATTGAGGTGGTAGGTGCTACATGGAAGATCGTTAGAGGAAGGAAGTACAAAAAAATATTTCCAGGAGGCATTGATAAAACATATTTCTACATAAAAAAGTTTCATACCATTTTTTTCTTTACTTAAACTATTCAAAATATTGTAGTATTATGAAATATTTACGAATATATTTTTCTCACAGGTGCATTGGATCGTTGTGTGATGGGGATAACAGCAGTTGAAATTCTAAATGCTTGTGATGAAGCTGTTCCTGCTGCTGTCGATTCACTTAGTCATCCAGCAGTCAACCTGAAACAAGCTATGACAAGACGTAGTCTTGCTGCTCTTAAAAATATGGCCCATCATAAGCTACAAACCCTTGCAACTAACCTCTTGGCTTCTGAGGCATCTGACAAGGTAAGTTTTGTATGTGGGCTCATGAAGTGGGTAGACCCCAATTTAACTTCATTTAGTAACATGGCTTTGGCATATCTTAGGAAATAATTTTTGAGAGATGACACTTGAAAAATAAGCTTTTGATTTTCATTTAGGTTTATCCAACATAGTTTGAGTTTTTCAAGTACTTGGCATTTGAAAAAGTAAATTATTCTTACCATTCAAATATTTTAAAATCCTTCCGACTGAATTAAGTGACTTTAGTTTCTCAAATTAGGGCAAACAAGTGTATATAATCTGTCTCACTTTTTGGTAGTCTTTCTATTGAAAGATTGAGCACTAGCTAGTGTCCTAAGGAGTGAAAAAAATAATTTAGGTACAATTAAGATGTCTGTAATTGTAATGCATCATTTTATTAAAATTAGGTTCTGATTTTAGTAAGGTTAAACCATTGTAAAGATTTAAGAAATTGTTTCAGAATAAGTATGATGGCGTTGCAGAAGTACTGACATTTTTCTAAGACCCAACTCAAACACACTTTCCTTACTTACATTTAATAATCAAAGTATAAGTTACTTCTTCAGTTAACAGAAGATTATCCTATTAAAAAAACCAGTCCCAGTTCATGAATTGGTTACTTATCTTTAGTTTTGTAGAGGCTAGCCACTATTTGGTCTGTGGTATTTGTGTAATGTGGTAGAATTAGAACTAGTTTGTCTTTAGTAATGGATAAATGAAACCTAGAGACAATCTCAATATTTCATCTGAATCACTACTTAAAATTCTAGTTCCATCTAAATATTCATTAGAGTTATTAGTGAATAGCACAAATACTTTTAATTTCAGTCTTTCTTGTTGATTTTCATGTTTTTAAATGGTTAGACATGTGAATAAATAGTGAAGGGGTTGAAAGGCTCATCTACAGACTTGAAAATTAACCATGAGTTTGTGCGTGCTGATGACACGTGAAGTACTGTAGGCAATTCCACTGACCCACATCCTCCAGTAATTCACAGTAATGTCACCCTTTGATCATTCTTTCTGCCCTCAATATATAAATGTTTTATCGGCTATGTTGTATTGTGTATTTCAACAATTGGAACTATGAAACTACATTTTTCCTCTGTGCTTTCAGTAGCATACCCGAAAGTTTGTGAAGAAATCACAGCTTAAATGCATTGACCATACCTGTAATTACTTCCAAGGAATCACACAGCTGTGTCTAGGAATTCAGTGTTCATAGCACGTTTTCTGACATGATATGTAATTTGATTTTGAGCAAATTTATAAAACAATATGTTTAAGAGCATGCGTGCATGCTGTGTAACTCCCAGATATATTCTTTTCTTGATGGTATCCCCTAGAAGTAAAAATTTGGAAAAATAATTATATAACTTGAAAATTAAAGAAAAATGAGTGGTACAGTAACGCTTATGAATGGTAAGTGGTCATGGTCCATTATGTGATTTTTACAATCTTGTTTGTCCCTGTTTTAATAGCGTATTTTATAGTGCAATTAGTGATAAAAGCACCAGATATCAGAGACACTACACTTAGGTATTGTAAAATATGTTGCTTGTGAACCTCCTTAGTCTTGTAGCAGTGGTAATTGTTGCCTGGCCTACAAGGAAAACAATTATAGAAGGGAGGAAAAAGGCTTAGGAAGCTGAGGCTGCAGGAGGATAATCACTTTATGAAAAATGTATGTTGGCTGGACCATTAGGGATTTCTGTAACTATTTTCTCATGTTGAGTTTGAGGCTCCTTCTGAAGGGAATATTTAAAGAGCTGTCCTCTGGATAGCTTTCTAACCTCAGGAGAAATAAACCCACCCACAGTTAAAAAACAAACAACTAAGAGCTTCTCAATGGTACAGGACTTACTCTAGGATATTGGATCTAATTTTTTACATGAGTCTTTCAATGGAAAGTGAAGCCTGTATTGAGATACTCTATAGAAAGTGCCCTGCTTTTTGTCTTGGTAGAATGGTGTTAGCAATCAGGGCTATATGGAAGTAACAGATATTTTATTTTGCTAATTGTGTTAATTATAGTGGACATTCAAAACTTTGCAAAGATGGAGAATGTACTATCCTGTGATATTTTTCTCATTAGAAGATCAAGAGGTTATTCAGTAAAATTATACTTTATTATTGTGTAATGAGTCTTTTGCAAGATTGTGTATATTTGAACCCCTTTTCATTTCTCTTGTGACATATATTTTTTTATTTATATTATGATAACTTATATACTTACCTAATTCTCCCTACTGAAATTCAGTCTTTTTGAGAGCAGGGATTTTTGACTTATTTATCTCTGTGCTTTTCCATGACGTCTAGCAGCAACTGCTGTGCAATAACTATGTGTTGAATTGGATGATGTGGAACAGAAGGTGCAGAGAGCCATTTCTTTAGCTTTTTTGCCCTGTCTTTTGCAATTCCCTCATACCTGATTGTCTTAAGACCCCTGCTTTGCAGCCTCAAGTCTGTCTGTGTTCAAGAACCTTTAGATGTGGAGATTCATTAGTAACTTGCATTCTTCCTTTGCAAAAGGAAATTTTGTTCAGTTTTGCATATTCTCCCTTTGGTTTTGGTGAGTGAAGTTATGTAGATATAACTCATTCTCCTCCCTTGCCCTATCTGTATTATCAGTGTTCTAACCCATCCTGAACTTATCTCAACTTTTTATTTTTTATTTTATTTATTTATTTTTTTTTCAGATGGAGTCTCACTCTGAGCCCAGGCTGGAGTGCAGTGGCGCCATCTCAGCTCACTGCAGCTCCGCCTCCCAGGTTCATGCCATTCTCCTGCCTCAGCCTCCTGAGTAGCTGGGATTACAGGCGCCTGCCACTGTGCCCGGCTAATTTTTTGTATTTTTAGTGGAGACGGGGTTTCACCGTGTTAGCCAGGATGGTCTCCATCTCCTGACCTCGTGATCCACCTGCCACAGCCTCCCAAAGTGCTGGGATTGCAGGCGTGAACCACTGTGCCCGGCCAACTTATCTCAACTTTATCCTCTCCTTTATTCCTGTTCCTTTTGGCTGTAGACCATGATAGCTCATTTGTGACAGACTGACATTTTGGGATGGATAATTCTTTATTGTTGGAGGACTGTAGTCTATATAGTAGGATGTTGAGCATCGTTTCTCTCTTCTACCTGCATCTCATCATGCTAGTAGTAGCCTCCTCTTTCCAGTTGTGACAATCAGATGTCTTTAGACATTGTCAAGTTTCCCTTAAGAGGCAAAAAATGGCCCTAGTTTAAAACCACTGCTTCTGGAAAAAAAAAAAAAAAAAACAGGCTTGAAATAGCAGGAATCCTGCATCCTGCATCCTCTATCCTATCCGTCTTTTCCCTTCCCTACCCTGGTTTTTTTAATCTCATTCTTCCTCAGGACAGTGAAGCCATCACCAACCCTTAGTCCCTCTACCCATTTTGGCAGAGTTAGTTCTTACATTCTTTTTATGCTCACATTTTTTTTTGTTTATACCTTTCCCAAAACACTTTTCCCTTTGTATGGGGTATTTTTTGTTCTTGATATTTGTCTTCCCTACTAGATTTTGAACTTCTTCAGGACAGGAATTCAGTTTTTCATCTTTTTATTTCCAATACTCAATGTAGTATAACTATATTACATTGTAGTATAAGTACACATAGAGTATGGTACATACTAGTGAAAAATGGTAATTGCTCAAGAAATTTAGTAGGAAGTTTGAGGTGTCTATTAGAATTGTGTTGTAGAGGAACTTGAATGCAAAGCTGAGGACGTAATTTAATGGGTGCTGACATGTTGAATACTTTTAAAAGGATACTTTTGATTGCTTAAGAAATATTTTGTCATATCTAACATTTTTATGTAAGACACTTACAAATACTGATTTGGGAAATGAATTGTGAGGTTACTGGAATGATAAAGTGAGAGGTCATGGGGACTGGAAATAGGATTAGGTGCTAGAAATGTGGAAGAGGGGATGGTTAGGAAGCTGTTGCATAAGTTGAATAAGTAGGACTTCACTCTGGTCTTGAAGAGTTTGATGTTCAAGATTATTTCAGAGACCAAAACCCGGCTGAAGGGAGAATGGCAGTGCTATTAACGGGAATGTACAGGCCATGGAATAGGCTTTCAGGGTGATTGTAATAGGAGACGTGCATTTTATTGGTATTGTTAGGAGTTGGGGTGTGTGCAAGTCAGCAAAATACCTTTGAGAAATAAGTGACATGATGGTGAGATAGAATAGAGATGGTATTATTTTTTTCCCAAATAGATGCTGGAGTGTAGAGCCTGACTTAGACTGCAGTTCACATTTTGGGGTGCCTGCTGTCATTTGATTTTTTTCAGATATGCTCTTTTCCTGAATTGTCACTGCAAATAGGTGAGTTAGTTCTTATTGTCCCCAATTAGTAGCTGATGCACCTAAAGACAGTTGGATGGAACAAGGATTGACAAACTCTATAAAGGGCTAGATAGTAAATATTTTAGGCTTTGTGCACTGTCTCTGTCACAGTGACTTAACTTTGCTTTATGGTGTGGAAGCAGGCATAGGCAATATGTAAACAAATGAGCATGGCTGCTTTCCAATAAAACTATTTTCAGAAGCAGGTGGTGAGTTGGATTTGGCCCATGGGCCATAGTTTGCCGACTCCTACATCAGAAGATAGTATTGTTGGCTGGGCGCGGTGGCTCAAGCCTGTAATCCCAGCACTTTGGGAGGCTGAGACGGGCGGATCACAAGGTCAGGAGATCGAGACCATCCTGTCTAACACGGTGAAACCCCGTCTCTACTAAAATACAAAAAATTAGCTGGGCGTGTTGGCGGGCGCCTGTAGTCCCAGCTACTCGGGAGGCTGAGGCGGGAGAATGGTGTGAGCCCGGGAGGCGGAGCTTGCAGTGAGCCGAGTTCGTGCCATTGCACTCCAGCCTGGGCTACAGAGCGAGACTCCGTCTCAACCAAAAAAAAAAAAAAAAAAAGAATTGGGGTGTGTAGTTTAGTAATTAGGAAAGCCATTGGTGATGATTAAGAGAGCTGTTTTGGTAGAGTTGGTTTGGTCAGAAATCAGGGTACAGTGAGCTGAGTATGAGAAGTGGAGGTAAAGAGTGTGGAAGAAATTAGCTTTTGATGGAAAAAGGGGAGGGTAGTAGCTTCAGTGGCTAGGGATTTAAGAGCAGGGTTTATACTCTGTTTAGGAGATCACTGAGCATTTATTTTGGTGGAAGGATAATGGGTGGGCCAATGCAGGAGGACATGGTATTAAGAACAGAGCTGGAGAGTTTACCCTTACTAGAAATTGTTTCCTTGTAATTGGTAATGATTAAAGAGAGGGAGATGAATGTACCAAGTCATTTTCAGTGGAAGAGAATGAAAGTAGGCTGTGATTTCTGTTAAAAGGAAGGAAGAGATGGTTATAATTCTTTGGAGGTAGAGCCATCTTTTTTTTTTCTCTTTTTTCTTTTTTTAATCCCAGCACCACACGGCATAAGCAGTTCACTGGATTAGGAGTTAGAGAAGATTCGTAAAATATAGATAACCAGTCATTTATAGATTGTACATGATGATATTTGGCGAATGCATACATGAATATGTTAATAAGATGGTCTGAATATATCAGGTGATGTTTCTTACATGTTTTTCTTGTAAAGCATTTGCCACATAGATGGTTCTTCGTAGAGAGATCTTGGGCTAAAGGGGTTTTATTAGTGAAGGTAGAAAACCATGACTGCCATGAAATTCATTTCTTCATCCTACTGTGTGTAATTTTCTGTTCTGCAGCTTTACATCTTGGGCATTGTTGTGCCAATCAGAATCACCTTATTTATAGGGGAAAATGATGAGGCTGAGGAAGTGGAAAAATGACCAGGATGATTTATCTTTTACCTTACATTTCTCTCATGTTGTCTAATTAGTCAAAAGCCTGAAAAAAAATGAATGGGCTATATTTGCAAAGGTCAGTAGCTTTGTATTCTGCGTAACGAGGCGAGAGAATGGAATTTAGAAGTCAAATACAACCTACTAAGAACATAGTCTGTGTTTTTTGCTTGCAAAATTCACTCTAAAAACATTTGTACTGATTGAATTGACTTTATGATTCACTGTGAAAAGGGCACTGTAAGGTACAGACAAGGACAAGCCAAATGACGTTGTGTACAGGATACCAGGCCTTGTTTAGTGAACTGTTTTTGTCCTTAGAAGAATTCTTATGATATGTGTGACCTTTGAAGAATCAATTAAACTTGCTTAACATTCTATCCCAAAACTTTAATGAATATTTTAATAGAAAATATGAGTATGTTGATAATATAAGTATATTAATTATTATATATTCATAAGTATGTAAGATTTGTTTGTCCTCAGTGGTTGTTAGGACAAAATTTTAAATTACACCAATTGTTGTCTAGTACCTAATAAATAAAGGAGCCTTAGTTAAGCTGTCCGGTCTTAAGAAAACAAAGGAGTAAATGCCTGTCACTATAGGAGGGGAAATACATTTTCTCATCAAATAAAGGAAACTTTTGTCCCCTTCCATTCTGGGGAGATATTAGAAGTAATATTATTCCAGTAGTAAAATAATCATGATATTCTAACATGCTTATTATTAGCTTTGGTGATTATATGATATAGAGATATTTAAAACTTGGCCAGACACAGTGGTTCATGCCTGTAATCCCAGCACACTGGGAGGCCAAGGTGGGCGGATTGTTTGAACTCAGGAGTTGGAGACCAGCCTGGGCAATGGTGAAACTCTGTCTTTGCAAAAATTAGCCAGGCTTAGTGGCACATACCTGTGGTCCCAGCTGCTCTGGGGGCTGGGGTGGGAGGATTGCTTGAGCCCAGGAGGTTGAGGCTGCATTGAGCTGAGATCATGCCATAGCACTATAGCCTGGGTGACAGAGCAAGACCCTGTCTCAAACAACAACAGCAACAAAACAAAACAAAACAAAATTAATGTCAGTCTCTCACATGATAACAGATATGATACTCTAAAATAATGTTTGGGTATCATAATAATTATGCTCATACTTTTGATTGCTTTCTGAATCCTGGCACTTAAAAGCTAAGAATAGCAATCGGAATTTTTTTCTCCTCTATGATTTGGCATATTAAAATATGGACTTTGTGGATTCTCTGAAATGTCCAGATCATTTAGATAGCATAAAATCTTTTTTTTTTTTTTTCCTGCAAAATGTGTTGTTTAACTTTTTGAATAGGAAACATTATGATTGCTATCTTTTAATTAAGATGTATTGAATGTTAACTCTTTTTTGGTAACTCAGTGCAAACATTGGTTATTATAATGCGTCCTAGATTTACCTGTGGATAAAATATTATCCACATTTACTTCCTTTCCAAGTTTCCCAGACTGCTGGATTTTTTTCTGAATTGCTTCTTTATAAACTTTTTATCTCTTTGCTCTTCTCTTAACTGTTATGGCCACTGCTGATCTCTGCTACTCTATTTCTATTTTTCTCTGAAAACTGATCTAATAGTGTTTAGATCTACCATCTTAACATTTGAGTTCCATTTCACTCACCTGTTTTTATTTTTGTTTATTTTTTTTTCTTGGCCTCTTTCAGATTCAGCAAATATATTTTGCTGAGACCAGCTCGGTCGGGGAGACCCTAGCCCAGCAGCACTAGAGGAATTAAAGAAACACACACAGAAATATAGAGGTGTGAAGTGGGAAATCAGGGGTCTCACAGCCTTCAGAGCTGAGAGCCCTGAACAGAGATTTACCCACATATTTATTAACAGCAAGCCAGTCATTAGCATTGTTTCTATAAATATTACATTAACTAAAAGTATCCCTTATGGGCAAATGAAGGGATGGTCTGAAATAAAGGGATGGGTTGGGCTGGTTATCTACAGCAGGAGCATGTCCTTAAGGCACAGATCGCTTATGCTATTGTTTGTGGTTTAAGAGTGCCTTAAAGCAGTTTTCCACCCTGGGTGGGCCAGGTGTTCCTTGCCCTCATTCCGATAAACCCACAACCTTCCAGCGTGGGCGTTAAGGCCATCATGAACAGTGCTGCAGAGATTTTATGGCCAGATTTTGGGGGGCCTGTTCCCAACAATAATTAAATTTTACTTTCCCCTTCTTTTACTTGTTAGCTATAGATTCTGTTAGTATTCTCTTAGTTTTTGCCCTAGAGATTATAAGTACATCTTTGACTTACTACACTCTAAAACAAATTATTCCTATTAGAATTTCTCTGCTAGTGCTAGAGCCTTAGAACATTACAATTCCATTTGCCCCCTTCTTTTTACATTTCAGTTGCCATGCATTGTAACTTTACATATACTTTAAATTCCACTAGACATTATTATTGTTTTCTTCAGTCAATATTATTTAATATTGTCCTTATAGTTAACCTCTGTTCTTTTCGTACTTTCCATTTTCTTTTTTTGGAGTAATCCAATTTGGTATTTTTTAATTTATTTATTTATATTTTTTATTATACTTTAAGTTCTAGGGTACATGTGCACAACATGCAGGTTTGTTACATATGTACACATGTGCCATGTTGGTGTGCTTCACCCATTAACTTGTCATTTACATTAGGTATATCTCCTAATGCTATTCCTCCCCCCTCTCCCCACTCCACGACAGGCCCTGGTGTATGATGTTCCCCTTCCTATGTCCAGATGTTCTCATTGTTCATTTCCCACCTATGAGTGAGAACATGCAGTGTTTGGTTTTCTGTTCTTGCGATAGTTTGCTGAGAATGAAGGTTTCCAGCTGCATCCATGTCCCTACAAAGGACTTGAACTCATTCTTTTTTATGGCTACATAGTTTTCCTTGGTGTATATGTGCCACATTTTCTTAATCCAGTCTGTCATTGATGGACATTTGGGTTGGTTCCAAGTCTTTGCTATTGTGAATAGTGCCGCAATAAATATACGTGAGCATGTGTCTTTATGGAAGCATGATTTATAATCCTTTGGGTATATACCCAGTAATGAGGTGGCTGGGTCAAATGGTATTTCTAGTTCTAGATCCTTGAGGAATTACCACACTGTCTTCCATAATGGTTGAACTAGTTTACAGTCCCACCAACTGTGTAAAAGTGTTCCTATTTCTCCACATCCTCTCCAGCACCTGTTGTTTCCTGACTTTTTAATGATTGCCATTCTAACTGGCATGAGATGGTATCTCATTGTGGTTTTGATTTGCATTTCTCTGATGGCGAGTGATGATGAGCATTTTTTCATGTGCCTGTTGGCTGCATAAATGTCTTCTTTTGAGAAATGTCTTTTCATATCCTTTGTCCACTTTTTGTTGGGGTTGTGGCATGCCAACATTCAAATTCAGGAAATACAGAGAATGCCACAAAGATACTCCTTGAGAAGAGCAACTCCAAGACATATAATTGTCAGATTCACTAAAGTTGAAATGAAGGAAAAAAATGTTAAGGGCAGTCAGGGAGAAAGGTCGGGTTACCCACAAAGGGATGCCCATCAGACTAACTGCGGATCTCTTGGCAGAAACTCTACAAGCCAGAAGAGAGTGGGGGGCAATATTCAACATTCTTAAAGAAAAGAATTTTCAACTGAGAATTTCATATCCAGCCAAACTAAGCTTTATAAATGAAGGAGAAATAAAATCCTTTATGGACAAGCAAATCCTGAGAGATTTTGTCACCACCGGGCCTGCCCTAAAAGAGCTCCTGAAGGAAGCACTGAACATGGAAAGGAACAACCAGTACCAGCTACTGCAAAAGCATTCCAAATTGTATAGACTTTCTAAGCTAGGACGAAACTGCATCAACTAACGAGCAAAATAACCAGCTAACATCATAATGACAGAATCAAATTCACACATAACAATATTAACCTTAAATGTAAATGTGCTAAATGTTCCAGTTAAAAGACACAGACTGGCAAATTGGATAAAGAGTTAAGACCCATCAGTGTGCTGTATTCTGGAGAGCCATTATCTCACATGCAGAGACATACATAGGCTCAAAAGAAAGGGATGGAAGAAGATCCACCAAGCAAATGGAAAACAAAAAAAAAAGCAGGGGTTGCAATCCTAGTCTCTGATAAAACAGACTTTAAACCAGCAAAGATCAAAAGAGACAAAGAAGGCCATTACATAAGAGTAAAGGGATCAATTCAACAAGAAGAGCTAACTATCCTAAATATATTTGCATCCAATACAGGAGCACCCAGATTCATAAAGCAAGTTCTTAGAGACCTATAAGACTCAGACTCCCACACAATAATAATGGGAGACTTTAACACCCCACTGTCAACATTAGACAGATCAACGAGACAGAAAGTTAACAAGGATATCCTGGAATCGAACTCAACTCTGCACCAAGCAGACCTAATAGACATCTACAGAACTCTCCACCCCAAATCAACAGAATATACGTTCTTCTCAGCACCACATCGCACTTATTCCAAAATTGACCACATAGTTGGAAGTAAAGCACTCCCCAGCAAATGTAAAAGAACATAAATTATAACAAACTGTCTCTCAGACCACAATGCAATCATACTGAAACTCAGGATTAAGATACTCACTCAAAACCACTCAACTACATGGAAACTGAACAACCTGCTCCTGAATGACTACTGGGTACATAATGTAATGAAGGCAGAAATAAAGATGTTCTTTGAAATCAATGAGAACAAAGACATAACATACCAGAATCTCTGGGACACATTTAAAGCAGTGTGTAGAGGGGAATTTATAGCACTAAATGCCCACAAGAGAAAGCAGGAAAGATCTAAAATTGACACCCTAACATCACAATTAAAAGAACTAGATAAGCAAGAGCAAAAACATTCTGCTTGCCAAAAGCTAGCAGAAGGCAAGAAATAACTAAGGTCAGAGCAGAACAAAAGGAGATAGAGACACAAAAAAACCCTCCTTTGCCCGTTTTTAAAAAAATGTTTTTCATAGGTCTAATGTTCTTCTCTGTATTTTGTAATCTTTTTCTCCCTCTGTGTTCAATGTTTATATTTTCTGTGTTCCACAGGACTAATGTTTTCTGCTCTGTTTTTCCACAAACTCCTTTACTTAGTTACTACTTTTTGTTGTTATTAGTCTTTATTTCTAGAGTACCTATCTGATCCTTTTGTAAAAATAGATTTCAGTTATCTACTGAAATTCTTTATCTTTTTAACTTCCTTTTCCAACATTTTCTGTATTTCCTTGAACATATTAATCCTAATTATCTTAAAATCTTTTTCTGCCAACTCTAATATCTGTATTACTGGTGACTCTCTTTTAATTGCCTATAATTTCAGTTTTATGCTGTAATCTGTTGGCATGTTTAGTAATTTTTTGTTAAATACCAGATATTGTAGATAAAAAACGTAGCTTGTTCAAATGATGTCCTCTTCTAGAGGGGGCTCACCCTTTCTCTGCTGGTCAGATAGAATAAAGGCTGACCAACTAATATAAGCAGGGACTAACCTGAGTCAAGGCTAGGTTGCAGTATTTTAAATCTCTGCCTACCTGTGATTTTGCTTCTACTTCTCTAGTCCTTCCAGGGCTTCCAACAGAGATCCTGGAGTATTTAACGAGGTTCTTCTGCTTGTCGAGTCCTGAATCCTAACTCTTATCTTCTTAGCATGACAACTCTGCCAAAAACTCTGTTTTGTTTTCTAGAGACATTCCTAGTTTCCCTACACAACTTCAGTATTTGGCATTTGACATGAATGGCCCCGTGTCAGCTTCTGTTTTCTTTCCCTCCCTTCTCACTAGGATCTTGGTCCCTTGAATATTCAATTTTCTCTTTAGCCCTACAAGACTTTCAAAAGCTCTGTTGCTTTCTATATTCCCAGTGATGGTCCTACTGCTTGCTTGATCTCTGCTTTATCCAAGGTACTTTAAAACCAACATGTTTAAGATTGAACTCAAAATCATGTCCCATAGAACGTTCCATTTCTCATTATTTGGTACTACCTAGTGTGTGCAAGCTGTGGCCTACAGGTCAATAGGGCCCTTGAGCTATGAATGGTTTTTATATTTTAAAAGTATTCTTAAGAATATGTGACATAAAGCTTTGTGGCCCTCAAAGTTTAAAGTATTTGCTACGTGACTCTTTACAGAAAAGGTTTGCCAATACTTTTTCTGTCATAGTAACTGTCATCACTGTTTGTCCCATTATCTATATTAAAAATCCTAAATGTTATCCAACTATCTTCTCTTGAAAACCAATCCAAAATGAACTTTTGTCATTTTTATCTCCTTCTGAAAGCAGTCTTCTCTCTGCCTCTGCCACTCTTCTAGTGTATGATCTTTCCCCCAGGTAATACCTTATGATTGATATTTTTGTATTTAATCAGCACTTCCTGCTCCCACAAATCTGACATCTGCTCCAAGTTCTCCATTAAAATAAAAGTCCACTGTTATAGGACTCTCACACACGTAGAAAATTACCCTATATGTAGGTTGTGAGTGCATGTGCTCCTTTATGGGTAAATGTATGTGTGCATCATGTGTATATATTTCAGAGAGTTTGTAATGGATACATTAAAAATTTCCACCTCAGGGTGCCTTTCCACCAAGTCTTCTCCAGTTTGAAGGAAATGAGTTTTAGGTTACTATGAATGCAATCTCAACCATTACATTAAGGAATAAAACTAAATTCTCAAAATTCACTAAATATTTAATTCATATTTGCTAAGTTTCTGGTGACTACAGGATTCTTGGCTCTTTTCCCTTTTTAAGGATCCTTGAATTAGACATGACTGGATTTATTGTGGTGATTGCATAATATCGTCAAATAATGACATATACAATGGAACAACCCTTCCTGAAGCCTAATAAACCCTGTGGTTCTAGTGCCTTATTGACCCTGTGCCTTACATATAATAGGTGTTCAATGGATTTATGAATGGGATTCATAGTTCATACTAAATATAATTTATCATGTTCTGAGCCAACGGAAAGCAGTCTTGTTCTATGATGGTTTTAAATTCAGAACAATTTTTTTTCCTTGCAAATACATTAACAAAAATATACTATATTAAGAAGAAATATACATTATTGTGGAATGTTGGTTAGATACAGCTAAGGAGAAATTTCTTTTACTATCTCACATCATAAATCAAATAGTAGAATGCTGAGAGAATAGGGAGTGCTAGGTGGATTAAACCCTATGACCTTTTCAGCAGCCAGATCTTTCTAGTCCTTGTGTATGATACTTTAAAATATTTAACTCTTATTTGGGAACTCAAAGGTATTGTGAAGTAATTTATAAAAATATACATATTTATGTCAAAATACTAATACTTTATTTATTTTCTTTTTTTTTTTTTTTGAGAGAATCTTGCTCTGTCACCCAGGCTGGAGTGCTGTGGCCGGATCTCAGCTCACTGCAAGCTCCGCCTCCCGGGTTTACGCCATTCTCCTGCCTCAGCCTCCCGAGTAGCTGGGACTACAGGCACCGCCACCTCGCCCGGCTAGTTTTTTTTTTTTGTATTTTGTAGTAGAGACGGGGTTTCACCGTGTTAGCCAGGATGGTCTCCATCTCCTGACCTCGTGATCCACCCGTCTCGGCCTCCCAAAGTGCTGGGATTACAGGCTTGAGCCACCGCGCCCGGCCTAAAATACTAATACTTTAATATTTTGGGAATTGAAATAATTTATTCTCTTCTAATATGTTTGAAAATCTGTTCTTTATGAGAACATAAAGAAGTTTTTCAAACATCTTGACTTTTAAAGCCCCTGTTAGAAAATAATTGAATCAGTCAAGTTCAGTTAAACATTTATTGTCTAGTAGGTACTGTGTTAGGTCCTGGGGAACCAAATGAGTAAGACATATTTACCTTCAGAAAATACACACAGATAAATACAATTCAATAAAGTAGTGGAGATGGCTGAGACATGCAGAAAGTATTGCTGAAGGCTGTCTTAGCTTGAGGTGATCAGGACTGGCTTCTTGGAGGAGGAGACATTCAAGAATGAGTAGATATAGTCAGATGATGGAAGCAGATGGGTTGCGGTGTGTTCCGGGAGGACTAGGTGGCCCAAGCAAAGCGGGAAGTAGGAAATACCACATGCGGGGAGACAGTTGTGGTGGGAAATGAGGTGAGTCCATTGAAGCACCATGTGAAGGTGCTTAAGCTTTATCTTTTAACTCAGTGGCTTTCAAAGTTGAAAAAAAAAATAGCTTTGTAATCCTACTCTCAAAAGAAATTATATATGAAAGCCAGTATGTAAAACAGACAAGAGGTAATAGGGAGGAGAGTTTAAATTCAAGAACTATTTGTGAGTTAGATTTGGTGAGACTTCATGATTGTTTAGGTATGGGTGGAAGGAAGGTTGGCCCACAGGTTTTCTGATTGGGTGATAGAATAGAAAGTAGCTCTATCACGTGTGATATCGAATGTAAGAGCAGGTTTTGTCCGGGATGATGAGGAGTTGCTTTGTTTATGGTGAGTATGAGGTTCCTATGGAGCATCTATGTTGTGATGTCTGCCAGACCTTTAAGAGAGTGAAACTTGAGGCAGGACTGTGGTGATGAGACATACGAAAGATGGTTCTTAGTACTGTGGAAGTGGAGGAGATCATTCAGAGATAGACTCTGGGCTTACTAACCTTAAGGGAGGAGGGAAAGGAAACGATTTAGAGGAGGAGTGGTGTGAGGCATGTGAGGAGAGCCAAGAGAATGGGCTAACCTGTAAACAGAGGGAATCGAGAGTGTCCGGCAGAGTAGAGAGTAATCACTTGTGTCAAATGGCAGTAGATGTTGGTATTAGAAGGATCAAAATGTGTTTGTCAGTGAAGTCATTAGTATTCTTTTTAAGAACTGTCTTCCCAGGACGTTGAGAGCAGAAGGTTGATTGTGGAGGGTTAAGGAGTGAAAGGAAAGTGTGGAAATAGAAATAGTAACAAATGTAGAATACTTTTGGAAGATGTGTATAAGAAGAGAAGGAAAGAGAGTCGCTAGAGGGAGATGTAGTTTTGAAGACAGCTGAGAGTATCTGTGGGCTGAGGATGATGATCCAGTAGTGAAAGGAGCATTCTAGATCAGGATAGGGAGGAACTGATAATTGATGAAGGTAAGTTCCCCAGGGCATGATAGAGTGGGCGATTTCAAAGGTAAAGGGAGGGAAGGCAGTTGGCCTTGATGTGGAGGAGGAAAACCTTATTTCTGAAACTGAAGGGAAAGAGCACAGGCTGGGTGTCCAGATGGGTATGTTTCTGTGGATAGTGGATGGGGATTGAGGAGAGAACATTCCTAAAGCCTTCCCATTTCTCCCAGAAGTTGGCGGTAAGATTGTCCGTAGGGAGGAAGGGAGTGATCCTGAGTTGGGGACCTGATGAGAGTGGTAGGGATTAGGGAAGGAGGGGTCTGAGAGCCAGTGTAAGGATTCACTGAATTTGTAGTTGAAATGCAGATGTTAAAGGGAATGGAGGGTGGTTGTGAAACACTGATTGCTAGGACCGACTGTGTTAGCACAGAAAAGGAAGGGGAAGAGGGGCTGATGGTCTTTGAGGAAATTGTGGAATCCAGGGCCTGAATGCCCCATGATAGTGGTTCCCAAACCATGCTGCATCTGAAATCACCTGAGGATCTTTAGGGACTACTGGCACCTGGCTCCTACACGAGGATTTTCTGATTTAATTGGTATGGGGTGCAACCTTTGTGTGGGAGGTTTCAAAGGTTCCCAGATGATTCCCACCCACAGGTTGCAGCAGTTTGTGCTCCAAGAGGCTGAAGAGCAGGTGTGGGGAAGATCTGGAACTCTAGAAGGTGTGGCCAGAGTGGGGATATTAGCATTTAAGGTTTCTCAGGTAAGGACAGGACCCAGTGTGCATGGCCGTGGGAGTGGCTGGCTGAGGTTGAGTGGAGGGGAAGTTGTGAAAGTTACTATGGCTTTTAGTATTTGGTGGTGCACTTTCCTGGTCTTTTCTCCTCCCACTGGATAAAGAGCCTCGTGATAAGAATGCAGTGCCATCTAACAGGCTAATTTGGGAGTAAGGATTAAGATAGCATTTAACAATAGGATTCATACATGCCTTATGAATGTGTTTTGGAAAATTATAGTTTAAAATATTGTTGATGCAAGTAAAAATCCCCAAACTAAATGACGAATCTAATAGGAACTTGCAATTTGAAAGCAAGATAACAGCATTTGAAAGCCAGCGCTTATGATGTACAGATTATTAAGGCATCCTTTATGTGAGACTGTCCAGTGTTCATATGCAGTAAAATTTTTGTACCATTACTCTACAGTTCATAATAATATGACATCTAATTAGAATGCTGAAAGTCTCCAGAACAGCAGGCCCCAACCTTTTTGGCACCAGGGACTGGTTTCATGCAAGACAGCCTTTTCATGGCCTGGGGTAGATGGTTTTGGGATGAAACTGGCATAGTTAGAGTCTCATAAGGAGTGCACACGTAAATCCCTTGCATACACAGTTCACAATAGAGTTTTCACTCCTATGAGAAGCTAATACTGCTGCTGAAGTGACAGGAGGTGGAGCTCCTGTGGTAGTACTCACTTGCCTGCCGCTTACCTTCTGCTGTAGAACCCCATTCCTAAAAAGCCGTGGACCTGTGGACCAGTGCCAGTTCGTGACCTGAAGGTTGGGGACTCTTGTTCTAGAAAACTGGTCACGTGCTAATTTAAGGTTATAAATAGCAAAATATAAAAATAGCACTTGTAGCATAATTAGTGAAAGTAACCTTAGTAATTCACTTTACTGAATTACCCTATGCTTAACGTTGTGTCATTTGCCCTCCTACTTTGAATCCTTTTACATCTCATAAGGAAGCCCCTTGACCCCCAACAACTGCAGACGGTAAGTTGAAATCACTGACCTATACGAATGCTGAACTTTCCTGGGACAATGGATGGCCAGCAAAGGTGTGAGCCAGGGACAATGACTTCAAGGTTTAAACATTTTTTCCAGTGTGAATCTCATAAGATGATTTATATGACATGATATTGCAGGCCCTAAAATTAACCTTGAATAGAAATATCTCAGGGAGACAGTTTACTGCATTATCCAAGTTTAAGAAGTATAATTGGTACATAGTGGTTGTGGCTGGAATTCTATATGATGCTGTCAACTGACTACAACAGGTAAAATATATCCAAAGATCTTTCTGTTAATGTCTTCCACTGATCTCTCTCTTATTTTGTATAAAAATATGGATTTTTCCTAATTACATTCACATCTCAATCACAATCACACCAAGCAGCAATCAGCTCTGGTAAAAGTGATATTTTCTCAGGCAAACAGATGGGTAGAACGGACGAGGTAGGAAAAAGAATGGGAACAGTAAAAGGGGAAGGGATTTATCAGCATAAGCCAGGATTTTAGGTTTTTACAGTGTAATGTTACTTGGTTTTTAGTCTCCTTCACTTCTATTTCAGTAAGTGTAGTACTTGCTGTATGCTTGTCCCACCCTTCACCTGGCTAACTCCTACTCATCTCATGAGCATGAGTTCTGTGACCTGTGTCCCTACAAAGGCTTCCTGAATTTTTCAAGTATAATAATACAGCCAAATCAGACAGGGGCAGTTGGGTCTCTTCCTCTCTGATTCTCTGCCACTTGGATTATATTGCTATCCTAGTACTTATTCTATAGTACCAATATATGTAAGCAGGTAGATATATTTATTTCCGTCTCTACTTCTCCATATCAGAGTTTCTCAACCTCAACACTATTGACATTTTTGGCTGAATAATTTTTTCTTGTGGAATCCTGTGCACTGCAGTATTTTTAGCACCATCCCTAGCCTCTACCAACTAGATGCTATTAGCACCCCTTCCAGGTTGTCACTAGCAAAGTGTCTCCAGACGTTACCAAGTGTCCCTTGGGAGTGAGGGGAGAATTACCGCCTGCTCAAAACCACTGCTCTGTATCAGACAAAGAGCTTCTCAGAGGACCACACCATATTGCTTCTCATATTTCCAGTGCTCAGCATGAAGTGTTCATTGAATCACTAAATAACCCAGGATTTGAGGGTTCACTAATGTGGAGTGGATTCGCTCTTTCCCTCACCACCTCCTTTCTCTCTAAAATCTCTACAGAATGAATGTTGAGAGTCTCTTGATAGCTAGAATTATTCAAAACATGTAGGAAGTGGTAGGCAGATAGAGAAGGAACCTGACTTCCTCTTGTATTGTCACCATTGACTTGCTGTGTGACCTTAGGTGACTGACTTATCTCTTATCTTCAACTTGGTTTTAGTTTTAAAATTGGTATAATAGGGTTGTAATGAAGTTAAATGGGATAACATGTTTGAAAACATCACAATAGTTGTTCAACATACATAGCTTAATACTCTTGATTGATTCATGCATTCATTCAGCATATATTGAGTGCATACTATAAGCTAGGCCCCAAGCTAGAACCAGCTGGAGAGGGTATAAGTTACACCCACACCCAGTGGGCCCTGGGCCCTGGCATTGAGGAGTTCCTGCTGTGATGTGGGAGAAAAGTGTGCAGTTCATTGTGTTGAGCCTTTTACTACTTAAGGTATGAACCAAGTGGGAGAGAACCCCAAGGAGACAAACTGACCTGAAAGGTTGTTGGGAAGGCTTTTCAGAAGAGAGAGGCTTGACATTAGGAGGAAGAACATCGCAGGCAAAGGGAGCAGCCTGTGCCGATGCACGTGGGCATGGCCACTGTGCGGAGAGAATAGTGAGATGTGGGCCAAGTTGGACAGTGATGAGAGAAGAGAGTTCAAAATAGCTTAGAATCTACGTGAGCATGAACATTTCAAATTAGGGCTTGTTCATCACAGTGCCCCAGGGTCGAATAGGGCAGTTTTTTTTTCTTCTTTTCATTTTCTCATTATTAGTCTTATCCTTGTTCTTACCAAGTGGAGCCTCCCGGAATCTCACCCTTGTTTCCATTCATTTACAAGTGTATTAAGGGTTTCAGCATATCTAGAAGGGTGTGTTATACTAGGAGCTCTTTGGATTTTTGCATTTTGTTTCTTTCACTTCGTATAAACTATGTTCACATGTATCTTTGATACATTCATTTGAGATAAAATGAGCAGGGTTTTGTTATCTCTCCCTTACCAGTGAAAGGAATACTGCTTGCATTATGTGTTCGCTGTTTACAACAACTCATTGAGGCAGGCAGTCTTTTCTTTATTTGGAAGATAGAAGAATTGATGCTAGGGAAGTTAACTGAGTCGTGTAAAGGTCTGTACAGTGGAGGAACACTCCTGGTCTTGTTACTTTGGTAACTCGGCCCTTTGGGAAGAGTTGAAAAATCAATCTCTTGTGCTACTGTTGTGGAAGCTCTTAATATATTGATCTTCTAACCTCTTAATATATTAACACTATTTGGATATTATTATTCAGACATTATCCAGTGAGACATGGTCTACAGAAATATCTTTGAAAGATATTTTCTTTATCAAAGGCATGACCTAAATGTTTATACTTAATGGTTACAACTTACTTAGTTGATTTATATTTTACAGCATATTAAATTATAGTGTAATATCAAACCTTAAAACCTCAGTCAGTTAAATATCTCTAGTTTATGCTTATTAACATGCTTGTTAATGAAAACACATGAAAAGTCAAATAACATGAACTCCATGACTATATTGTCATTCACACCTACTCATGAAGACTTATCCCGTCTAAAATAAAATATTTAAGATGAATAGTGGTATATATTGTCTATTTCCAACATAAATGGATTCTCTGATGAAAGAAAACTCACTTGTATTATCCTAACTCTTAATGTTAAGTAACAGCAAAGCAACAGCAGAGGGCACCAAATATCCATTTCAGTCTTCCACAGTTTCTTGACATTTTCTAATTTTTGTGCCTCCTTTTTCACTCTCTGCCTTTCTCCTCCTTCCTTCCTTTCTTCCTTTTTTCTAGTACTTAAAATATTTAATATTGAAACCATATTGTGCATATTTTTTAGTGGATTATGAGGTTTTTCCCTTAGCTATTTAAAAATTATGTCAAGACATCAATTTGTTTTTATTCAGTGACCTTTTTACATTTGACATGCAGCAGAATTTCAGAAATTCTTTTAAAAACTTTTATTCAATAAACATTCTATACTAAATCAATAGTAAAATTATTAAATATTTAACTTATTTTTCCTGCCAAAATATTATTAGGCAATAAACCATTTTTCACGGAAATTTAACATTATTGAGAACATGCAATGTAATATGGCTACATGATTTTGTAAAACAGCATACTAAGATTTGTCAAGTGTTTTTTGTTTTCCATTTCAAGATTCAAGGTATTAATACCTATAGAAGTGTGTGTGTGTGTGTGTGTGTTTGTGTTAGATGTGTGGTATTTCCTAGCCTTGTTCTTAGTATCCTTAATCTCTGCTTTCAAAGGAGATTCTGATTTTGTTTTTTTAATTATTAACTCTTCTGCTTTATACTTTAGCATGAAAATCAGCCTATGTCTGTAGTGCTTGCTGGTATAAATAAACTCTTTTTAATTGGCTATAGGAACCATTTGATATCACTATAGATTGGACTCAGTGCTCATTCAAGATAAATAGTAAACTATTTTAAAATCCTCTTGAAAACTGCAATGTTAAAAAATGATTGTGAAATAAGTAAGCTTTAAGTCAGGATCATGGAAGTGAATGGTAAAAGAGTGCAATTATTGTCATTGTTTTATGTTTCTCTTTGTCATAGGATGAAACGAAATACACTGAAAATATCATTATAATATTGGTTTTAGAAAATACAGCTTTCAGGTATTTCACCAGACATGATTTAACCCTAGAATATATTAAAATATTTAATGATAAACATTATAAATATATAATAATGATAAACAAGGATTCATCAACATTTTTTCCTCTGCAGATTCTAAGTTATTGCTTTTTTGTTGCTGGAGGCTACTGCATATGGGTGTGTGTGTGTGTGTGTGTGTGTGTGTGTGTGTGTATGTATGTGTGTGTGTGTCTGTGTGATTATGTGCTGAAAAATATCCATGCTTGAATACAGATTAATCTCATGAATCGTAGTTCTGTTGTTTTCCTTGGGTTTTCACTCGAGAGACAATTTTACCTGTTACTCTTAACCTATAATTGCCACAGGTTCACTTTCAGCAATGAGGAAGCAATCCAATAATTTTTTTCTGTGGTTTTATTTCTGTAATATTTTAAGTCAGATTCCTTATTTAAAATCTGAAATGGTTAGATCTGTATTTAAAGTTACAATTGACTTGGTTTTTACACTGAAAATGTCAAATATGTCTGTCTTACTACCCTTCTAAGTAAATGTGTGTAGATGGATGTATTTTGCATTTATCGTTGAGTTTTACTAGCAAATTTGAGATCTTTTCATTTGTATGTACCTTATAATTTAGCTTTCCTTGTTGGCTTTCTTCTTAAGGACAGAGGCTTTATTTTCTCCCAAGCATCTTGCCCATAAAAGACACTTCACAAATATTTGTTAAACGGAATTTAATCTTCTTCCTTGATAATGTAAAGGTGAGTTTGTGAGCACACATTTCAAACGTTCTTAATAAAGGTAGCAGCGGAAGCATACTAAGCTTCCTGCTAGAGAATTTTCTGGATCCGATAGCCTGTGTTTGAAATTGTTGAGCGTATAATAAGCTCATTTGAATGAATTAGTGTGCTCTAGACATGAATATCTTATGATTAAGCCCAGAGACTTATGAGTTTGTTAGATGTTTTAATTTCCCATAGATAAACTTAGTGTACTATGTTACAATATCAGACATGTTGGTGATTAATTCTGCCATCTCCATGCATTTAGCCAAAATATCCTCACAACTTTGCTGCATACCTATATTTTGTTGTAACAAGACTTTGTTGGGTTAGTTAAATCTATTGTCAGGTATTGCAAATTATGCAGGACTTGGTGATATCAGAAATTTTATAGTTTACCTATAGGACTTCAAGGTTAGTCATTTTCTCTTCTTTTCTTTTGTCTCCTCCTGTTATCTTCTCAGCTGTTTTTGTCCCCGTTTTTTCTTTCTTTCTTTTCTTTCTTTTTTTCTCCCTTTCCCTTTCCCTTTCCTTCCTTCCTTCCTTCCTTCCTTCCTTCCTTCCTTCCTTCCTTCCTTCCTTCCTTCCTTCCTCCTTCCTTCCTTCCTCCTTCCTTCCTTCCTTCCTTCCTTCCTTCCTTCCTTCCTTTCTTTCTTTCTTTCTTACTTTCTTTCTTTCTTGTCTTTCAACTCTTTCTTTTTCTGTGGATTGCTGTTAGGTATAGTTTTTGCTACAATGACACAATCAGTGCACTAAGAAGTTCCCATAAGAGGAATCACACACAGTTGTATCCAGATATCATTGTCCCAGACACTAGATGACGTTTCAGGTGTCCATGCATGGGGCTGTCTGCTGGCACACCTCCCAGGAAGGGACAGAAACATTCGCAGATCTGCAGGTGCGGAAAGCAGGCATGTGGGGTTGACATCAGGTGCAAGAGCTTAAAGGGCTGTCTTGAGGCTACCACCCTAGCCTCCTTTTTTCTTCAAGTCATTCGTGCTGCTTCAATAATTTCTTTACCAAGCATGTTTGATTTTATATTCTTTGGTAGCAATGGTCTTTATCTTTATCCTGAAAGAATTTTGCAGGTCTTTCCCAGAGAGGCAGCATCTGCCAAAGCACTGTGGTGGGCTCTTTTACCTAATATTGTTACTACCTATTCCTTCATACCCAGTGTCGGGTCTGTCTACCTAATATTGATATATGATGATATTTTATCTTCTGCGTGACATAACCAGCCCTAATACCTAGTCTGGTGCCTAGGCCATAACAACAGCTTTGTATGTGGTAGCTATCATTATTAATAATAATTTTCCATATCAATATTATTTTAGATAAAATATTTATGTAATTTTATGTAGTATTCACTCAAACTGCTGTTGGTAGGTAAAAAGCAGTAAGCATAGTGTCTGACATTATCCATTCAGTGTCTGAAAAAGAAAAGATAAAGCACAGTGCTATGAGAAATAAAAGGGTAATGTATATGTTCTTCAACCTGTCCTGTTTTCTACATGCTCAGTGCTATTGCATACTTTTATCTTCCCTCATCTGGATGGTTTCAGTTGCCTTCCATTTCACATTCATTACTGATTTTGCTCCCTTTAGCCAACATTGCTGGTAGATAAATGTTTATACAATTAATTTGATCATGTTACTCCCCTCATTAAAACTTTTAGACAACAGTTCTCAAACTTTACTGCATAAAGTAATCTGGGGTGCTCATTAGATTCTGACGCATTCCTAAAGATACTGGTTCGGGTCTGATATCAGGCCCAGGAAGCTGTATTTAACAAGCACTCCTGATGATTCTGAGAAAAATACTGCTTTAGTGGCTCCCGAGCCTGCAGGATAAAGCCATGCCTTGCATTCTTCATCTTGGACACTTGTGGTTTCAGCAGTATCCACTGTGTGATGCTTCTGCCTTTGTCCTGTTTCACATCTGGCTATCGTTCTGCCAGGAGTGCTCCTTCATTGCTCATTACATCTTCCGTGAGGGTTTCCTGGTCACCCGAGGTGGAGTTGGTACTTTCTCCATTGGGTCCCCTTCTTGTGCCTTGCCATCTCTCTTTATGGCACCATTCATCCAACATTATAATAACTTATGTACATGTCATCATCTGTTTTGAGTTCCATGACTAGAAAAAGCATTTCTGACTCATCTTGGTACCCTCAGTACCCTGCACAAACACAAGACATAATAGGTGTTAGGCAATTGGGAGAATGAATGAATTAAATATACGAGAATGAGATTCGGAAAGTCTTGATTGTTTTCTGCATTTGTAACTTTATATTTATGATTGTGTAGTGTAAATTTATCACATTGTTTATGTATTTTAGGATGCTTAACTGTAGTATAGAAATGTTTAGAGCAGAAGTTTACCCACAGGAAATAGTGATAGATCTGCTTGGAAAATTTGTAAGTAATTTTCAGAAGAGAAGCCACTTGAAATACTTCTTGCAGGATGAGTAGAAGTATGTATGACTTGAGCGTCAGAAGAGAGATTCAGGAGGGAGCATGATTCTGGCATAAGCATATGCGGAAATACAAATGTCTGAAACTACTTGGTCTTGGAAAGTACAAGTGGTTAGATTTGGCGGAAGTTATAGGGATTGTGGTGAGAGATGAACTTGGAAGGGTAAGCAGCAGTATATCTTGGAGGATGTTTTGTGCTTTGCAGGTAAGCCTGGATTTTATCCTTGGGTTCAACAGAATGTTGAAGTCTCTTAAGCTCGAAAGAAACATGGTCAGATGGGAGGAAATTAAGACAGAAGAGAGACCAATTAAGAGGATTTGTGGTAATTTTATGACAGAAGAGCTGATTGGCAATTTAAAATAATTTTCCTAAAAAAATTTTAAGGCTAGTCAAGTGAAGCAGTGGGAGTGGAGAAGGAACAAATAAATCTGTAACTGGTTGTGACCAATTAGTTCTAAACACCGCTGCACTGGGACCAGCCAATTTTATACAATTTTCGTAATAGTCTTTGTTCATTCTGTTAGGCACTGTAATAGGTTTAGACTATACAAGGTGAGTAAGACATGATTGGTCCCTGATTTTGAAATGTTCCTGTAGAGTATAGAAAAATGTAAATATCTAGAACAACAAATTATATAAATGTGGCAAAGACATACAAATATGTGATACACAGTAGATATAAATATAAAATGTTGTGGGAGTTGAATTCAATAACCTCCTTGGCAGAATTAGTCTCTTTCTCCCACCCCCCAGCAATTTACTGGGGGACAATTGACAAATTGTCAATTGTATATATCCTAGGTGTACAGTGTGATGATTTGATATACATATACTTGTGGAATAATAGGGCTTTGATGGAAGAGAAGGGATTGGAGTGAAGGAAGAGCATTTTGGGAAGGGGAATAAGTAAAAGGAATTATATGTGAGGGGCCATGGTTTTGGTACTAGGGCCTATTTATTAAAGCTCGGAAGGTATATTTGGTGTCAAACTGTAATGGACTTTGAAGATTGTGCTAAAGGAGTTCACATTTTATTCTAGAGCTTTATTTTCTAATTATTAAAATAATATATATTGATTATATGATTATACACAATCTAAGAAATATATAGAAATACAAACAAAATGTTCTATGATTCCATCACAAGATTGTAATTGCTATTAATTTTTTCACACATTTCTTTTCAGTCACATATATATATGTGTGTGTATATATATACACACATATATACACACACACACTTTGTATATATATATACACACACACACTTTGATCCAGAAAAGTGCAAGTGGTTTGATTTGGTGGAAGTTATAGGGATTGTGGTGAGAGATGAAATTGGAAGGGTAAGCAGCAGTATATCTTGGAGAATGTTTTGTGCTCTGTGTGTGTGTGTGTGTGTGTGTATATATACGTGTATATATACACACAGATGTATATACATATATACAGATTTTAAGTGAGATGAAACTATACACACATCCACATGTACACACACACACACACCAGTTATGGTTCCAATTTCATGTATTTAATGCTTAAGTA
>NC_045451.1:22686389-22838948 GCF_002776525.5 Piliocolobus tephrosceles | reverse complement strand
GCATGGCAAGAAAGACTGCTTATATGGGTGTGTATATGTGTGTGTGTATATATATATACACATCTGTATATATGTATATATATACACCCATATATATATACACATGTATATACACACACACACACAGCCATATAAGCAGTCTTTCTTGCCATGCTTATATGTATGTGTATGTATGTACATATATACTTAAGCTTTAAATACTTGAAATTGGAACCATAACTTGTGTGTGTGTGTGTGCGCGTGTGTGTGCGCACATGTGGGTGTGTGTATAGTTTCACTTAAAATTGGAACATGGGTATTTTCCTACATGGTTAGATGTACACATAAAATGTGATTTATAAATACTGCAATATTTATTATATGGCTATGCATAAA
Source organism: Piliocolobus tephrosceles (assembly GCF_002776525.5). NCBI lineage: Eukaryota > Metazoa > Chordata > Mammalia > Primates > Cercopithecidae > Piliocolobus > Piliocolobus tephrosceles. The sequence continues at coordinate 22,838,573 of NC_045451.1, read as the reverse complement.
TTATTTACTGGTTTCCTTATTGTAGATATTTAGGTGGTTTCCAATTTAAAATATTGGCTACGGTTTCACTGAACATCTTTGAACATAAATCTTTGTCTGTATTTCTGACTATTTAAGATAGGATCCTGGAAATAAATGTATTGGATCAAACAATATCAATCAGAAAGGCTCATGAGGTATTTTGCCAAATTACTCTTTTAAAACTATTTAAATTCATGTCTGCAGTGTATGAGTTTGACTTTCTCTATACTGTTTTTACTGTCTACTGTTTGCTAATAAGTTAATAAGATAAAACACTTATCTTGTGGTTATTTTAACTGTTATTTCCTTGACAACCAATTTGAGCAGGTTTTCCCTATATTCACCCTTTATTTTCACCCTTTAGTTTCTTTTACTGTCTTTGCTCTTCATAGTTTTTTTTTTTTCTTTTTTTTTTTCTTTTGACAATAGTATTCTTACTGCTTTTAAGAAATGTTTGTATTTATTACAACTCTTTATTAGTCCTATTTCTGGAATATTTTATTCCTATTTTTTAGTTGTCATTTAACATGTTTTTTATCGTAGTGAACTTTTAAGTATGTTTAGAAAGTCCACTCTCATCTCAAGATCAGATAGATATTCATTTATGTTTTGTTTAGTTTTTAAGAATTTTTGTATTGTCTATTTTTCTTAATAATTCATGATAATGGAAATTTTTTGGTAGAGTGACATGATTAGATTTTTGCCTCAGAAAGAAGTCTGTGGCTCTTTGGAGGTCACATGTGTTGGAGTAAGAGACCAGGGACAGTGAAACCTGTCTTGAGGAGCAAAGATAAGGGTCTGAATTTCTGTCGTGGTGGTAGGATAGGAAGAAAACGGAATGATTTCCAACTGATGAGTCAGGAGGCCCAGCAGGTTTAGTGAGGGGTGGCGATGAGAACGTTAAAAAGCCAGGTAGGTACTGTGGGATCTCCCAATACAAACCATTAGGGTTTGAAACTCCTTTAGGAGACTGGTCTGGCTGATGATGGGAAATTAGAAAGCCATCTACATATAGGTGATAGTTCCCATGTGGGAGGATGAATGAGTTATCAGGGCAGCTGCCTGAGAGGGAGAGATTGACAGAGGTAGTAGACTTACCAGGAGGTATTCTCCAGTTAAGTCTTTATTACTCTCCAGGATGCTGTGGAGGCGGCTTTTTATTCTTTCTTTTAGTTCTTTCTCTGTCTCTGTCTCTTTTTCTTTCTGTCTCAGCAAAAAATAACAATGTCATATACTGCAAAGACATTAAGGAAGAGAGGGACTGAAGAATTTTCATTGGATTAGTCTACTACTTTCAGTAAATTTTGCTAAAAGGGACATAAATTTGGCTAGAAGAGGAGAGAAATAGAAAAGGGAGCATGGTCAAAAGATAGCATTTTTTAAAGGATCTAAGTAAACTCTAATATGTTCTTTATTCAGGAAATGGAGATTGAAGGTAAAATGGAAAAAGGAGGGATATGATGGTTGTAGCAACTTAAAGAATCAGGAGCCACGATAAACAGATTATTCCATCGGGTGGAACAGTAGTTTGTTCTCAGAGACAGGATTTGCTCGTAAATTATTGAAACAAATTTTAATCTGTACTATGAGGAAAGAAACTCCCTGCTTCAATAATAAACTGTTATTTTCTTGGTTTTTAAACTAATTGGCAATTTTATGATTGTTTCAGCATGAAGTTCTTCTAATTGTGTAAGCTGATATGTTACATGCTGTTGATTGGCAAAGTTAGTATGTTACTATTCATGATACAGGTTCCTAGAAGGACAGCTTAATAAGCATGTTAATTCCTCTGATTATTTATTGCTTATTAATTAATGTATGAAATTAAGCACTTTTAATTATAACTATCTTTTAAAAATATTTATTACAGGGAAATTTACCTAAATATTCTCATAACTCCCTGATGGTTCAAGCAATAAAGACAAACCTAACAGACCCGGACATACATGTGCTATTCTTTGATGTGGAAGCGTTGATTATTCAACTCCTGACTGAAGAAGCCTCTAGGCCGAATACTGCGCTTATTTCCCCAGAGAATTTGCAAAAAGCATCTGGCAGTTCAGACAAAGGGGGCTCTTTTTTAACTGGAAAACGGGCAGCAGTTCTCTTCCAACAAGTGAAAGAAACGATCAAAGAGAACATCAAGGAACACCTCCTTGATGATGAAGAGGAGGATGAGGAGATAATGAGGCAGAGAAGGGAAGAAAGTGATCCTGAATATCGGTCCAGCAAATCAAAGCCATTGACCCTATTAGAATATAATTTAACTATGGACACTGCAAAGCTGTTTATGTCCTGCCTTCACGCCTGGGGTTTGAATGAAGTACTGGATGAAGTTTGCCTGGATCGCCTTGGAATGCTGAAACCCCACTGCACAGTATCGTTTGGTCTCTTGTCAAGAGGAGGCCATATGTCACTGATGCTGCCGGGTTATAATCAGCCTGCTTGTAAACTGTCACACGGGAAATCAGAAGTGGAAAGGAAGCTGCCAGCGACTGAGGGAGTAGGAAAGGGAACTTACGGAGTGTCCCGTGCTGTCACCACACAGCATCTCCTGTCTATCATTTCTTTGGCAAATACTTTAATGAGCATGACCAATGCAACTTTTATTGGTGATCATATGAAGAAGGGTCCTACCAGGTGTGACCATGATAGTTTGATTTTATTAAGTTTCAAAAAAAGAAACCTGTTTTATTTTTTCATTGTTGATTACTCTTTTTTGGCTCTACACAATTTTGTTATATTAGTGTCATCTCAGTTTTTTCCTTTTTACATTTTAAAACACCAGTTTCAAAATGCCCGGTTAAAACATAATAAAATTATACTATTTTATGTATACATTGGCATACTTAGATGTTATTTTTTAAAAATTTGGAATGAGGGAGGTAGCCATATAGACTACCTCTCGTAAATATAATTATGAAACTGTAGGCCGGGCGCGGTGGCTCAAGCCTGTAATCCCAGCAGTTTGGGAGGCCGAGACGGGCGGATCACGAGGTCAGGAGATGGAGACCATCCTGGCTAACCCGGTGAAACCCTGTCTCTACTACAAAATACAAAAAACTAGCCGGGCGAGGTGGCGGGCGCCTGTAGTCCCAGCTACTTGGGAGGCTGAGGCAGGAGAATGGCGTAAACCCAGGAGGCGGAGCTTGCAGTGAGCTGAGATCCGGCCTCTGCACTCCAGCCTGGGCGACAGAGCTAGACTCCATCACCAAAAAAAAAAAAAAAAAAAAAAAAAAGAAATTGTATATGTACTTGAAGTTTTGAAGTTTGCCCTAATATTCAATTCAAAATATATATTTGAGGCTGGGTATGGTGGCTCACACTTGTAATCCCAGCACTTTGGGAGGCTAAGGCAGGAGGATCACTTGAAGCCAGTAGTTTGAGACCAGCCTGAGCAACATAGTGAGACCCTGCCTCTATAACAATAAAAATAAAAATAATTAGCTGGCCATGGTGGTTACATGTATGTAGTCCCAGCTACTAGGGGGGCTGAGGTGGGAGGGTTGCTTGAGCCTGGAAGTTCATGGCTGCAGTGAGCCATGATTGTGCCACTGTACTCCAGCCTAAGCAACAGAGTAAGACTCTGTCTCCAAAAAGAAAAAAATAAAAATTGTGTATTTGGTTAAATGCTGCTTCTCATTGTAACTTATATCTAATGATTGGCATGTGTTCAGAGATTTGGCTTCAGAATTTTGTGAGAAGTATAGTCAGAATTTTTCAATAGAGAAAGAAAAAACTTTAACATGCAGAATACTATTTTAATATTTCTAGAATACTTAGACTCAATTTGTCTTTTTATGGAGGCAACTTTTTATTATACTCTAGTGAGCATTTACCATATGAAGAATTAAAAACAATTCTAACAAATACTTATATAGCACTTACTCTGTGTCGGTCTGTGTTGTAAGTACTTTACAAAAACTAACTTGTTAGTGCCCTTAACCCTATAAGGTATGTACTTTTATTATCCCTTTATTACAGATAACAAAACTGAGACACAGAGAGATGATGTAATGTGCCCAAAGTAACACAGCTAGTAAGTGGTAGTGTCAGAATTCACAGCTGAGACAGTATGCCTCAACAGTCCAAGATTTCTTAATGCCTAAAGACTGTTTTCAGGTTTTTGGGCTGAATGCTTTTAATCTATCTTTCTGTGAATTCACTTGGACTAGTGCTGTGGATTAGGCTGAAATATCAGCATCTGAATATTAAAGAACAAAGGGTTAAGTACAATGTTAGAAAATATTTCTTAAACTAATATAAAGCACAAATTGTACATGTCAGATTTTTACTTGCTAATCATTTACTCATTTGAAATGGAAAATGTTAATAGGTCCAAACCAAAATAATCTTTCTGGAATGGTAAATTGAAAATGTTCTATATATGTTTGTTTTGCGATTTGTTTAGAAGTAGAAAATGTTTTATTTTAAATAGTTCTGGAAACATGACGGTGTCAAAATATATCTTGTATTTTTTTTCTTCTTTTTTAAGGCCACCTAGACCAAGCACCCCAGACCTTTCTAAGGCAAGGGGTTCCCCTCCAACTTCCAGTACTATTGTGCAAGGACAGATTAAACAAGGTAAAATTAAATCTTACTAAGTAATTGACATGACATTTCAGCTCTAGAAACTGAGGAGGCAGAGCTAATGTATAATCATAATATTTGTTTGTCTTGGATTGTTAAAAGAGAGAAAAGTTGTTATATTCCAGATGTAAATATGGATAATTAAGATGTCAGTTAAGAATAAATCAGATTTATTTAGAAAGTGATAAATGAACATATTTCAAATAATTGTATTATACTGTCTTTGGCCTAATTTTTATATATTAGGGGCACCTTAACTTGACAACAGTAGTGTTTTAAATGTGTGTATCTTGAGTTTAAAAGTTATATGTATTTTAAACTACATTTAGAAATGCTTAAGTTCATAGTTCCATACTATAGCTCATCTCCTACCGTTTTGCCATAGTTCATGTGTGGTGATTCACAAGTGGAAATCCTTGGTAAACTATTCTTTTTATCTTTTCTTTTTATTTAAGTCATTATATACCTTAACTTTCACCTATACTTTGCTTTTTGTTAGGAGATAGAAAAGAAGAAAGGTTGAGTTTCTCTTCCTTTACTAATAATTCCTACATATTCCTGAGTATAATTAATTAATATACTTAGATGTATCTGTGTATATCTTTTATATTCCTATTAAGACTGACAAATGAGCTAATCAAGAGAGTTGGGGAGTTATGTCTACTTAGAGAACTTTCCTTTAGCAAAGAGTTAATACTGACTCTTCACAGAATGTGATAGAGAAAAGTAAAGAAGTAAGCAACAGATGGGTTCATGTAGGTTCTGCTTATAAATGGTGGCATACTGGGATTTTTCTCCCCTGTACTTCTTTTTAAGTTTGAAAGAGTCAAACAGTAGTTTACAAGGTTTGTTAAACAGTAGACCCCCAACTTTATATCTGTAGTTGTCCGCTTCCACAGGACAAGTACTTTTATCTGTCTTAGCTGATTATTTGAGACTTACTTTAACATCCTTAAATGGTGTGCTTGATTTTCAGCATTAGGCACTGTCAGGTGGTTCTCATTATGGAAGATAAACTCCCACACTTTCTATGCCATTCCTATCCATCATTTCCAACCCCACACAGTCACCCTTCTCATTTCCCTGACCCCAGGCACATCACCATGCCTGACTAATTTTTTCTATTTTTAGTAGAGATGGGGTTTTGCCATTCTGCCTAGGCTGGTCTTGAACTCCTGAGCTCAGGCAGTTCACCCACTTTGGCCTCCCAAAGTGCTGGAATTACAGGTGTGAGCCATTGCATCTGGCCAATAAAATTTCTTTGTAGATGATAGTATGTTTCTGGGCTGTTTGATTCCATTGATTGATTTGTCTAGCCTTGTGTCTTAATTACTGTTGCTCTGTAATGAGCCTTGATATTCAGTAGATGAAATCTTACCACCTTCTTCTTTTTAAAGTGTGTCTTGGCTATTTTTGTCCCTTTGAATTGCAATATAAATTTTAGAATCAGTTTCTCAATTGCCACAGAAACCTGTTGTGATTTTAATTGCAGTTATATTGAATTTAGATAAGTTTGGAGATAATTAATATCTTTATGGGATTCACTCATTATACATCAACTTGATATGTCTCTACATTTATTTAGGTGTTCTTTATCTATCATAACTATAGTTTTATGTGTACAGGTTTTATATATTTTTTATATATTTATATCTAAATATTGGATTTGGATATTGGATTTAAAAAATTTTCTTAACTGGTAATGTTTAACTATTTTTCATTTCTGTGCCCCAGTATCGAAATGCAGTTGATTTTTGTATACTAATATTGTATCAAGCAATCTTGCTCAATTCACCTATTAATTAAAATAATTTATCTGGGGATTCCTTTGAATGTCAGGGTAATCATATGAGATAACTTTTCTATTCCCAGTCTTAAAGGGAAAACTTTTAATCCTTTCATAATTATGATACTTCCTGTGTGCTTTTATAGATGTTAAGAAACTAGTTACCTTTTATTCCTTCTTTGCTAATGTTTATCATCGGTGTATTTGGATTTTATCATACCTTTTCTTTTTTTTTTTTGAGACGGAGTCTCGCTCTGTCGCCCAGGCTGGAGTGCAGTGGCCCGATCTCAGCTCACTGCAAGCTCCGCCTCCCAGGTTCGCGCCATTCTCCTGCCTCAGCCTCCCAAGTAGCTGAGACTACAGGCGCCCGCCAACACGCCCGGCTAGTTTTTTTTGTATTTTTTAGTAGAGACGAGGTTTCACCGTGTTAGCCAGGATGGTCTCGATCTCCTGACCTCGTGATCTGCCCATCTCGGCCTCCCAAAGTGCTGGGATTACAGGCTTGAACCACCGCGCCCGGCCTTATCATACCTTTTCTATATTGATTGAGATGATTGTGTAACTTTTAATTTTCCTCTATTAATGTGGCAAATTTAGAACATAAACACAATATTGCATCCTAGAATAAAACCAATTTTGTTGTGATGTATTATTGTCTTATAAATTATTGTATTTGATTTATTTATTTATTTTTATTTAGGAAAACTTTTTTTTCTGATGTTGTTAGAAACTTTCAGATTATTTAGGTTACAAAAACTTGAGTTGTGGAATGTTTTCTTTTTTTTCTATTTTCATGAAGAGGTTGTATAAGATTGGCAACGTTTCTTTCATAAATTCAAACTCTAGATTTAAATTTGCTGGATTTAGATCTAGAGTTTTCTTTGTAGGCAGTTTTTAATTCTGGGTTCAACTTATCTCATTGTTTGACTTCTCAGATTTTGTTTCTTTGGTGTCAGTTTTGTTAAGTAGTACATATTTAGGAGTTTAGCTGATTCTAAATTTTCAAATATATTGACATTTGAGATTATAATATTGTCTTTTAATCTTTCTGGTGTCTGTGGTATGTCCTTATTTTTATTCCTGATTTTAATAATTTATGTCTTCTCTCTTTTTGCTTCATCCGTCTTACCAGGGGGTTATCAATCTTATTAGTCATTTTAATGAACTCAATTTGACTTTATCTTTTCTAGTGCATATTTTTCCCCACTTCCTTAAATTCTGCTCTTTATTTACATCTTCCTCCATTTTTTTGGATTCGGTGTGCTAGGTTTTTTTTTTTTTTTTTTTTACTTTTTAAGATGGATGGCTATGTACTGATTTTCAGCCCTGCTTTCTTTTGTGTGTGTGCCAAAAATCGTATCACCTGTGAATAAAGATAATTTTACTTCTTTTCAATTAGTATGCATTTTATTTTATTTTTCTTACCTTATTACACATACATGTTAGGACTTCCAGAATGACGTTGAATTGAAAAAGAGCAGACATTCTTGTCTCATTCCCGATCTGAGGGATAAAGCATTGAGTCTTTCACTGCTGAGTATAATGTTAGCTGTGAGTTTTTCTTCGATGTTCTTTTTTTTTTTTTTTTTTGAGATGGAGTCTGGCTGTGTCGCCCAGGTTGGAGTACAGTGGCGCCATCTTGGCTCACTGCAAGCTCCGCCTCCCAGGTTCACACCATTCTCCTGCCTCAGCCTCCCGAGTAGTTGGGACTAGGGGCGTCCGCCACCACGCCCGGCTAATTTTTTGTAATTTTAGTAGATTTGGGGTTTTACCGTGTTAGCCAGGATGGTCTCCATCTCCTGACCGCGTGATCCTGCCGCCTTGGCCTCCCAAAGTGCTGGAATTACAGGCGTGAGCCACCGCACCAGGCCTTCTTTGATGTTCTTTATCAGGTTGAAAAAGTTCCGTTCTATTCTTACTTTGTTGAGATTTTTAAAATTATGAATAGATGTTAGATTTTATTCAGATGATTTTTGTGCATCTATTGAAATGATTATTTGATTTTTGTCTTTTCTTAATAAGACAAAATATATTGACTTTTGAGTTTTAAAACAACCTTGCAATATAGACCACATTTTGAATTACCAGTTTTATAGTTTGTTAGGTACAATTTGCTAAAATTTTGTTAAGGGTGTTCATGTGTATGTTCATGAGGAAGTTTGGTCTTCAGTTTTCAATTCTATTAATAATGCCTTTGTCCAGTTTTGCTGATAGGATAATGCTGGCCTCACAGAATGAATTCGGAGGTAGCCCCTTTCCCTGTATTTTCTGGAAGGGTGTGTGTGGATTGTTCATTCTTCCATATTTGGTTGGTCTAATTCACTAGTGAAAGCCCAGGAGTTTTCTTTATGGGAAGGTTTTTAACTACAGATTTAAAAGTATTCTAGATACAGGGCCATTCTGCTTGTTTTTAAAAATGTCTACTTGGGTGAACTTTGATCATTTGTGTCAAATTTATCATCAAAAAGTTGTGCATAATCTTTTATTTTCCTTTTACTATCATGTTTGTAGGATTTGAAATTATATTTACTCTTTCATTTCTGTTATTCATAATTTGTGTTTTTTCCTGTTTTCTTGGTCAGTCTGGCTTGTAGCTTTGCAATTTTATGGATCTTTTCAAAGAACCAGCTTTCTATTCATTGATATCTATTATTTTTCTATTTCATTGATTTTTGATTTGATTATTATTTATTTTTTCCATTTTAAATGTGCTCTTATTTTTTAGTTTCTTAAGGTAAAAGCTGCGATCATTGATTTAAAACCTTTCTCCTTTTCTAATATAGGCATTCAATGCTACAAATTTTCCCCTAAGTATCATTTTAGTGGCATTACACATACTTTGCCATATTGTACCTTTAATTTTCCTTTTGATTTTTTTCTTTTACCCATGGATAATTTAGTAATGCGTTAATAAAATTTCCAAACACTTGGAGATTTTCCTAAGATCTGTCTGTTACTGGTTTTCGTTTTATGGTCAGATACTGTATTTTGTGTGGTTTGAATCCTTTGGCATTTTTTTCAATTGATTGTGTTTATTTATGGTCCAATAAAATTGCATACATTTATAGTGTACAACATGATGTTTTGATACATGTGTACATTGTGGGATGCTAAATCAAGCTAATTAACATATCTATGACCTCATATATGTATCATTTTATGTGTGTGTCGAGAACACTTAAAATTACTCACTTAAAATTACTCCCTCGGCAATTTTTAAGTATGTAATACATTGTTAATAACTATAGTCACCATGTTGTACAATATGAATCATTTTGAATTTATTGAGGCTTGTTTTGTGGCCCCAAATATAGTCTGTCTTGGTAAATATACTGTGTGTGCTTCAGAAGAATGTGTATTCTGCTGTTGTTGGGTAGAATATTTTGTGACTATCAGTCAGGTCAAGTTGTCTGTGTTCAAGTTTAGTGTATACTTGCTGATTTTTCTGCCTGCTTGCCTTTATCAATTAAATAAGGATATTGAATCTGCAGCTATAATTATGGGTTTGTTTATTCCTTCTTACATTTGTATCCTAATTTTTGCTTCATGTATTTTGAAGCTCTGTTATTAGGTGCATAAACCTTTGGAATTTTTATTTCTTCTTGATTATTTGACTCTCATCATTATGAAATGACCTTCTTTATCCTTGGTAATATCCTTTGCTCTGAAATTTACTTTGTTTATAATAATAGAGTAATTTCAGCATTTTTGGCTACTGTTATCATAGTATAACCTTTTATCATCCTTTTAATTTTTACCTATTTGGCTCTTTAAGATGTGTTTTTTGTGGGCAGCATATAATGGGTCTTATTTTTTAATCCAGTCTGACCTACTTTTTACTTGAGATGCATAAGCCATTTACATTTAATGTGATTGTTGATATGGTTAGGTTTGAATCTTTTATCCTGCTACCTTATTTTTCTCTTTGTTGCGTTTATTTTTTGTTCTTTTTCTTTTTCTGCTGTCTTTTAGACTAATAAAATTTTGTATGATTCCATTTTATCTCCTTTATGGTTTATAAGCTAATTTTTAATTTTATTATTTTAGTAGTTTTTTAGAGTCTGTAGTCTGTGTCTCAGTTATCACAGTGTACATTCAAGTGATATTATACTATTTAACATTTAATATAAATGTTAAACCTTATTGTATTAGCATTTGTCATCTACTGGTCTTTATGCTACTGTTGTCCTGTGTTTTACTTTTATATATGTTATAAACCTCACAAATTATTCTTATGATTTGTGTTTAATAGTAATTATATTTTAAAGAGACTGAAATAGGGAAAATACATATTTATCCATGTAGTTACCTTTTTTGGTATTCTACATTCCTTTGTGTAGGATTTTTATCTGGTATAATTCTTCTTCTAACGAAAGGACTTACTTTAAGCTTTCTTTGTATGTGTGTATGTATCTATTTATTTAACTTTAAGTTCTGGGATCCATATGCTGAACATGCAGGCTTGCTACATGGGTACACACGTGCCATGTTGTTTTGCTGCACCTATCAACCCATCATCTAGGTTTTAAGCCCCACATGCTAAGCTTTCTTTTAGTGAAGATCTGCTCTTCAAATTTTTGTACATTTGAAAACATCTTTGTTTGTCTATGTTTTTGAAAGTTTTTTTTTTTTTTTTTTTTTCTGGTATAGAATTCCAGGTTGACTTTTTATATCTTTTAATACTTTGAAGATGATATTCTGTTGTCTTCTTGTTTGCATTAGTTCTTTTTTTTTATTATTATACTTTAAGTTCTAGGGTACATGTGCATAATGTGCAGGTTTGTTACATATGTATACTTGTGCCACGTTGGTGTGCTGCACCCATCAACTCGTCAGCACCCATCAGCTCGTCATTTACATCAGGTATAACTCCCAATGCAATCCCTCCCCCCTCCCCCGTCCCCGTGATAGGCCCTGGTGTGTGATGTTCCCCTTCCCGAGTCCAAGTGATCTCATTGTTCAGTTCCCACCTATGAGTGAGTACATGCGGTGTTTGGTTTTCTGTTCTTGCGATAGTTTGCTGAGAATGATGGTTTCCAGCCGCATCCATGTCCCTACAAAGGACTCAAACTTATCCTTTTTTATGGCTACATAGTATTCCATGGTGTATATGTGCCACATTTTCTTAATCTAACAAGATCTGATGGCATTCTTTGTTCCTCTAACTGTAACATTACTAATCTTGGTGCTTTTAAGATTTTCTATTTATCACTGGTTTTGAGCAGTTTGATTATGTGACTCTTCAGTATAGTGTTCTTCATGTTTCTTGTGGTTGGGGTTCATGGATTTTATTAATTTTGAAAAATTTTCAATAATTATTTCTTCAAATATTCATTCTGCCCTTTCCTCTCTCCAGTCTCTGAGGGACTCAAATTACATGTACCTTAGGCTGATTGAAGTTGTTTCACCTATCACAGTGCTTTTTTTATTTCTGGATTATTTGTCCTCTCTGTGTTTTGATTGAGATAGTTTCTATTGCAACATCTTGAAGTTTATTAGTCTTTTCTCAACAATGTGTAATATGCCATTGGTCCCATCCAGCGCACTTTAAAAATTTATTTATTTATTTTTTATAGAGACAGTGTCTTGCTATGTTGCCTAGGTTGGTTTTGAACCCCCAGGCTCCAGCAACTTTCCCTGTCTTGGCCCCTCAAAGTGCTGGGATTGCAGGCATGAGTGACCATGCCCGACTGTCATCCAATGCACTTTAAATCTCAGACATTGTGATATGTGTCCACAGAATTTTGATTTGGGTCTTAAAATTTTTGTTTTCCTTGTCTCTACCTAACTGCTTTGAATACATGGATTGCAGTTATAATAAATGTTTTAGCACCCTTCACTGATAATTTTGATAGCTCTGTCAGTTCTGGGTTGGTTTAAATTAATTCTTCTCCTCCTTGTGGACTGTGCTTTCCTGCCTCCTTGCATGTTTGATAATCTTAGATTAGATGGAAGATGTTTGAATTTTGCCTGTTTGGGTACTGGGCACTTTTGTGTTCTTAAAAATCTTGAGCTGTGTTATGGGATGCAGTTATGTCATGTGGAAACAGTTTCCTTTTCTTTCCTGGTCTTGCTTTTATGACTTGTTAGGTGGATTTGGAGCAGTGCTCTAAGATGAGTTACTCCCCATTGCTGAGGCCAGACCTTCCAGAATATCCAATGTCCTGTGAATTATGAGGTTTTCCATTTAGGCTGTTGGGAGCAGGCACTGTTTCTGGTCCTTTAGATGTTTTCCCCCCACCTCGAGTAGTTTCTTTACAGACATGTACTGATTGGTATTCTGCTGAATACTTGAGGGAGATCCTCTGAAGAACTTTGATCTTTGCAGCTCCCTTCTCTCTGTCCATTGAATTCTAGCTGGCCTGATTTCCTGAGACTCTCAGCTTTGTCTCCTGAACGCAGGAAAACTGCTGAGCTGCTCACTTTGTTCTCCACGTAGCTTCACCTAGGAACTCTCTTAAGGCAATAAGCTGGGGTAATCATAGGGTCATAGGGCTCACGTTGCTTGTCTCCCATCTCTCAGTCCTTCATTGCATGATGCCCAGTGGCTTGAAAACCATTGTTTTATACATTTCATCTTTTTGTTTGTCTGTTTTTGGTTGTTTTGGGCTGGATTGCAAATCTGTTTCTTGTTACTCCATCTTGGCCAGAGGTGGAAGTTCCTTTCCCTTTATTTAAAGATGTTCCAAATATCTATTTTTTTAGAAAGTAAAAATTATTTGTATATATGGAGTTGTGATATTTTTAAAGTGTTATTACTGGTAAAAATGGAAACAGGCTCATATTGGCAAGGGACTTGTTTAACCTATTCTTAGTAATAGTAGTATGATTAGGACACAGCCGGCACTTTTAGACTCTAGATCCTGTGCTTTTTCTGCAATAGTATATGTTTTATTTTTCCAAATTCATTGGAAATATTTTACAGGATATACTCAACAAATCAGTGGCGGGACGATTCATTTAAGTTTGACTTCTGTTACAGATATTATTTGTTATTCTCCTCATCATCTTCATTATGGTTCTTAGCAGTTGGTGATTCTTCTTGAATTACACTTTTCCTTCTCTGTAATCATAGTAGATAGAAACATTCTCATATAATTTGTGACATTGTCATGATGCATTATATATTCACCACCATGAGAGTGTTAGATTTGCTCACCTGGTCAAGTCTGAAGATTTTTAAAGTTGGAATACTTTAATATTGCTTCTCTCAGAAAAGCATTGAGTTTTGAGAGCAGTGAGGAAAGTTTTGAAAATTGGGTCTTTTTTTAAAAAAGTATTTATTTAAGGCAATAGAATTAGGAATTTTCATTTGGAAAGCACATATGCTTTTCTTCTAAAGTAAATGAAGGCCAGCAGTTCCTACTGAGAGAGAGCTACATAGTAAAATACTTTAGAATACCATTATGAAGCTCACTTTCTATGTTAGTATTGGAATAAATATATAGTGTAATTGTTTTCTCAAAAATATTTATTAAGTTCTTTTTGTCTCCTAACGACTCTGTTAGGGAGGTTAGAGAGATTGGTCTGACGTATACTCTCTTGAGTAGTATATATCTAGTTGATAACATGAACATAAATAACCAATTTAGGATTGGAAGTGGTAAGAGATACAAAGGGCTCTGAGTTCTCTAAGGTTTCAGCAGGTAGAGCATTATTTCGTCATTTTTCTACTCTGGCTTTTCTTAGCTTGGTTTGCTTTTAAACATTTTCCTCTTATGTTTTTTATTTCCTGACTTCCTCTACTGTGCACATCGATTCACGATGTCTTTTTAAGTTGTATTGCAAGCATGAATAGGCATCTTTTCAATAAGCTATCACTTGCATGTTGGGTAATACTTGTTCAGCTGCCAAATAATCTATATGAAGTAAAGACTTCAGCTGAGGATTGGAACTTTCATAGATATTTGGGTTTGATAATAAAGATAGTTTAGATAGTTCAGCTTGTATAATTTTCCATAACCAATATTAGGGCACTTCATTGGAAAATAGTGTCTTCACAAGAGGTTTGTTTTGCCTAACAGTGGACTTGTTAATTCAATGTTTGTCAATAATTAACATTTACCATCAGTTGTCTACTTTTTTTTATACAGTTTATTTTTTTTTTTTTTGACACTCAATTTTGTGGTTTATGAAACATGCTACTTGAGAAAAAGAGGTCAAAGATATCAAATAACCACACTTTCATTCATGGCAAATATAGCCCTAAGTCTGCTCATGGCTTTACGATTTTCTACTTTTTCTTTTTTCCTTTGAGACAGAGTCTCACTCTATTGTCCAGGCTGGACTGCAGTCTGGTCATGGCTTACCGCAGCCTCGACCTCCTGAATAGCTGGGACTATAGTCAAAGGCCACCATGCCCAGTTAATTTTAAATTTTTTGTAGAAATAGAGTTTCACCATATTGCCCAGCCTGGTTTCGAACTCCTGGACTCAAGTGATCCTCCCACCCCAACCTCCCAAAGTGCTGCGATTACAGGTGTAAGCCTCTGTGCCTGACTGTTCTACGTTCTAATGTACTGTATTTCTCTCTATTCATTAATCTCATGACATAAGTCTCTGGTCTGTGTCTCTCGTGCTTATCTTGATTGTGACCATATCTTTATGTTTAGTAGTTGCATCTTTACTCAGTGGGAGGTGCCCAAGCAAATTTAAGCAATGTAAAGTTTAAGATTATGTTATGTTCTTCGCAACTTTATTTTTCAGAAATGAGTTCAATTTAGGATGTCTAACCTTAGAAGAGGTAGTCCTTGTTAAATTATCTCAGAAAAGAGTTACATAAATTAACCAATAGTTTAATTGCTATTCTTTTCCAGGATTTATAGAGAAATAAACAGTACTTAACATAGAGTTCATATATCATATTAAGGAATGGATCTGAGAATCCCTTAAAATTTTGTGTTTGACCTTCTGTGCCTTTATTTTTTTAAATTGGTGTACACCTTTGTTTTGCTGTGGAAGCTCAAAAGGTAGGGACTTTTTTTTTTCTGCTTTGTTTAGTGATTTATCCCATGAGCTTGGAACAGTGGCTGATACATAGAAGGAGCTCAACAAATATTTACTGAATGAATGAATCTATAGATAACCTTCTCTTTATGTTTCTGGAATCAATATGTCAATATTGGTGCTGAGGCTATAAGGGCTGACAAATCTCTGCCCTCAAGGTGCTTATTATGCCTATTGGAGAAAATGTACAAGAGTGCAATTTATGATAATATTTTAATTGGTTATTATATGCTTTTCTAGACAATGAGTGCCTTGAGGGCAGACACTTTGTCTAATCTTTGTGCGTTTTTGTGTGCTTAGCCCAATACTGACATATAGTAATTGTCACTTATTTAGTGTTCAGTGAAGTAGAAAATTTTAATAGCCTTCATATACCAAATTCAAGTTAGTGTTTATGTTATACATTTGTCTTTTACAATAATGAATTCTCTCCCCATCGTTCTTGGTCTTAGAGAACTCATTGGTTTATTTTGGATATTAGTAATGAGGGAAACCTTTTACAAAAACTTTGTCTGTTTTTTGACTTTTTGATTTGAGTTATAGGCCAAGGTAAAATTTTCATCACACCTGTGTTTATTACACTTCTGATGTAATCCAGTGGTGATCTACAGGTGAAGTAGTATGACTGTATTTTTTAAACATTATGAGCACCTTCATATGTTGTCTTGTGTACCTGTTGGTTGTCAGCGTGCCATCTTGGGCTGCTAATTCATTCTGCTCTGGTAAGTCCTTACGTTTCTGCTGCCTGCACCTTTGTACTGCCCTATTGCCCTAGTTTTTTGTGTTCTTCTTTTATGGTGTTTTAAGGATATCCTTTTTTTTTCCTCCCTAAGAATGTTTGGACATTGCATTTCTATATAGCTTCTATATGTGTTCAGTTGGTGATTTCCTATCTAATGGAGAGGGTCTAGATTATTAATGAGTTGATCACAAATAAGGTTTTCATATATTGTTTGTATCAGCACCATGATGAATGGTATTAATGAATTTATAACATGACTAAGTATATTTACTTAGTACATACCATGCGCTTTCCTCTGTGTTTTTCATTTATTGCCTACAACAACTGACCCAAACAATTATGCCCATATTGCCCAAGAACTCTGCAGTGACTTTTTAGGATAGGAATTTGTTTATGAAATGCAGTGTCCAGAAATACCAATAACACCAAAACTTTAACATTGTGTAAGTAGTATATTTGAAATTATCATAGCTGCTAATGTAATTGCTTTTGTCATTAGTTTCCAAACACATCTCTGTTTCATGATCATAGTACTTAAATGATGTTCATTTTCTCTGTATGGTTTCTTGTAACATTTGGACCAACTTTAACAGTTTCATTAGTTACATATAAGGAGTAAAAATGTTATTGGCCTTCTTAATAGTCACCCTAAGCTAAAGAGAGGATGACGGAGATTGGTCAGGAGATATGTGTTTCTTAAAAATGTGGAAGAAAGGTAGAACGTGGTGGCTCATACATTTAGTCCTAGCAATTTGGGAGGCTAAGGTAGGCAGATTGCTTGAATCCAAGGGTTTGAGACTAGCCTGGGTGACATGGCAAAACCCCATCTCTACCAAAAAAAAAAAAAAAAAAATACAGGCCGGGCACGGTGGTTCACGCCTATAATCCTGGCACTTTGGGAGATCAAGGTGGGCGGATCACCTGAGGTCTGGAGTTTGAGACCAGCCTGACCAACATGGAGAAACCCCATCTCTACTAAAAATACAAAATTAGCTGGGTTTGGTGGTGCACACCTATGTACCCAGCTACTCAGGAGGCTGAGGCAGGAGAATCACTTGAACCCAGGAGGCGGAGGTTGTGGTGAACCGAGACCATGCCATTGCACTCCAGCCTGGGCAACAAGAGTGAAACTCCATCTCAAAACAAACAAACAAACAAACAAAAACTACAGAAATTACCTGGGTGTGATGGTGTGCACCTGTAGTCCCAGCTACTCAGGATGCTGAGGTTGGGAAGATGGCTTGAGACTGGGTGGTTGAAGCTGCAGTGAGCTGTGATCACACCACTACACTCCAGCCTGGGTGACAGAGCAAGACCCTGTCTCCAAAAAAAAAAAAAAAAGACAATTTTTGCATTTTTAGACTCCTGAATGCAAACTATCAGTGAAATAAAAAGGCAGAATAATGGCAATTTCAGGCACTCATAGTCTTAAAAAATTGCTATTACTATATCCTTTTCTCAGCGAAGTTTTGCAAGATGTGCTCCATCAAAATAAAGAAGTAAACCAAGGAAAAATAAAACATGGGGCTCAGGAACTGGTGAAGCCATTGAGAGGAGCATTGCAAGGAGCACTTTTGACCTGACATGGTCATCAATGAAAGATGACAGTGAAGGAAAGTCTCAGGATGGCAGCCATGTGGCACATATGAGCAGGGCTGTAAGATGGCTTCCAAAGAGATGGTTCATGGGAAAATGACACTGCTCTGTGGAAAATCATTGAGAAGCTGTTGAGGGGTTTAACTTAGAAGAAATAGGTACATAGAAAAGAAGGCAAATGGGGAGAAAATATAATTTTTAAATTCGTAAAAATCCCCAGCAAGGTGTCCAAGGAAAGAAGTATGATCTTAGTAAGCTATTTGAGTCAACATTGAACATGATTTCCATAGAGATAGAGATATTTATCTGTATATATAAATGATTATCATATAGAGACATTTATCTCTCTATATAAATGTTTATCATATAGAGATATATATCATAAAATATATCTATATATTAGAAAAATCTAATTTTTAGATTTGGTAAAGCAAGAAATTGCAGGATTAGCATATTATTTAGTGATAGGGAAGGAAATGCTGTAAGAAATAGTTACCATGTTTGAAAATGGTTTCCTGTCAGAAGCCATGCTTGGGGATGGCGCAGATGTTATTAAAAAGCTCAAAATGAGCTGTTTTTAATACTGTTTTAATATTGTGTTTTTAATACTGTTTGACTCATTAAAAGTGTGCTTATGTTATTGCCCTTTATGTTGCATGAGCTGCCAGTTCTATTGGACATATTAAAATATGCAGAATTAAAGCATAGTGCCTTCTTGTATAATAACAAAATAACAAAATAGCTCTAGCTTATTGGACATACTTTGCAGATTAATTTAATGAGGCACCGTTCCTGAAATAGAAATAGGACCCCTTATGAAGGCACTTTTGTTTTTATCTGGGTCTGGTGGTACGATGCTAAAGGATCGCATCGTAATGGGGCTCTAAGACAGTCTTTATGATTACTACACATACGAGGTTGGAGGCTTCCTTTCTTTAAAGAGGAAGTTTTTTTTTTGATCATTCATTACAAAGGTATTTGTTTTCTAACCTTCTAGTCATGATAATAGTTACATGTATTGGTATAGCTTTTTGTAATCTTTTTGGCATTAGGAAATATCGAATGGGAATTTTTCAGATAACAAAAGGAATTGAAAGGAGACTTAGAGTTTTCTTGCCAATATTGCCTTCATAGCGAAGTTAGTGTATTAATTATGGTAATTCTGTGAGGCATGGAGATAGGATACATTATGCATAATGAAACAGGTTGTTGCATTATCTAATTTTGTACCTCAAAAACTCAGGCATTAAAAAAGAGGCAATGAAAGCTGAATTAATGATTTATCCAAATGTTTCATGTTGATTTAAAAGATGGCAAAAATGCCCATCTACCTAAAACATAAAAGTATTGGCACAAAAGAAAACTTACAAAAAGCCAAATGTTGCTTTATAACATCTGGACTAGATGCAGACTCAGTGCCGAATGCCTTTGTGTTAAGTACATGGTGGTTAATTCTACAACATTTCTTAATTTCTAATTTTTTCATGTTTTCTCTTTCATCTCTTTCTTCTCTTTCTTCTTCTCTCCCCTCACCCACCCTCTCCGTGACATCATGATTATCATGAAATACTTTAAAAGGACTCATCATTAAATAATTATTTTCTTTTTTTAGTATTAAGCTTTGAAAAAAACTTACTTTTTAAAGCATTGCATTTTTTTGTACTTAAAACTTTTTTTCTCTGAAAAATGCATTGAAAAGGGCTACTTGTGTATATGTGCTAGGAAGATAATGTGATTTAGACCAGTATGTATGGAGCACTTACCACCCCAAGTATGTTAACTTTCTGTCCTATAAATATTGTTATCGCAATGGGAGTAGTTTAGAATCAAATTCAAATGGAGTTTAGAATCAAATTTCAATTAAAAACTGAAATATTCCTGTTGAGAAGCAGAATCTAGGGATGTTATAATATTGGGTATGTATGTGCTGTGTAAGGGGAAGCCAGGGCAGATGTGTGCATATACATGTTCTCCCACACGTTTGTTTATCTTCACCTGTCTTTTCTTTTTTTTTTTTTTTTTCACCCGTCTTTTCTTATGAGAGTAAGCAGTTGAAGAGGCTCAGATGAAATAGTGGAACTGTGTTAGTTCTGTCACTATGCTGAAACTGTGCTAAAACTGTTTTCCCTTATGTTTTGCTAACCTTAATAAGAGCAGCAAATTGGCAGGTGACGTAGCAGCTTTTCTGTTAAGAAATCAAATGCTTGATTATGTTTTATGGTGTAAATCTTCCATATTCAGTGCCCCATGAAACTTCAGATTTATTATTTATTAAATCTTGAGCTTTTTATCTTGGAAGTAATAATTTTTTCTGCTAATTGCTGATTTTTCTTACGTAGATAGTTGTGAAAGCTGTAGCAGAGTTTAATTTCCTGATGAATTTTGGAAGTGCTCTAGATTTTGCGATTTCGGTTGTGAGGTAGTGTGAATAAAGTATTCTTTGGTGGAGATGCAGAGATATTTAAAGCATGGTAAATCTGATTCCTTGATTTCTATTACAATATTTTTCTTGAGTTTTAGTGCCCATAAAATTTATTAAAGGATGAGTGTAAATGCCTTTTTGTCTAAATGAAATATCATTTAAATATGACTTCAAAAATATAATATCCAGAATCTGTTTTTTTCTTTCCTTAATAATAGTTATATATGTTAAACAATATTCTATTAGGACATATGCTTACTCTAGCATTTCTGCCAGTAACATTTCTACTTTCCTTTTACACTTGTTTCTTATAGGAATCATTAATCCCACCATTTATTTGACCTGTGTTAGGGTAATGACCACTCAATCCTAAACTTTTATTTATTTGTATTGAATTTCCTCACCCTCTCATTCTATTGTCCTTTCAGAATTAAGAGTAAAACCATGCAAAATTAGCACAGCCTTTCTAGGGATAACGATTTCTCCCCATTTTTGAAAAAGTGAAATTATAAAAAAGTCCTAACTGAAGCCACCAGAGGAACATTTTGGTAGAACAAAAATTAAAACCTGCAAATTTACTCCTGGCTGCCAAGGCTTACCAATGTTTTGCATGGAGGATGAATAATGTATAAGTCATAATCACTGAAATTGTAATTAAAAATGATAAAAAATAAAATTATCCCATGGAATATAGAAATGTTTGGGATTTCTTTGCAAGATTAATTTGTAATGGAGTTTGTAGATCTTATGAAATATAGAATTTAAAAGCAGCTTTATTTCTTTCATAAGTATAACATTGTAAAATAATTTTAATTTCATAAGGAGCAAAAATCAGATCTCTTAAAATAATAAAGAATTATAATTTCCCAGATGAAACTTTCATTTGTGCAAGACGTGCTTCTTAGAGTTTATGGATTTAGAGTTGCTTTTCGTGTTACTTTTCATAGACTTCTTTTCGTTCTGCTGTTTACCTCACACGTGCCTGATTGACATTATGATGCATTCGTGTGGAAATTATGAAAATGTTGTTTTCATGCAGCTGTTCTGTTGTCACAAAAGAACTTCACTGCGTGAAAAGCAAACATATCATTCAGCAGACAATGCTTAATCTGTTCAGGAGCCCAAACCTATTGCTGTTCAATGACAGAAGAAAGGAGAGGGATTAATTTGAAGATGCTTGTGCATGACATATGTTAATTTCGCCATAGGAAGGAAGTGTCAAATGGTGACCTCTAAATCTTAACATTGACCTCCAGTTGTAGAATGTGTGTGCCATACGGTCCTTTTGCTTTTTCATATGATAATTTAAGCTGAAACATTTTCTTGGCAACATAACTTTTGGGGGGGGTTAGGGAGTGAATCGGTACCTCTATAAGAATTATAAAATTCACAAATTTCTTTTTTAGTATAAGGAGCATTTGTGAAATAATTTTTTTTAAAAAGTCCAATGAATGAACCTGTTAGTATTCTTTTAACAAGAGTTAAACGTGGTATATACATTCTTTGCAAGTTGGGATATTTTAAATTGAGTTTTCATAAAATAAGTGTAAAAAGTTGAAATGATCTCAGTGAATATTGGTTTGAAAATTTAAAAATAATTTACACATAATATCAGAGAATAAACTATTAGAAAAATGTAACTGACAATATGAAGGCCAACATAAAGCTTTTTCATTATGTGATACATTTTAAAAATTGAATAACATTTTGGTTAATTTTTAATGTCATTTTTTCATGATGGCTTTAGTTGTTTTAGAGCTATGTTTTGCATTAGTCAATACACTCATCAGAATATTAGATTTTGACTTTAAGAGGAATTTGAACTATATCGTGATTACTGTTCAATAAAATATATCATTTTTCTGATGTAATATTTAATGATCATGCCCTTCTGATGAAAACATCGTTTCAGTTCTACATTCTCTATGTTTTGTCAACTTTGTTTTTCATTCTTCACTAATACTAAGCTTTTTTTCAGAAACTGCTGTACTTCAATTCTCTCCTCTCTATTTCTTCTCTTTTCCTCTGCAAGTCGCTGCACCTGTCGTTTCCGCTCGGTCTGATGCTGATCACTCTGGCTCTGACCCTGCTTCTGCTCCTGCTTTACATACCTGTTTCTTAGTAAATGAAGGTATCTCTCTCAACTTCTAACAACTTTCTCTCAATCTGTGCTTTATTCTAACAGACATGTTCTTTTTATCTGAGTTACACATTCATCTGCTTTGTTATGTATGAGATTCTAAAGTTCCCATTTTATGACTTTATTTGCTAATGTCAATGACAAGAGCCAGTTATAAAAATGTAATGTTACCCCTGGCTGGCAGAATCCGTGTTTCCTATAATCTAGAATACTGTTAAGTGCAGAGATGCCAATCTTTGATGTAAAGTCAGTGTTAAAGGTGGATTGGTTTTTATGATGATGTTTGCCATGTGAACTCTGGCATTAGAGCTAATGAATTTATTTTATATGTATCATTACTTGGTAACAGACACACTTTGCTGCCTTTTCACAATTGTGTTGCTAGTTAGAGGGAGTTATGAGGGAGTTTCTTAACATTCTCATTGGAAAAGTCTTCAGATTGATTATTGGCACCAGTGATTACAGACTGATAGGAATTTACCTGTTTATCCTCCTTACTATTTCTGTTTTGAGCTCAGGCAAAAATTCATTATTTCAGTATTTAAGGTGAAGTTGGGCTACCATGTTGTTTCTGTGGAGTTACACAAGTTGAAAGTATTTTTGGAGCCCTGAAAATAGGAATGGGACCTACAAATCTTTATTCCATAAGACCTGTCTAGGATTATTTGTACTGCCTGGAAGCTTAATGAAACCTGTGAGCTCTGAGTTATATCCACTGTCTTCATTGCGTTTGTAGTTACCACTTTGCATAACATAAAAAGGAAGAAATTTTCAAAATCAAAAATATAACAGAAAGACCTAGCTCTTCATGAAAAAGCAATATTACTAGTCCATTCAAAGGGAAGGAATCTGGAAATGTCCATAAAGTACAGAGCCCATGTTGCAAGCACCACTCCTTTGGAAAGAAAACATGAGAACTTAAAAGTATAACTTCATTTTTGGTTTCCTTGTCATAGAACTTTACTAAGGTTTGTACGTTAAGACCGAAATTTAGCAAAAATAATTAGGCTCATATTATTTACACTATTTGTTAATTCAAAAAATAAGCTGTTTGGACCTTGGTGAGAATCATCATATATTAAAATTTAGCTCACGAATACACTTTATACTTACATGAAACATTGAAATACTTTAGGAAATTACTAGGTATATACATATATGTATATATAAAGTATATCTCCCTCTATTATAAATACGTTATAATCTAAAATGTGTTCCCATCACCTTAATTAATGTAATTACATGTTTATTGTCGGTTGATGAGAATTTCCTCACTGAAAGGATGAATCTTTAGATAAGTGGCTTGTCAGTCTGTCTCTCTGCCTCTCTCATTCACTCTTTTTAACAATTCCAATAATTTAAAATTCTATGGTAAGGTTTTTGTCATTATTTTAAGAAGATTACAGTTTAGATTATTTCAAAACACTGGTTTGCTAAAATTGTATGTTCACAGAAAATTCACCTTGTAACGTGATAGCAGAGTTTTTTTTTTTTTTTTTTTTTGCATCCATCGTTGATTACTTGTCTTTAAATATTGTCCCTAGGAGGTAATAGTAATTATCATGGATTAATAGTGGCCTCATCGATAATTTGGTAAGAATGAGGCATGTATTGTATATGTATTTTCACATACCTTTAAAATGGGGTTGGAGTGATTATTTGGGAATGTCTGTTATCTAATACTTCATTTATTATATTGGAGTGACTATTTGGGAATGTCTGTTATCTAATACTTTTATATGTTGCACTGACATACAGCGTTTGTCTTTTTTTCCTATTATCAAGTTCCATATTGTGAATTAGAATTTTAGAAAAAGTCACTTTTATTCTCATAGATTAGGGTTAACAATGTTTAAGATTTTGTAAATTTTGAATTGTTAGGTTTTTGTGGAATGTCTGAATTCCTTTTTTTTTCTTTCAAAATTGGGAGTTATGTTACTTATATCAGTTATGATTGTGATTAAATATCTGATTCGCTTTGTCAGAAAAGGGGTCCCTTAATGAGAGGTCCTCTGACAGAAAGAGAAGACATCTCTTTTGGCTGACACAGTGGTAACACACAGATGGCCATGCCTTAAGTGACATGAACCTATCTTTGGATATCTGTGTGAATGCCCTTTTAACTGACAGTGGTTTCAAATCTATAGCTCTAGTATGTGTTTATTTCTGGGTTTTACCATTCCTTAATATATATTCTATTTTAGAGGAACTGTTAAGAAATGTGTTTTTCTTGTGAATTTGGATATACTTCCTGTGGAAATTTATTTTTGTTCCTTTTAAGATGTTGAGAATTCTTATAGGCACCAATTACATGATTTAGGGATGAAATACATTTAGTATAATTCTTTGCACAAAATGTCTACTATTAAATTGAAATCATTTGTAATATAACTTAGCAGATCTGCCTCTTTTTGTTTTTGGCATCCTTACGTAAAGAACTGTTGACTTAGGGAATGCCAAAATGGTTAAAGTATTTGTAATATATTACATTTTTGACAGGTTGGAGTCAGTTAGCTGCTATGCACTGTGTTATGCTGCCAGACCTACTGGGACTGGATAAATTTAGGCCTCCCCTTCTGGAGATGCTGGCCCGAAGATGGCAAGATCGATGCTTGGAGGTAATGCCGAAGTGATAAGGATAGAAAACAAAAATATTAAAAAGGCATTGGTCAAATGTAAACTTGGAACAAAAACGATTAATGTTTATCTGATTTATCATCTGTTCATTATGTGATAGAAAATGTGGATTCATGATTTATGTTTTCTTCTTTGTCAGCTTTTATACCAACCAGTAATGCTCCAGCTGGTTTATTCGTTTACTTTTAAAGAATTCAGTGACTGTTTGATGAAGTCTTATATACTTATGGAACTATTTCTTAAGTTTGGTTTGATTTCTGTACAGATTACACACACTCATGCATAAACAAATACATAAGCCTGCTTCCCCCAGAATTACACACTCAGTGTGATCACATAAATTAAGTTCTAATTGAATTGCCATATTTCAGTGAAAGGTACTGTGTTATTATAAAAGGAGACCTTGGAATTAGAAGACACCTAGGTTTAAATATCAGTCCCACCAATTATTAACTTTGTGACCCTGGGCAATTTACTTAACCTATTTAAAGCTCATTTGTAAAGTGGGGATGATAATATATTCCTCATGGGATTGCCATCAGGATCAAATCAGATGATGCAAGTAAAACAGGAAGTACAGTACGTGCCACATGGTAGGAGCTCAATAAATGGTAGCCATTGTTTTGTGTTAATGGCCTTATTCTGTATGAGATATTACTTGGAATATAATATTACCAAGGACTTGGAAATGTTTAGTAAAGATTTTCCTTATTATGGCATTTAACCTTTATAGCCATAGCAGTTTATATTATTCAGGATTCTTAATTTTCCAAATATAAGTACGAGTAATATAATTGCTTCTTTCCTGGACTTTCTCCCCTCAACTCCAAGTGGGATTGCAGAATACTAACATTTTCATGGGTTTTCATTGAACATTTTTTTGAATTCACTTCAGAAGTCACATACCTAAAAACAACTTTTTTACTGGAACTTTTATCTAGATGCTGCTCAGTTATCTTTTCAATTATAAAGAGTTAAAATAGGCCAGGTGTAGTGACTCATGCCTGTAATCCCAACACTTGAGGAGGCCCAGGTGGGCGAGACCAGCCTAGGCAACATGGCGAAACCCTGTCTCTACTAAAAATACAAAAAAAATTATCCAGGCATGGTGGCACATGCCTGTGGTCCCAGCTACTTGGGAGGCTGAGGTTCAAGAATTACTTGAGCCCGGGAAGTGGAAGTTGCAGTGAGCTGAGATCATGCCATGGCACTCCAGCCTGGGCGACAGGGCAGCACCTGGGCTCAGAAAAAAAGAGTTAATAAATTGGTACAGCACTTAATAATTGACCAGCTTTTTTGACTTCATGCTTGTGGCATTTTTGCCAAAATAAAACTAAGTTAAAACTGCAAAATGAAAGTTGTATGCTACGTTGAAAGAAAAATATATAATTTTGAAAAATGATTTCCCCTATAAAAGTAAAAGAAGTTATGCCTTTATACAGGAATATTTATCTATTTGTCAAAAACATTGTTTAAGCATGTCTTAGGTATATGTGAATCATGTTAACTTATACGTATTTGTATAAATAGTATCTACTTAGCATATATAATATAAAGAATTAAATAGATAAGATTAACTTTCTTCAAGCTAAAAAAAATGTAATAGCTTTCACAGTGTCTTAATGATAATGTTAATATAGAAAATTTAAAAGTAAAATGCTACATTAACATTCAAGAATGCTTTGGAAAATGAAGTTTTAACCCCAAAGATGATTACATTGTTGAAACCTAATTCTTTCCATTAGTGTTAAAATAGTTTTCAGTGAAATCATTAATGAAAATGTCTTTGATGATTAGCTAGCATCTGATTTTTAAGTAGTTAACGCATTTGGTTAATAGTTTTTTTTCATGTAAATAAATACGGTTTTTATGTTTTCTAGCTTTTATTTCATTATAAATGTTCTAGTTTATAAATATTCATCTCCTCAACTAATCTGCTTTCTACTTTTATGTTTGGGTCTGTGATCTTAGGTAAGAGAAGCCGCGCAGGCCCTGCTTCTGGCGGAACTGAGAAGAATTGAGCAGGCAGGCAGGAAGGAAGCCATCGATGCCTGGGCTCCTTACTTACCTCAGTACATAGACCACGTCATATCACGTAAGAGTTCTCATGCTTCTCTACAAAGCTTTGCGGGCATATGTAGAAAAGGTACCTATGCTTACAAATATATATGCTACTACTACCTGTCAACAAAAGTGAGTCATTAACCTTAAAGTGAAAAGAACAGATCCTCAAATTCACTTTATTATTTTCTGAATCTCTGTAGTTTGAAACTTGCTTTTAAGAACAGAAGACAAAGGCTGTCTATATCAAAATACTCATTAATGAACTGACTTCTTCTAAATGAATTTCCCATCAAACATCCTACTCTAGTACTAACGTGTGCCTCTGCCCATTGCATTATTATGTGTATGGATGTCAGCTTGTTCGATATTGATCTGATGATATGCAAGTGTAGATACAAGGCAAACTCTCTTGCTAGTTGAAGTTGGGATTGTGAATCCTTAAAAAACAAAGATCTGATAGAGTTAGACTCATGCACTATTTAAAAAGAGGAAACTGGGAAGGATTTTGATGGATAGATCTTTCAAAAGAGTATAATTTGAAAGGATTAGAAAAATTATTGAAATTTTTTGAATATTCTTTTGCAAAATAAAAGCTGTATAATTATGTTGCTACATTGAATGTGCATTGGAAAGGAGTTGTATTTTGTTATCATAACTGTTTTTCTTCTCAGAGAAAGCATACTCATTCCCAGTTCATCATTTGGTTCGTTTTGTATTTTTCTAAAAGCAGTTTAGTCACTAAATAATTTTTTTAAGGTCCCTCAGTTACTAAGTGACAAAATTATAATCAATATAATTGAGTCAAATAAATTTTAATTTTACCCTAAATTATATTGATTTAAAATTTTTACCCTAAATTATATTGAATTAAAATTAAAATTTTACCCTAAATTATATTCATTATAAGATAAGTTAGGTTCAGTTTTGCAAGATAAAGTCTCAGTGAAACTTTAAAAAAACTTTTTATTATGAAAATTTGGCCTGGGTTTTAGGTGGACTCATTTTAAATGACCTTTTGCCAATACCAGTTATTCTTGGTAATGAAATACTCATTACACATGTCAAGATGGACACTACATTATTATATAAGAAGGAAAATGAAAACAAAATTCAGAAAGGTTTAAAACTTTTATAGCTGGTTTAACTCTACCACATCTTTGCCAGTGGTGACTCTAGTGGATGTTTAATCAAGCATGTGACCTTGGGCACTTTTCTTAAGCTTTCTTACTCTCAGTTTTATCGCAGATGAAATAAAGATGATAATAGGACTTTATAGGGTTATGACATGTGTGGCATGAGTTAATCTTTGTTAAGTGCATAGAACAATTCCTAGCCCATAGTAAGCATAAGACCCTTGTTAAACAAATACTTTATAATCTATAAAAATGCAAATATTTATTTCACTTATAGCCAAAATATCACACATTAACAGCTCCAGTTAAAATTCTTAATTGTCTGAGCAATAAAATATTTGCTCAGTGAATATAGGTTGTCATTTTGCTTACTGGGAATTTTTCTATTTTAATAAAGCAAATTAAGTTTTAAAAAAGGGTATCTAGACATATGGACTCTATGTAAGGTATCAGGCTTAAGATTGTTTTAAAAATATGTGCAGATTTTAAAATAAATTTCCAGAGTATAAAAAAGAGTTTCAAAAAAATAAAATTGGGATGAAAAGAGCTTTGTCTTTGAGCAGATGAGAAGATAGTCTGGAAAAAGTATTCTTTGTTCATCATTTGTGGGCATTGACTTTATGATATTCCAGAAAATTGAGTTAGATGATCAGCTCATCATCAACTTTATTGAATATAAGATCCCCAAAGTTAAGGACAGACTATGGCTATAGTACTTATAGGGTTGATTGAAGGTGAAAATAGACAATAGCAAATCACTAAAGAATTGTTTTAAAAGAAGAATGCTATCAAGGAAATATTGAGACATGCTTTTAAGACATCTTTATTCCAAATGGACTAGTGTGAAGTAGGGGACTTGATTAAATTGAATAACTAGCTGGCAGGTTATTGCAGAAGGGAGGTTATGGGAACCAGACCTAAATGTAGATAGGGTAAAATAAAAGATCATTTCTAAGCCTTGATTACTGATTGCCTATAAAGGTCTAAGAAAAACACCAAAGATTAGTACAGGGTTGTATTCTTGGCAGAGAAAGAGGTTGGGAAAAAGAGATGAGATGCCATGAGCAATTGTAGTGGATACCATTTTATTTTATTCCTGGGAAGAAGAGAATAAGTTAGCTACAAGGTAAAGGCATAATATAGCCACAAATTACTCCCTGAAGCAGTGCCAGAACTGTGTATGTTGCTTGGCGAGAGGTCTGTTAGCAGGCCCAGAGATAATAAAATATAAGTAAAATAATATCATCTACCATTAATTGGACACTTTCTCTGTGTCAGGCTTTGCTAAGTACCTGGTCTATGTTATTTCATTTAACCATTACAATAACCTTGTAAAGTACACACTCTTGCCATCACGGGCTGCCTCTGCCCCCAGCCTTTTGTTTTCTTTCAGAGGAGTTAATGGAGGCCAGGAGAGATTAAAGAGTTTTACAAGGGTCCCTCAGTTACGAAGTGACAGACTCCAAAACTTAATCTTGTAACCACTATTTATTCCTTTTTTAAAATTATTTTTCATTTCAATAGCTCTTGGTGTATAAATGGTTTTTGGTTACATGGATGAAGTGTAAGGTGGTGGAGTGTGAGATTTGAGTGCACCCTTCGCCTGAAGGGTAAAGATGCACATTGCTATACATTGTACCCAATATGTAGTTTTTTAATCCCTCCCCCTCCTACACCCTCCCTCTTCTGAGTCTCCATAATCCATTGTATCACTCTGTATGCCTTTGTGTACTCAGAATTTAGCTCCCACTTGTAAGTGAGAATGTATGTTAATCACTATTTATTCCATCTTGCTTGCTCTGGCATCCTTGGATCTTAAAAGGGGGTGAAGGTGGGAGAATGAGTAGATATTTAGCTTAACTAATATTACTTTCAGATACTGTTCTTTGCAGCAGTGTTACATTTAACAACAACAAAGTGGAGTCAAAAATTGTAAGAAATTACTCTCTAATCGGTCTGGTCACTATTTAAATAAGCATAAAGTAGGCTGTTCTTATGTCATATTTAAACCTTTCTGTTTATGTGTTATGTTTATGTTGTATATTTAAGTTTTATATTTATGTAAGTCTTTTGTATTTAATTATAGTATCCCAGGGAACTTCATATATTAGCTAAATGCTAGCTTACTTAAAACTTTGATCTTGTCATTTATTGAATTTTTTTTTTAATTGAAAGACAAACATGCATTCTACATGTAACTGAAACATGCACTGACAACTCTTGATATAATACAGTAATCTTTTCTGGAACTTTTACATTGACTGAGTGTAAAACTTGTTTTAGTTTGCTTTACTGTGAGCTTTCTATTTTAATAAAAGGGTGTCAGGCTAAGGGAGTAGGGATTCTGAACGTATCAAAGGAGAAGAAAGCATCCAACAAATGAGGAATGACCACATAGGGCTGTTGAACAGATTTGCTGTCCGAAGGGATCAAAAGGTTATGGAGCCAGCTGGTAGACAGCCCACACCTGCCATCCACGTGCTTGTACTGAAATCGCCTCTACCATTGTCATTAATGTTTGAGATGATCATTGTGGCAAGTTACATCGTAAAGTATTGCTTTAGAAATGCAAAACCTGTTTCTAGATGAGAATCTTCTTAATCATGAAAATAGACAAAATATTAAACAATATATCTAACAAATATACCACCCATCAGATATTTTCTTATAATTTAGTAATTCTAGGCATTTTACAAAACGCAATAATTCCCTAAGCAATCTTGGCAGCTCCTAACTTAGAATTGAGCTTTGTCTAAGAGTCCTTTTCTTACATATTTGTCTGAAAATCAGAAAATGCTCTTACGTGAAGAGCAGAATGGCATACTGGCTGATGGACTGTGATAGTTCTTCATCTTAGAGATGAAATTTAATGTGGGCGGTAACTATCTCTACTTCACAGTCCGTAAGTGATTGGGCTGGGATTAAGATGAAAAAGCATCTGGTCTTACTGACTGGGATCTTCTATATTTTATTTAGGTATATTATGCAATAAAAAGCCTTTTGCAGGTTAGTTTGAGAATGTAAGGAAAACAATGAGCCAGTTGCTTTTCTCAGGATTCTGTTTTTCTTTTTTCTTTCTTTTTTTTTTTTTTTTTTTTAAAGAGATAGAGTCTCGCTATGTTGCCCAGGCTGGATTTGAACTCCTAGGCTCAAGGGATCTTCCCTCCTAAGCCTCCTGAGTAGCTGGAACTATAGGTGCACACCACCATGCCTGACTCTCAGGACACGAGAGCATTAAATGAGAAACTCTTTGTAAAGCTTTTTATGTAAAGTGTATAATACAAGTACAGAATGTTGGCTGGCTGTACCTTTCCTTTTCTATGTTGGTTTCTATAGTTTTGTTCTCTTTATTGCCACTGCCTCAGAATTCACTTTAATTTATATTGCCCAGGGATTCTGGCAGATCACTGCCAGACTGGAGATCACTGGGGAAGAAAAAGGGGCAATAGTCTGTCTTAACTGAAAAGCCAGCTCACAGATTGTCATAAGAATAAAGTCCTGGCCGGATGCGGTGTCTCATACCTGTAATCCCAGCACTTTGGGAGGCCGAGGCGGGCAGATTGCCTGAGCTCAGGAATTCGAGACCAGCCTGGGCAACAGGGTGAAACCCAGTCTCTACTAAATACAAAATTTAGCTGGGCATGGCAGCGTGTGCCTATAGTCCCAGCTACTTGGGAGGCTTAGGCAGGAGAATCGCTTGAACCCAGGAGGTGGAAGTTGCAGTGAGCCAAGATCATGCCACTGCACTCCAGCCTGGGCAACAGAGCGAGACTCTGTCTCCAAACAAAACAAAACAAAACAAAAAGAACGAAACAAAAAAGAATCAAGCCCTAATTGAGTGCTGTGAGAATTTTGCTTCAGATAATGGTGCTCTGTTCTTGAACCAGTCAGGAAATATTATTTTATCCTTTTAAAATAATGTGAGTATGTAAACTTTTGCTGCTTAATTTCTGATAGATAGTTTGAGGATAAGTGCATTGTGATTCCTATATTAATGGTAATGGACTCAAATCATAAATACTGCATACATTCTTGTAATACTGACTTACAGGAATATTATAAATCTTGTCTGAGCCCTCAGTCTTTAGCATGTTTGTTGCTTTTATGTTCCAAAAACACTTTTTAAAAATTTTATTCATTATTCTTCCTATTAGGTTGGTGCAAAAGCAAATGCAGTTTTTGCCATTAAAAGTAGAGCAAAAACCGCAATTACTTTTGCACTAACTTAGTAAATGGGGATTAATGTTATTTTCTGAAATTTTTGTATTACAATTCAGATAAAGATAAATGTTATGAGTTGTCTCAGATTTATTTTGAAGTGAAGCTGTTTGGCAGAACCCAATTTTATATATCTCTTATTTGTGACATTCTACATGTAGCATTTTGAGGACTGACTTTTTTATGAGACCAAGCACCTGCTGGTTTATGAAATATGCCCACACTTGCCCTTCATTTCAGTCGGTGACAACTCTGAGGCAAATGCTGATGGTTCCTGATTTCCTTTGGCCTGCGACGCAGAGTGACCTTACAGGGCATGAGGTCACAAGCGTAATTATTTCTCGTACATTGTATTCTGCCGGCTCACGGGGCTCATCTCCTCTTTTAGTTTCAGAAACATTAAACACATAAAAGTCACTACCATTATATAAATCAAAATCTCTTCTAAAGAGGGTGCCGTTGTAATTTTATGCAGTTATGGCCAACATAGTATTAATTTGCAAATGTATCATCTCAGATATTGATAGAAGGATGTGTAACACATCGTGTTTAATACGTATTGATGTCATCAGAAAGCACAATCCTTTGTTCTTATCGAGTCCCTGCCTTTTTAGCTTCCTTTTGTGTTAAGGTTACCAGGGTTAGGCTCGTCTTTTTATCCCCCTTGGAAACAGAATAGGCTTTCTTTGTTCCATGAAAGACACTCCTAGTAAATGTTTTGGGTTTGACTTTCAACAAGCCACATTGTAGTACCTATTTTAACCTGGAATTGAAGTCACTTTTCTGATGATTATAAAGTAGTGGTCATTCTGAGCACAAATGTGGATGGACCAACACTTT
Organism: Piliocolobus tephrosceles; assembly: GCF_002776525.5. Lineage (NCBI taxonomy): Eukaryota > Metazoa > Chordata > Mammalia > Primates > Cercopithecidae > Piliocolobus > Piliocolobus tephrosceles. The sequence goes on along the minus strand of NC_045451.1, from coordinate 22,805,379 downwards.
ACAAGAAGGTAAGATGAAACTGTGTTACAGAGGGAGTCAAAAAGGATATTGTAGCTAGTAAAAATAATTTAAATATTAGTGTATTCTTTGGTAGACTGATATTTTTAGGATTTGTTTGTAGGAAGAGGATGGGGGGAAGGATAGAGAGAGGATTTGATAAACATGATGTGAGTCTTTCCCCCACCCAAAGGCCTTAAACTACACAGCATTCTTCCTTCTTTCTCTTTTTATATATGCCTCAGTGTTTACAATTCTCTGCGATAGTTGTTTTTAAGGAATGGTTTCCCAGATGACTAAGGGTTTTTAAATTACTACTAGATGCTCAGGTTATTTTTTAAAATACATCCATTTTTTTTTTGTTGATGTATTTCGAAAAGTCTCTGGCTTTTTCATCCTCTATTCCCTAGCCAGAGTTGTTGTTTTGGCCCATGCTGTAGAATTACCACCACTTGCTTATTGAAGAGAATATACTTCCTTATATGAATGGAAAAGTCCCCAGATTGATATACCTCTTACATTTTGTATAATTTTTTTTACTAATTTTCCTTCCTCCTCTTTTTTTATTGTCTAGTAATTGTTGCTAATTTTTATTGCCATTGGGCTGCTGCCTTTCATCTTTAGCAGCTTTTACCCTGATTTCGAATTTGCTGTTTCTAGTGTTGTAGGGGTGTGGATGCCAGGCAACCAAGCTTGAGTTAAATGTAAAATAAGAAGAAACTGGCTAAGAATAAGAGCTCTCTGATAAAAATACACATAAGCTTTAGGTAAGCACCCTGTGCTGTCCCTCTTGACTCCTCACTTTCTGCTTACTGGACTACTTTCCTAGCTTCTTTGTGGCATTCTGGGTGTCTTTTCTTTTTGAGCAAGAATATTCTAATTGGTGAAAGATCAGGAAAGTTGGTCATGAAGAACTCAGTAATTCTAAAATACCCCTTTTGTAATGCCTATTTTATGAACCAGCTGAAACTAAAGGATGAGGTTTCTTTGAAAATATTTGTAATGGTTGTCTCATAGTGTTCACAAAGCCAATTGGAAATGATTATGCATTGTGATTAGAAGGGAAAGTACTACATTATGACTGAATGATATATATGAAAACTACTTCTGTATGATACTTTATATTGTGAGACAGAAAGGGTTTGTCTAAGACAAACTATATTATGCAAAGCACACTGTATCCGTATTGTATCTGTTTGCAGTGTTTCATTGGGACCTGAGGGATTTGTTCCTCTTTTTTCTTCGAGTGTCAGAGCTACTGAGCTTAAATTTAAGCGCTCTAGACTGATCATGTATTTAGCAGCATTAAAGTGTTCTACTTATCTATATTTGGTCACTAACCTAATGGAATAACAATGGAATTTGTTCTTAATCAGTCATAACTATCTAAAAGGGAAATTCATTCCATGTGACTTGGGTTCTTTGAGTTAACATTTAATATTCTTGTGAGTTTTCTTTTATGTTTTTAGTAAGTCTTGAACATTAGAGTAGTCAAGTGGCAAATTAAAAATGAAAGCATTCTTTTGGATGGATTGGTTATTTAGACTTTACTTCTAAGTAATAAACAGAAAACTCCCTGTTGTCAAGTTAATTCGGTACGTTAGGAACTCCGCGGGATGAAGTCACTTCCTGCTGCCAGGGGACTCCTCTGCACAAGTGGTCCTCTAACAATGGAGCCAACCGCCTGCTCTCAGGATGTCCGGAGAAACCCCATGACAGTTTGCCATTTTGTGGAACAAAGCAGGAGTGAAGCATAAGGAAATTCAATCACATGTGCCTCGCATGGCGGTGAGGAGATGGGGAGTCCATCCGGTGTGATTTTTACCTGCCTCTCTCTCTCTCAGCCCACTTAGGCCCCTGAGGCAAAACTGCTGGGCTTGAGAGGCTTTGAAATAACTTTAGTTCTTTCTTCATGTCCCCCTTTTCTCATTCACGAGTCTCCCCCTATTTTCATACCTTCAGTGCAGAAATTCATTACCTCTCCTATAGTTGTAGTTGGTGGCAAGGCCCCTAGGAGGCATAGCTGACGTTTTTAGAGGTGTTCACTTACCATCTGCTTTAAGAAGTTGTACGTACTTAAGTCTATGAAGACTGTTTTATAAAACAAAACAGTCATTCAGCCTGTGACACATTCATTTAAAAAAATGGTGTTCAAATGTGAATGCCTGATATACCTTTAGCTGAGATTCTAGTGGCCTTTGCTATAATAAATGACCTAATATTAGTTTCTGTGAAGAGTACAATATTGATTTGTGCCATTATTCTCTTGCTGATTTGCTGAAGAACAAAAATTTATAATGCTAATGGAAATAAAGTACTTTACAAAACACTGCACATGAATACCGGAACATGTCTTTGTAATAGAACAAGTGTCTCGTAAGCTTTTAAATAAAAATTTTCTTCATTCTAGTACATGTTATTCCAGTACAGATACTCAGAGTCCTGTCCAACTTGTTTTTATAGAGCAAAAAGCTGAGTTGATAATCTTGTGATGTTTTACCACTTAGACATTGAATATGCATATAGAAATCCAATTTTGATTGGATTGTGAGGCATTTATAATTTTGTACCCTGTTTCTGATTCTCTTATCTCTTTATGTTGATTGGATGGTATGTGTATTTGCATTGTTTTCTTATTTTAGGTTGGCCTTGTGATCTCCATATGACGGAATAGATCTTACGGATTGGAAGGAAAACAGTCATTTAAAGTCATTGCAAGAAAATTATATTAACCTATTTTACCTGTAATATTTTTGTTATAATAGCTAAGATAGATTTTGTTCTAGTATTGTTTATAAATTCTCGGATTAAAATGATCAAATAATACCTAAATATTTTATTTAATCCATTCTTTCTCTTCCTGCTTTTTTTGGGGGGAAGTATGGTAGTTTATATTTTATTTTTCCTTAGTAATATTGTCCTAATGATTTATTACATCTGCTATCTGTTTTTATTAACCAGATTTTGATACAAATATGTATTTTAAATTTTTTAATATTTATAAATGGTTTCATTGTGCATGACATTTTCGGACTTGGTTAATATTTTAGCACCTCTAGTACACAAACATAAAGAAAAAAATTTTTTTTATTTGTTTGAGCACCTGAATTGACCTCAGCAAGATTGAGATTGATCTGGTTTCTTTCAGCCTGTTAAATGCCAACCCAGTCATCTGTAACAGTACTTAGCGTTTTTGTAATTTTTCTGTACATATTTTCTGTATTTGTTCTGTAAAACTTACATGTCACTTGAAAATATTTTCCTTGATTTAGAGATGAAAATAACCACAACCACTTATTTTATTGCTTGTTTTAAAAAATTGTTTTGACAGTCAATGTCAGTGCTCTAATCACAGGAGGTTTTGAAAAGAGTTTACATAAGAGTCTACATTTTACTAGGAAAAGATAATGAAACTTACATTTGAAATATGGTCTTGGAATAAAGAACATCAGCTTTAGGGAATGGAGATGGAAAAAGAGGTGGATGATTCTTAATACATGAATATTCCTGCTGATTTAAAACATAATTAAATTACATCCTTCTAATAATTAAACATTTTCAGATAAGTTCTGGCATATCTTATAGATACAAAGATGTAAATTAATGTATTTTTTATATACCTTTGTATCTTGGATATGAAGTGGAGAAGGCTTTTTCTTTACCCTCTTCTAGCAGGTGGCTACTGTGTCTTAGGTTCTATTTTGATTTTTATCTGTTTTTTTTCCTTAAGCAAGGATCTGTCTTCAAAGCAAATAAATATCAGTCAGATAAACTAAACTAGAAGTGAATCTCTGAATTTTGGGTGATGGTTGGAAGATTGGGCCTTTTCAATCTTGATCTAAAGAGCCGTAGTGCTTTTCATAAAATGTTTACTTAGGGTTTAAAGTAACCGCATAATCTCAGATGTCACCTATTTTAGAGGTGTGATCAGGATTCTGAGACCATCCCAAGCTTTTCCCATTTAGAAGTGCATGCATTCTTGGGGCCAGAAACCTTTCCTACTCTGTTTTGTCACTACCCATTCTTGTGACGAAGGGACTCTAGCATGATGGTTCTCAAAAGGAAAGTGGAGGCAGGAGGGATGAGTTTCAAAAGACGATTCTTGCCAGCCTTGTCTCCTCAACCAAGAATCTGTATTTTTTCGTTTCATAGTTTCCAAATTCGATGACAATAATCAGGGAGAAAAATACAATTTTTTTTTTTTTCCCTAGGGGGTTTTCTTTTATTTTCCTTTCTTTCAAGATAGGACCTCGCTCTGTCATGAAGGCTGGAGTACAGTGGCATGATCACGGCTCACTGCAGCTTCAATCTCCTGTGTTCAAGCGAGCTTCCTGGCTCAGCCTCCCATGTAGCTGGGACCAGAGGTGCACGCCACCATGCCTGGCTAATTTTAAAATTTTTCTTTTGTACAGAAGGGGTCTTCCTATGTTGCCCAAGCTGGTCTCCAACTTCTGGGCTCAAGTGATCCTCCCTCCTTGACCTTTCAAAGTGCTGGATTACAGACATGAGCCTCTGTGCCCGACCAAAGATTTTTCTAATGCTATATAAGTGATCATTTACTGAACCAGGTTATTGGTTGGGAATTCAGTGGAAAGAGGAGTATGTCCTCTTCACCATGTGTTAGCTGTAACCCCAGAGAGATCACATAGCTTCTGCACTAATCTTAACTACAACATAGTTTCTTCTTGTGTAAAAGGAGGGGAGTGAATAAATCCGTTTTTCTAACATTATAGGTAGTAAACTTACACATGAAATCTTAACCGGAGTTCCAATACATAAAACAGATAAAAAGTCTTTCTTCAGGCTTTTAAATCTTTGGGTTTTTTTTTTTTTTTTTGGAAAAATGTTTCATTTCTTGTACAATGAAACCCTCATGCTATTTTTTTGTCTTCTGGGGTTCTATCTAGCACAATTGAAAACTGCTTAATTATCTGCTCCCTAAAAGCCTTCTTGCTTTAACAAATTATTTTCTTTAACACACACGCACGCATGTGCGCACATACCTTCACTATGATACAGGGTAGAATTAGTAAAGAGTTAATACAATCTTTCCCTTATATATAGGGCAATTACTAAAATTGGTTGTCATGCGGGACAACTTTTATTTCTCTGTAACTCCTTTGGTTCTGTATGGCAACTTGGGAAATATATTCTTGCTACTTCTCCAGAAAATGACGGTGTTCTTTGTAGAGCTTCATCATAATAGGTTGCACTGAGCACAGTATACTGACAGAGTGCCAGCTCAGTATGTGCATTCAATTTGGTATGTGACTGAAATAGTTGTCTCCTGGAAGCACAGAAACCATTTTGAATGTGCTACGTTAATGTTTGAGAAATACTTCAGTCTACCATCATACCACCCTGACTGCACCCGATCTTATCTGATATATACTTCATTATTCTGAATTAAAATGTGATTACCTATCAGACATGGATTGGCCAGCTATCTGGTTTTAGAACTTATTTGTTCTTGTATAACTGTCATTGTATAATATGAGTGTAGATTCATATATATTCAGTCATCTTTTAATAGCCATGCTGCACTTGACAGACCTCTATAATAATCTCTTGCCTCTTCGACTTAATGAATTGCCTGTCATTGGATGAAGTTAAATCTGTTAATTTGGTTTCTTCTCTTTTCAAGGCATAGTAAGCACACTAAAGCTTCTGTGACATGTTCTATGTAGAATCAGTAAATCAATTTCTAGAAAGCACACTAGCTGAGTTTTGATTTTCTTTCACAGTAAATATTTAAAAGTATGTGCAAGAGGTTTTGTTTCAGATTAAATTTTTGGTTGAGGAATTCTTATATAATTAATTCTTCACATACTTGCTTTCTCTTTTTATCATTGGCTAAACATGCCCCGTAGCCCTGTGGTGTGCATAAGGTGATCATGGTAAACAACAGAAACATTTATTCTTGAAGTTTATCATTCAAACACATGAGTAGGACAATAGAGACATATTCCTCTTGTATTTTTGGCCAGAACACATTTAAATGCTTCTTTAGAAAGCGGGCTGACATCTTTCTATTAATTATATGTCAAACATCCTTAGTAGTGATGGGTAGAAGGGTAGGTATTTGAGGAGAAAACACATCAAATAGGGACCATTTCAGAGAAATTGTATTAACCTTTACTACTAATCAGTACATCTTTTTTGCTTATTTCTCTTAGCGTTGCTGCATAGAGATATTAGGATGATTTGTTAAATGATCTGTTTGCCAAAGTACAATTTTAGAGACTGGTTTTGGATAAAAACTATGTGTTTTCTATTTCGTTTTAAAAACATTTGTATCTTGTAATATACTAAACATAGAGAAAAGTGGAGAGTAATGTAATGAACTTCCATATACCTGTTGCCTAGTTTCAACAGTTACTGACTCCTGGGTAATCTTATTTTATTTGATATCTCTTCATCTTTTGCCCTGCATTATTCCAAAGCAGTTCTCAAACACAATATTGCCTTATCTGTAAATATTAGTTCGTGTCTTAAAATATAAAGTCTTTTTTTTTTTTTTTTTGAGACGGAGTCTCAGTCTGTCACCCAGGCTGGAGTGCAGTGGTGCGATCTCGGCTCACTGCAAGCTCTGTCTCCCAGGTTCATACCATTCTCCTGCCTCAGCCTCTTGAGCAGCTGGGACTACAGGTGCCCGCCACCACGCCTGGCTAATTTTTTGTATTTTTAGTAGAGACGGGGTTTCACTGTGCTATCCAGGATGGTCTCGGTCTCCTGACCTTGTGATCCGCCTGCCTCGGCCTCCCGAAGTGCTGGGATTACAGGCATGAGCCACCATGGCTGGCGAGATAAAGTCTCTTTTTTTTAAAAACCAAAGCCTACACTACCATTTGAATGCCAAAAAATTAAAACTAATTTGTTAACATTATTCAATAAATAACTCAGTGTTTCTATTTTGCCAGTAAGTTTCATAATTGTTTTAAAGTTTGTTTATTCAATTTAGGATTCAAATAAAAATCTGTATATAACAGTTGGTTAACATATTTCATATTTCTTTTAATCTATAGAGTTCCTATCAGTCAATCATCTACTTGTCTTTGGCTCTTTCTCCTCCCATTCTTTATATGTTTGTAGAATAAATTAGGAAGTTTGTACTGTGATGAGTTTTGCCTTTCTTTTCATTAGAGTAGCAGATCCCAGTATTATAAATTCTAACATTCCTTCCTCATTGGTTAGCTAGAATACTTCTCTAAGGAGAATCTTATACTCATCAACTGTTCTGTACCCTGGCTACACTTCAGAAATGACAGAACAAAGACTTGAAGTGATTTTTTTTTTTTTTTTGAGACAGAGTCTCTCTCTGTCGCCCAGGCTGGAGTACAGTGGTGCGATCTCGGCTCACTGCAAGCTCCGCCTCCCGGGTTTACGCCATTCTCCTGCCTCAGCCTCCCGAGTAGCTGGGACTACAGTTGCCCGCCACCGCACCTGGCTAGTTTTTTGTATTTTTTTAAGTAGAGACGGGGTTTCACCATGTTAGCCAGGATGGTCTCGATCTCCTGACCTCGTGATCCACCTGTCTCGGCCTCCCAGAGTGCTGGGATTACAGGCGTGAGCCGCCGCGCCCGGCCACTCAAAGTGATTGATAAAATATTTAAATATTAATATGAATTCATGGATTGACACATATTTAGGTTTTGGTCCATTATAATAATTCATATCATTGCACAAATTGTCCTATCTTTGATCAGTGGAAGCCTCTTTAGTTGACTCCTGAATCCTTTTGATAAGACCCTGGTAGTCTTCGATAGCCTAATTACTGACATTCAGTGCCCACCTTGTGCATTTCCTGACTCAGCCTGAGTCAACTCATGTAAGAATCTTGGTCCTTTTAGTGGGAAATTGTATTTTAAGATCACAAAAAGTGCTGGATATGCTTCTTGCTGTTTGTTCACTGTTGCTCGCCTTTTTGGTAGACACATGCATGCACACTTTCATTTGAATCTTAGAGTATATAAAATACTTTGAGTTTATACTGATATTCCCCAATAAATTTGGTACTACAGAAGTTTTACTTAATTGGATTAAGGTAACATCTGTATTTACTTTCTCTCACGACATCCATGTAATGACTCATCTGCTTTCCCCCACAATATACACACAATGGTTCAGAATACTGTCAGCACTGCCATACATGATATGATTACCAAAAATACTGTGTGGGTGTTCTTGTTTGTTTGTATTCACTATGTTACCCTGACTGGTCTCAGATTCAGATGTGCACCCCAATGCCTAGCTTTGTTTGTATTTGTTTGATTTTATTTGTTTGCTTATAATTATTTTTTCTTCTTAGGGTATAAACCACTGAAGATGAACAGTTAAATTTCTTGTGCTTGAAGGTCACTGGAAATAGTTTCTTTCTGTGTGATTATACCACTAAGTTGATGACACAGTTACATTCATTTGTTTCATTTCACTTGCACAATTGTATTAGCTAATATCTCCAACATCATGTTAATTAGGAAATGTGAATATAACGAAGATTTTATTATGTAACACTGATGACATTATAATGAGTTTCTGTACTTCAAAGGTTAAATTTTTTAGCCTGAAATCACAAGGGTATCATTTAGCTAACTCCCTAAACATATTTATAACCAGAATCATAGATTATTGGATATATATCAATGCAATTTCTATGGAGATATAATCTTAACACCCATAGTTCTCCCAGCTGGTGGAATTTGTTGGATAGCTATGCACATAGTGCCACTGTAAGTGATGCCTCATCTTCAGGCAGCTAAGAGATTTCACTGTGAGGATATCTTCCTTCTTCACCTCCATTTGAAGATTTCTTTAGTACCCTACTGGCTCACTCCCTCTCCCCACTACCCCACTCAAGTAATCTCATGACTTTGGGGAAGTTAATCTAGTTAATTTTCATTTGAAAATGAAGAACTTAGACCCAGAGATGTATATCTATGATTGTGTATGTTTCTTTAAGACTACTGATTTCAAACTCGTCATTTTTAGAAAACTCTACAAAGACTCAGCTGGTATACAAAGATTTCTGCATTGATAACTAGGGTGAGATTTTACTTGAAATATGCTAATGTTTCTAGAAGTTAAATTTCCACTAAAAAAACTTAATAGCATTTTGTTGCTAAAAATGAGGTGTCACTATCAAATTGCCCTCTGTTACCAAGTTTGCAGGTGCTTGGTAATTATGTAATAATACAAAAGAAGAAAAAGATTTAATACCTACTAAATCCGTGAACTATGATCAGTTCTTTTACATTTTTCTTTAATTTTATTAGATTAAAATGTGCTAGTGTGATGTAGAAGAAAATTCATGGCATGGAAGTAAAAAGGAAAAGTCACCTTAAATTAAAATCACCTCCAAATTTTCTAGCATAGTTCTTTAAGCAATTTGAGGTGAGTTTGTTTGATTTTGCTCTATTTTGCTTTTTAATTAGAGGAAAAAGAAATCCAGCTGCAAGCCTGGGACCGAAGAGTGTCTCTCATTTGCTAGGACCTTCATAGTGGTCCAGCAGGTACCGCTCATAATCATCATGCCTGGCTTTCCCTCCCTGAGGCGCCATGGCAGAATGATGTCACCTGTGAGCCAGGCGCCTCCGCTCTGCTTCAGATCACAGAGATTAGACAGACTCGTGAGCGGCTGCAACTCTTCGGTATTACGTGTTTGAATCCATCATGGGCCTTTTGCAAGTAGCGTTAGCTCTTTTTTTTTTTTTTTTTTTTTTTTTTTTTTTTGAGACAGAGTCTTGCTCTGTTGCCCGGGCTGGAGTGCAGTGGCCGGATCTCAGCTCACTGCAAGCTCCGCCTCCCAGGTTTACGCCATTCTCCTGCCTCAGCCTCGGAGTAGCTGGGACTACAGGTGCCCGCCACCTCGCCCGGCTAGTTTTTTGTATTTTTTAGTAGAGACGGGGTTTCACCGTGTTAGCCAGGATGGTCTCGATCTCCTGACCTCATGATCCGCCTGTCTCGGCCTCCCAAAGTGCTGGGATTACAGGCTTGAGCCACCACGCCCGGCCACATTAGCTCTTTTCTATGTCCACAAGATTAGAAGAAAGTGCATCCTTAGCTGAGTTCAATTTCATTTAAAAAGAGCGTTAAATGAAGTTGAACTCAGCTAAGGATGCACTTTCTTCTAATCTTGTGGACATAGAAGGGGCCCATGCGAGGCCCTCAGTAGACTCCCTAGTTGCTGCTTTACCTGATGGGGCCCAAAGAGATTAACTTTGGATCTGTAAAAAGAACAACAACAACAACAACAAACCCACCTTCTAGTAGTTTACTAGAGATAAATGGAAAATTTAGGGATTCATTCTCGAATTGATTGGTGATTAGTCAGTTCCATGTAGGTTTTTAAATATCAATGTCATAAAACAGATATAAATAGGATATGTAGGAAAAGGGGAAGAAGCAGTTAATTCTGATTGAACACAAAGTTCATTAAAATATTCTGATTTCAATTCTTTGTGGGGTTGATGATATTCTCAGAGTACTGGATCCCTTCATTAGAATGATAGATTTCCCCATTCCCAAAGAAACAACCCCATCTTGTGGATTTATCAGAATACACTTTTATCTATCTATCTAAAAAATCAGTCAGCTAAAACTTAAAAGTAATATTAAGTCAGTTAAACACATTGTATTGTGCACATACATGGAGCACAGCATTGTTCTGGTTGCTGGATATGAAAAGAAATGAGATTCCATTTCATTAGGTCATCTTCATCTTCACTGGGGCGTTTATAGGCACTTCAAACCTATCATCTTTCCCTGTAAATGTTCTTTTCTATTTTTCCACTTTCCGTCACTACCATCATTTTTATTATACAGGGAAATAAATGTACACTAATTTTGGAAATGTTTCTGTAATCTGTTACTTGATGGTTGGTGCTGTATTAATGGACCAAAGATGATAATATTTCCTTGGTTAAAAGCATTTTATTTTCAAAGGATGGAATGATTTTACTTGAGTTTTGTAATAGAAAATGTAATTATAGTGACTAGATAATAATCACTATAGAAAGCACATCAATCTGCTTTGGCAGGACAGCACATTTCTATCAATAATAGTGCTTATGGGGTAGGGGCAGAGGGAGTTGACTTTGATGTGATTCTTCTGGATATAACATAACTCACTTCACTTGACTTGATGAGTTTACTTGTAGCTTTGAGACTCATTTGACTGGGGCAGTGATTCTTAACCTGGAGCAATTTTGCATACCCTCCCACCCCAACATTTGGTGAGATCTGGAGATATTTTGGTTGTCACCACTAGGACAGAGGCCAAGGATGCTACCATACAGGACAGCCCTTGCCACTGCCAACAAAGAATTTTCCAACCCAGATTGTTAGTAATGAGTTAAGATATCCTGGGCTAGAATAATTAAGCATGTGAAATTTGTTACCTTTTCTCCAATTACATTTCTAAGGAATAGTCTGTTTATGCTTATGTTATTGAGGGTGATACTGCGGTTAAGTAGGTAGTATTTTTCTATGTTATTTATGTAAAATTAAATTACCCAATTTATCTTTTCTTTTCCATTTATTATTTGCTACTGCTTTATAAAACAGTTTTCTTAATAAACGGATTATACAATGTGTGTTATATACTTTTTGATAGATACTAGGAATATATAAAATTGATCTTATACATGGGACATTTGTCAAAATTTCATTTATAATCACTGCATATTTGCATATAGAATTGCTTCTGGTGAATAATAAAAGATTAAAACAATGTTAAGTAAATATCCTGATCAATGTATATATCACAGTTTGTTTTCGATCTTTCCTCCCTTTCTCTTTCCCTCCCTAATTCCATAGCTATTTATTAAGTGCCACACTGCTATAGGCTGGGGAATATAATGATAAACAAAGTAGTCATGGCCCCTGTCTTCATGAAGCTTATAGTGTATTAGGAAAGCAGGTAATCAAATGAACAATGAAACAGTGCGGTAAGAACTATTACAGAGATGGTGAAGGACTCAGAGTGCCCAGCGTAGCCAGTCACTTAAACAGCTGGAAAATAAATAGAGGATTTGGAAGTGCCAGGGAATTCATTTAAAAGAGACATTTTCAGAGCGAAATATTAAAACTGTTTTTGAGGGTGTAGTACTCCTGTACTGTATAAATCTATTTTAATTTTTATATAAATGTAGAATATCTGTGAAATATATGTAAATAAAAAGGATGAATGGAACAGGATGACAATATCTTAAATATTACTTGAGGTCACCTATTTGTGGCTTTCATGTCATATATTTCGGTTTTACTTTTTTATTTATCAGAACTATGACATTTTAATACTTGTTACTGATACTCAAATATATTACAGTGTTGCTGATAATATTTATGTGCTGTGGGGGTCGTAAAAGAGCTGACAACACTAAGATATTTACATTACAGTTGTACTGTTTGTAAATGTATAGAAATATATAAGACTTAGTATGTACCAAGCACAGTTTCAAGAAGTATTTTACATATTATTAATGCCTCATTAAATGTTATGTGAAACATTGTATGTGTGCTATAGTCTGATAACATGTTGAGGTGTATCTACTTATGCTGACAGAGTTAAACACATTTTTTAAATGTGCTGGGAAACACTCTAACTGAAATCCATGGTTGCAAAATCAAATATGATTGTCATACACCAAGTGGATAGGGATTATTCATTTAACTTCTTTAAAGCATAATTCTTTATTGCAGGAGTTCTCTGTAAGAGTAGTTGATCTACTTTTATTAATCTTTTCAAGTTTTCTTTAATGATAGTTTATTTGTAGTGACTCAAGTTCCTTTCCTGGTTTCCCCTGCTCACTGCCAGAGTAAGGAAGAAGTTAGAGTTGTAGTTTAAGAGTAGGCCGCCTTATTTAAAAATAGACTTTGCTATGTTTTTGATTGTGGGACGGGGTTAAAAATGAAAGTTTATATTCTCTTCATACACTGTCATATCTCTGTGGTCTTATTACTTGTCTTGCTCATTTTTCATTCTTTTTATAACTTTGTTTGCAAGTTAATTCCTTAAAAGCTCTGCCAGAGGCAATGATTGGTGCTCCCTTACTTAATTCAACTTTTCATTCTCTAAATCATTGGTTAGATATGAATAGTCTTTAAAATGAATTGTGAGGTTTAATCACTGTAATGTAGTGGAATCATGATGTGCTTCTATAGATGCATTATGCTCATTACAGTGTATGTGTGTTTAAATCTTCAGCAGTTTGATGCCACTTTGTCATGTTTTCAGGCTGAAGTCAATATATTTCATGCATTTGCTTACTTAGTTTTCTCTCAGGCTTGTCATTTTACTTCTTTCTTTATATCTTATATATAAATACATATCTACATTTTGAGACATAATTTGTGTTCCATTGTGATATTGAAGCCATACAGTCTTCATAAAAATAAATACATATAGAAAGTACTCCACTGAGATCTCCTTGGGGCCAAGATCCAGGACCTTATATTTTGTCCCCAAAGACCCAGTGCCAGGCCCTCAGCAGGCTCCTAATAACTGTCTGAGGAATAGACCTTTTATAATGCCAGTTCATTGCTCAGATTATCCTGGCATTGGCCATAGGGAGCTCTTTTAAGTTGGCTCCAGTGTCATTTTGATATGGCCTCATCTTTTTTTCTTAAAGTACTTTCTTATTTTCTGGCACAGGCTCCCTGCTCATCTGTATTTTCCCTGCCTTCCTTAGAATCAGCCATTTCTCTAAGGAGCCCTGGTTCTTTTTAATGGAGGTATTAGACACTAAGATCTGAGTACTAGGTGTTCTTGTTACTACAGGGATTTCACTGCTTCTGGGTCCTGTGAGTGGACAGAACTGGGAAACATATGTATACACGCTAGCCCATGTATACCCCACACATCTAGAATTATTTCTGTATTAGTGTGTGTCTGTATATTAAAGTGGATATGAGTTCATGCTGATATTTCTCATTTTCAGCCACCACCAAAAGATTTAATCTTTCTCCTTTGCTTGTTTTTAATTTCTTTCTTTGAATTTGAGAAACCTGACTCTCATTATCTACAATATTTACTTGTTTTTTCAACCCTAGTAGACATTAAAAGTAATTCAGAATTGCTAACTCATATCATGTGAAAAACCAGTTTACCAACTATAGTGTAGTATTGTGTATAGTTATTTTTGTCTTTAGCTTTACATTAACCAGTTTTTTTGGCCTGTTTTCCAAAGTTACTATGGTCAGCTGTTTTTCTTTACACCTTCAGTGAGGTTATGTCCTACATTTGTAATTTACATAGACTCATTTATCAGAATCTACAGTTCATCCTGGGTTCCCTTGGCATTTTGGTTAATTCATTATTTTTAAAAATGTGTGTATAATAAAGTTTATTCTTTGCAGCAGATAGATCTTTAGGTTTTGATAAACGGTCACGTATCCATCACCACAGTACCATACAGAAGGTTTATAGCACTTTAATAATTTCCTTATATAGCCTCTTTGTAATCAACCCGTCTCTTTCCAGTCCCTGGCAATCACTGATCTGTTTTCTGTCCTTACAGATTTTCCTTTTCCAAAATTCCGTATGAATGGAATCTAACCTGTAGTCTTTTGGGTTTGGCTTCTTTCACATAGCAAAATACATTTGAGATTAATTCATGTTATTGCATGAATCAATAGTTCATTCCTTTTTATTGCTAAATAGTGTTTTATTATGTGGCTGTACCAAAGTATATTTATCCATTCACCTGTTTAGGGACATCTGGGTTGTTTCCAGATTTTGATGATCATGAATGAAGCTCCAGTAGCTATTCATGTACAGGGTATTATGTCAATGTAAGTTTCCAGGTTTCACAAATTTCATGTTTTTTCACGTGAGCAACTACCTTGGAATGGAATTGCTTGGTTGTACAAGTGTAAGTATGATTAAAAATTCACTGGAACTGTTTTCCAAAGCAGTTGTGCCTACCAAGAAGGAGTGAGCTTTCCTATTGCTCTGTATCTTTGTCAGCATCTGATATTGTTAGTGTTTTTTTAACTTTAGACATTTTAATAAGTATGTAGTTATATCTTACCATGATTTTTGTTCATATTTCCTTATTGACTAATAATGTTGAATGTATTTTCATATGATTATTTGCTGTCCATATGTCCAATTTGGTGAAATACCTGTTTATATCTTTTGTCCAATTTTTCTTACCTTTGTAAGAAATTTTTTTTTTTTTACCTTGGGTTGCCTAACAGTAAAATTTTGGTTTTGTTCTTGTTTTTGTTTTTGTTTTTTGAGGACGGAGTCTCGCCCTGTTGCCCAGGCTGGAGTGCAGTGGCGCAATCTTGACTCACTGCAAGCTCTGCCTCTCAGGTTCATGCCATTCTCCTGCCTCAGCCTCCTGAGTAGCTGGGACTACAGGTGCCCGCCACCATGCCCGGCTAATTTTTTGTATCTTTCGTAGAGATGGGGTTTCACCTTCTTAGCCAGGATGGTCTGGATCTCCTGACCTTGTGATCCACCCGTCTCGGCCTCCCAAAGTGCTGGGATTAACAGGCATGAGCCACCACACCCAGCCCAACAGTAAAGTTTTAAGGGTTCTTCGTATGTACTGGAAAGAAGCCCTTAAACAGATACATACTTTTCAAATATTTTCTCCCAGTCTGCAGGTTGTTTTTCATTCTCTTAACAACGTCCTTTGCAGAACAAAAGTTTTTAATTTTGATAAAGTCCAATTAGTTTTTCTTTTATGACTCATGCCTTTGGTGTTGTATCTTAAAAACTCATTGGCAAATACAAGGTCATGCAGATTTTCTCCTGTGTTTTTTTTGTTTTTGTTTTTGTTTTTTTTTTGAGAGGTGTTACAGCTTTATCTTATGAGCTGTCTTTCCGTTCATTTCTCTCTATAAGTAACATTCTTGCTTGTTTCATGCTTTTTATCATGTATCTTCTAGGTCATTAACTTACTGTCTGTACTTAATATATCTTATTAGTTTTGCCTATATTCTTACATGGTACTCATTTATTTACTGTCTACATAACACTTCTTATGAGTTTCATCCATTTTATTCTTCTTCTTGTCTATAAAATAACTGAATATTCTCAAATAATAAAGTCAGAGCACATTACGTTTAATTTATTTTTGTGATAAGTTATTGGAATATCCGAAATACCTTATAGCGTGATCTCGTAGCATATTGTTGCCAATTAAATATATCATCTGCTAGCACAATATTAAAAGCAGATTCTTGCGTGTTTATTTTCAAACCATTTATTCACTTTGTGTGAAGAGATTAAGAATCAAAAGCTTTCCTACTGATGTGTCTGTGTCTGTGTGTGTGTGTTTAGATATTTGAAAATAACATTTTTTGGCAGTGAAAGAAAATAAGATACATTAGTTCTTTGAAATGTAAATATTCTGATTTTTTGCCATCAAGTGTCTTATTTACAAACATGTATCATAAGATGTCTGGAACTGTGGCTCTAAAAGGAGGGAAATAATACTAAAAGTTTTTTAAAAGGCATAAGTAAATGGGTTCATGAAATGGAGAAAAAAAGCTGAGTATTCAGTGTTTTCTGAAGTTAGGGAAAAAAATAACAATAAGCAAAAATTGATAACAACAAAAGCAATGGTAATAACTTTAATGATACTATAATGCTACTTATTGAGCACTTACTACATCTCAGGCACCATGCTAAACTCAGCCCCTTGTATCCATCATTGAATTTATCTAATTAATTAATTTATTTATTTTTTGAGACAGGGTCTTACTCTGTCGCCCAGCCTGAAGGGTAGCAGTGCCATCATGGCTCACTGCAGCCTGGACCTCCCGAGCTCAAGCAATATTCCCACCTCAACCTTCTCAGTAGCTGGAACTATAGGTGCGCACCACCATGCCCAGCTAATTTTTGTATTTTTTTGTAGAGATGAGGTTTTGCCATGTTGTTCAGGCAGGACTCGAACTCCTGACTCAAGCGATCTGCCACCTCAGCCTCCCAAAGTGCTGGGATTACAAGTGTGAGCCACCACACCTGGCCCATCATTGAACTTAATGTATGACATATCACTGTTTATTATCTTGTATTTATCAGGTTTTATACAGTGATACAAAGGCAGCCTGGCGGGTTGCCAGAAATTATTGCTTTTTATTTGTTACCTCTCTGGGATTGTCTACTAGTAGATTAAACTGGATTTGGGCCATAATCTTAAATACACAGTCGCAAACTCTGAAATTCCAAATATTGAAATCCCAAAAGATTAAAATCTTTGAAGTCTAAAACCCTGAGAATCATAATTCGAAAGATCAAAATCCTGAAAATATAATTCTGGAAAAAGTAATTTAAAATGTGGTTTCTACGTTTTTATAGAGAATTTATTTGAGAAACATAAAAAGCATGTCAAAACACTTCATAGTCCACTTCACACAATAAAATAAGCAACAATAACATCTGTATTTTGTAAGCATAAAAGCTCTGGTATACTAATGACAGTCATATGGATGTAACAGTTATGAGTCGGTGAACCTATTCATAAAGAAGTAAGTCAAAAAGTGAAATGTACTAATGCATATCACCATGGTTGGTGATTGTGTGTACTTAGCTTTATAATAGTGGTCCGCTGAGATACTGTGATAGACAATCTAAGTCTTTTGATGACAGTGATCAAAAACTGTGACGGGTCATCACATAAGCAGTGTGAGTTTGAGAACTGAGAGTTTGAGACATTTTATTTTTCGCAAATGCAGATGTACAAAAGGAACATCTCTTCATTTATTGAGGAACTTTCAACATTTTTACGTACATACACAGTGCTTATACACAAAGTCAGTGTTGTGATAATGCACTTTCATAGAGTCGAATTTCTGATGTTTAAGGCAGCAGAAGAGAAGTCTGTCCCAGCTCTCAGAGACCAATTTCCCTTCTGTATTTGTTCTCCCTGGACCCTGGGAGACCAGTTGGATGGTTTCTGCCAACCTGAGGGCAGATCTTTCCCACCTAGTCCACTCAGACTCTCACATTAATCACCTCTGGAAACACTCTCACAGACACACCCAAAGTAATGCTTTGGGTTGGGTTTCTAGATGTTCCTTAATCCAGTTAAATTGATACCAAAATTCAGTCCACAAGTCTACCCCTTGTCAGGCTGTTACCCATCCACTCCTCCTTAAACCCATTTAATTTCCAAGTGAAGACAATAAAAAGGTAATATTTCCTAATATGATCTAGCTAACATGATGTAACTATCCTGCATACAACCAAAAAGCGCACTGTCGATTCCCTAGAATCGGGCTTTCAGGATTTCAGGATTTGGGAATTTACTCTTTTGGGATTATGATTTTGGGGACTTTAGACTCTAGAGATTTTCGTCATATGGAGTTTTAGACTGAAGAGATTTTGATCTTTAGGAATTTCTGTCTTTCGAGATTTCAACATTCAGGATTATGGTGTTCGGGATTGTGTCTTTGGAGACTATGATTGATACCACATTAAACTCTCTGCCTTCATAATTGTCTTTAACAACTACTTCTGGCTGTACCCAAAACTGAATCCCTGAGCTATTCTGATGACCAGAAAGAGAAATCATAGGTTTTTTTTTTTTTTTTTCTTATCCCCAAATCTCAGGTATTAAAGTTTTTATTTACTTTCATTGCATAGTCACCAGCCCCAGCAACCTTGTAATTATATTTACCAATGATTCTACTTCATTTTCCATATTGGAGCCAGGCATCTGTTTTAAAGAATGAAAATTTCTTTCTTTCTTACTTCAAATTTTCTGTTAGTACCCTGTTTCTCATTGCCTTTGGGGCTCTAGCCTCAAATGTTATGTTAGCCTCATTGCCTACCTCTTCTCACACTTTTTATGCTTCTGCTACCCAGTTCTGTAGATGTGCCAGGGACTTTTAGCGTACCCTTTCTTCCTGCGATTTTCTTCTCCTAGTGTCATTTCATCGTAAATTCTTACACATATTTCAAGACCTAACTCAAATATTTCCTTCTTGTGAAATTGTCTTTGACATGTATTTCTTCCTCTTCCCATCCTAAGAAGAGCTGATTTTTCTCCATATGTAAACTATTTTCACTTATTTATTGATAAATCTGTATTTTCAATATGGCTATTAGATTCTCTAGTCTAAAGTCCTTGTGTTTCCCTACCTTCATTTTTATTTTCTTTGCCTATTATAACTATCATTCAAAAAAAGTTAAATGAATAAATTTTTCCTCCTGCCTTCCCCATGCTCAGAAAACAGCCCTACCATTCTGTACATTTTATCTGAAAACTACTCTTGATTTTTTCCTCATTAAATACTGTCTTTAAAAATATATATAGATCAGTGATTTTCAGACTTTTAAAAAAGTGGTATCCTTTTTTCAAATGAAAACTTCTGTAAAACTTGTGGGCATGTGTGTGCATGCATGCATACATACAACCACATAGAAAGAGGTAAGGATGGGGAGGGTGGAAGTCTCCCTTCTGGCACTTCTGAAGAACTACTAGGGCTCCCAGTAGCACAGTTTTAACATCACTGGCCTCATTGCTACCTTCATTCATCGAGTCCTTCCAAGTCATTCTTTACATTGCTACAGGAGAGCCCTTTCTAAACACAAATAAAATTAAGATATTTTCCATGCTTAAATTTATTTAATGACTCCTTCGGTTTACATATAAGCTTTTTGGAAGCTAAGGGTATAACTTTTTACTTTTGTGTCTCTAGTTTCTGGTATAGGGCTTGTTGCATAATAGCCTGGATGCTCCTTGAGTGTTTAATATGATGAGGGAACATTGCACTGTTACCTATACCATTGCACAGTTATCATACCTATTGCATGGTTAAGTTTACTGTTTTAATGGCTTTGCTTTACTTACATTGGCAATGCCATCCTCTCTGTTACTCAGATCTATCCCATCCTTCAGGCCCAATACACATCTTAACATCCTTTTTTTTTTTTTTTTTTTTTTTTTTTTAAGCCGTCAACTTCAGCAGCCCTTATCAGTTTCCTTTTCTTTGATTTCCAAAGCAGCTTACTGTTATTATAAACAACAACAGGTGTAATGTACTGTATGTAGTGAGGGTACTGTTTTTGTTACCACTTGATGATGTAACCTCTGCCTAGGTGATCCTAGCCAAAACAAAAAAATTCGTGAAGGATTTCAAAGGTACCCTCTTATCTAAAAGAACATACTTTAGCACAGTTCTGATATATGCAATTCTGTTTATAGTTTGAGTTTCTAAATCAGCCAGAGGTTATAATTTTAGGCTTATGCTTTAGTACAGTTGTATATAAAAACAGTTTTTTCTTTGTTTCATAACAGTTGATAGGTTGAACAACATAATCTTTGGTTAATTTGTGACTTTTGAAACCAAAACTGGTGTTGTCCGCTCATATCCTACAAATCTCACAGAAATTTTTGAAAAAGTACATGTGATAATTAGAAGCATCAGGCTTGATTTTTTAAATGATGGATCAATTTTAAGTTCTTTTTGGGAAAGAGAAATAATAAAGCTTTATGCTGTCATATTAATATTTCATTGATATAGTACACTTCTTGTTTTCTGTTTTACTTACATATTTTTTCAGTAAATGTTTCCCTTTTGTTGCTTTCAGAATTGCTAATAATTACATTTTATATGAGAGCAGTTTTCTAAAAAAAAAAAATACTAATTAGAAAAAAATATATTTCATTTCTTCAGAAACAAAGATCAAAACTCATGTTACCAAATAATTCTTATATTGTTATTTGAGCTTGAAGACATTCTGCTTATTTTAAATTATATTTTCATTTCTCTAATGACTTTGTGGCCTTTAATGAACTAACTTTATTGTTTTCGACAAATCAAAGTGATCTTTATTCAGAATAAGGGATAAATACCCTCACTATTTCTTACAGGAAGGCTTTTCTACAAGACATCTATACTGTTAATTTCATATTTTTGATGTTACTGCAGAAGGAAAAGTGGATACTGTATCTTTAATGGAAAGCAAAAGGTTATCTTTCTGTGGCCTTTGTGTGTATGTGCTGATGTGGATGTAGGCAGCCAGACAGGCAATGTGTGCAGAGAGACTAGGGAACCGGCTGTGGATCGATAGAAGTGGTGTGAAGTGAATTAATGTGAGGCAGGCTGTCTGTCTGTCATAAGGATTGTGGGGAATGTGGGGCAGTGTTGGTCAGTCACTGCAGAGATCTGCTTCCAATAAATTCAAGGCTTCTGCCTGAAAAGAAACTAGATACTCACATATTGCCTTATTGTTAAATTTTACTTCATTCACAGTAAATGTTCATATCAAATTATTGCCTCCAGTGTACTTTAATTGGACCACTGGAAAACCACACTTGTGAGGAACTGATGAAATAAAAATATCTGCGATTCTTTTGGATCTATTTTTCAATCTCAGTGGAAATCTATATTACTGAGAATGAGAAATAGAATTTTTGTTAATATTTATAAATATCCTTCTTCATTCTTAGTCCTAACAGTGTTTATCACTACAATCTAATCTTCAATAAAAAAAAAAACAATAATGAACTGAAGTAGTTTTATATTTCCATATTAGTTAAAGTGCTGGTTTTTACATGTTACTATATTAAAAATTAGTATTTTGTTCTTGTATTTCATGTTAGTCACATGACACTGCAGTCTTGTGCGTTCATATTATTTATTATTACTCAGATATTGTTAGCCAGTTGGAAAAAAATTCATACAGGTAATTTACAAACTTTTGAAAGATAATTTTTGGAATACTATATCCAATTTTACTGGTGGAGCTAGTTGAGTGTAGTTTAATTCTATTGATTTTGAAGATCACATTTCCATATTTACATTTTTAAAAAACTTCTAAAGTGGTTTAAAAAATATCGCATAAAATTGGAAAGTTTTATGTATGTAGATTTTTCACAATGAAGAGTTATCTTAGCATTTAGAAATCTAGATGGCATGAGGATCTCATAGTCTTTCTTGTCCTCTAATTTTCACTTCTGCTACTTACTACACCCTCTCACTTCCCTTTTACTGTTGTGTCCTAACTTACTCATACCAGCTTGCTGCCCCACTCCATTCCCCCTCTGCCCCCATTTTGCCCCTAATTCATGGTATAAAACTCGTTTATTGAGAACTGTTGTTTGTTATAATGTACATTGGTTTTTTATTTTGTGAAATCTGGATTTGGAGACTCACTGTTTTTTTATGTGCCTCATGTCTTTCTGTTAATTGTATTTCTTTTTTATTATATCTCTTTACTCTCTTTATATCTTTTTATATCTTTTATCATATCTCTTTCCCCAAAGTACCCTTACTGTTATTTTCTAGTATATTTAAATAACATAATTAGTGCCATGAGATAGAAAGTATTCAATTCTGTTCAAGTTGTATTTATTGAACCTTTATGAGATTTTCATCACTGTCAAATATTTTGGAAATACTCAGAAAGTAAGTAAACCTTAGCTTGTATGGTGTAATTTGACAAGTAAGCTCACTTAGGTCAAGTACAAAAGAACATATCAAATATCACTATATAATTAATTGACAATATTTATAATTTTGATATACAAAAAAACCCTGAAATTTCCATAAATATATTTTCCTAGTGGACTCTTATTTTTTTGCAAGGATATTTCGTTTTCTTTGATAGACAAAGGCTAAGCTTTTTGTAGGAGGAAGAACTGAAACCGTTTTTTCTATCTCTGTGTTTTGTTGAAAATAGCATTGTATTCTGGCATAATCTTCAATTCTCTTTGGTGACAGTGATGTAGTACCTTCTATTGTATCTTTTTTTAACAAGCTAAGTTTTTGAAAGTATATATATAGTAAAATGCACGCTTTTAAAAATATTGTTCTATGAGTTTTAAACACATGTAAATAGTCATGGTATAGATTATTTTCACGATGCTAAAAATTTTGCTTTACCTCTTTATAGTCAATTCTTTTGTCACACTCCTAATCCCTGGCAACCACTGATTTGATTTTTATTTTGCCTTTTACAGAAAGTACTGTTATCTCGACCCATTAACATAAGGTCCTGATAGAACTAAATAAGGTAGAAAGTAGAAATAGCTAGGTTTATGGCTAGGAATTTTAAAAAATATTATTCCTTCTTTGCAGATAATGACTACCTTGCTTAGAAGTGTTAAACAATGGTTTTTAATAATCTTCTACCATAACTATATGGCTGAAAACTTCAAAAGTTAAAAGCACCTATCAGATTTTCCTTCAAGCAAACGGTTAAAAATAGTTTTTTTTTTTAAATTTAAATTTAAATTTTTATTATACTTTAAGTTCTAGGGTACATGTGCATAAGATGCAGGTTTCTTACATATGTATACTTGTGCCATGTTGGTGTGCTGCACTCATCAACTCGTCAGCACCCATCAATTCATCATTTATATCATGTATAACTCCCCAATGCAATGCCTCCCCCCTCCCCCCTCCCCATGATAGGCCCCAGTGTGTGATGTTCCCCTTCCCAAGTCCAGGTGATCTCATTGTTCAGTTCCCAGCTATGAGTGAGAACATGCGGTGTTTGGTTTTCTGTTCTTGGGATAGTTTGCTAAGAATGATGGTTTCCAGCTGCATCCATGTCCCTACAAAGGACGCAAACTCATCCTTTTTTGTGGCTGCATAGTATTCCATGGTGTATATGTGCCACATTTTCTTAATCCAGTCTGTCACTGATGGACATTTGGGTTGATTCCAAGTCTTTGCTATTGTGAATAGTGCCGCAATAAACATACGTGTGCATGTGTCTTTGTAGTAGCATAATTTATAATCCTTTGGGTATATACCTAGTAGTGGGATGGCTGGGTCATATGGTACATCTAGTTCTAGATCATTGAGGAATTGCCATACTGTTTTCCATAATGGTTGAACTAGTTTACAATCCCACCAACAGTGTAAAAGTGTTCCTATTTCTCCACATCCTCTCCAACACCTGTTGTTTCCTGACTTTTGAATGATTGCCATTCTAACTGGTGTGAGATGGTATCTCATTGTGGTTTTGATTTGCATTTCTCTGATGGCGAGTGATGATGAGCATTTTTTCATGTGTCTGTTGGCTGTATGAATGTCTTCTTTTGAGAAATGTCTGTTCATATCCTTTCCCCACTTTTGGATGGGGTTGTTTGTTTTTTTCTTGTATATTTGTTTGAGTTCTTTGTAGATTCTGGAAATGAGCCCTTTGTCAGATGAGTAGATTGCAAAAATTTTCTCCCATTCTGTAGGTTGCCTGTTCACTCTGATGGTAGTGTCTTTTGCTGTGCAGAAGCTCTTTAGTTTAATTAGATCCCATTTGTCAATTTTGGCTTTTGCTGCCGTTGCTTTTGGTGTTTTAGACATGAAGTCCTTGCCCATGCCTACGTCCTGAATGGTATTCCCTAGGTTTTCTTCTAGGGTTTTTATGGTATTAGGTCTAACATTTAAGTCTCTAATCCATCTTCAATTAATTTTCGTATAAGGAGTAAGGAAAGGATCCAGTTTCAGCTTTCTACTTATGGCTAGCCAATTTTCCCAGCACCATTTATTAAATAGGGAATCCTTTCCCCATTTCTTGTTTCTCTCAGGTTTGTCAAAGATCAGATGGCTGTAGAGTAGATGTGTGGTATTATTTCTGAGGACTCTGTTCTGTTCCATTGGTCTATATCTCTGTTTTGGTACCAGTACCATGCTGTTTTGGTTAAAATTAGTTTTAAATGAGCTGTGCCATTTGGATTTGAGAGTTGAGTGTGGTAATTTGGGCTGTCCATTCTCAGTTTCTCCTACCCCTTTACTGTCTCCCAGAAAGGTTAGAAATCATAAGTAGTGTGTTGCTATCACAGTGCCCTCTATTATGGGAGTTAAGGATATTTTGTTGATCTTTAAAAAATGAAATATATAGATAATTTTGAAGTAAACAAATCACTTTTTATTGATTGCAAACAAAATAATCCAGAAAATTTGACTGTGAGGATTAATATAGTTACAAATATGGTCAGCATAAAGAATATAGTTTAATTTTTTTTTTTTTTTTTTTTTTTTTTGAGACGGAGTCTCGCTCTGTGGCCCAGGCTGGAGTGCAGTGGCGCGATCTCGGCTCACTGCAAGCTCCGCCTCCCAGGTTTACGCCATTCTCCTGCCTCAGCCTCCCGAGTAGCTGGGACTACAGGCGCCCGCCACCTCGCCCTGCTAGTTTTTTGTATTTTTAGTAGAGACGGGGTTTCACCGTGTTAGCCAGGATGGTCTTGATCTCCTGACCTCGTGATCCGCCCGCCTCGGCCTCCCAAAGTGCTGGGATTACAGGCGTGAGCCACCGCGCCCGGCCGAATATAGTTTAATTTTTTAAAAATTTAAGTAGAAAATTATGCCTTTCTGAAACAAAATATTCATGGTGAATTTTGCTTTCTTATTGCGTAAATGTTCTATGTGACTCTTTTCCTCCCTTTTTTCTTCAGCTATGTGGCAGAAAAAAGTATTAAAAGAGTACATTGAGGTGGCATGGATACTTTGGTTGATCTGGAATGTTAGAAAACCAAACTTTTAAAAAAATCAGCTTTATTGACATGTAATTCACTTAATACTAAATTCACCTTTAAAAGTGTACAATTCAGTGGTTTTTTAGCTGATTTAGAGTTGTACAAGCATCACCACAATCAGCTTCAGAACATTTTCAAACAACCCAAAGTGAAACCACAGCCCCCATTAGCATTACTCCCTGTTTCCTCCACCCCCATGAGCCCTAGGCCAATCTACACATTTACTTTTTGTCTCCATAGATTTGCTGCTTCTAGACATTTCATGTAAATGCAGTCATATGGCATGTAATGTTTTGCGACTTATTTAGTTAAAATTGTTAATATTTATTCATGCCATAGCATGTATTAGAACTTCATTTCTTTGTATTGCTGTATAATATTCTATTGTATGAATTTATCATTTATTCATCAGTTGATGAACATTTGGATACTTTCCACTTTTTGGCTTTTATGAATAGTGCTGCTGTGAATGTTCATGTAGATGCTTTTGTGGGGACATATGTTTTCATTCGCTGGTAGTAAAATCGCAGGGTCACATGGTCACTCTATGTTTAACCTTCTGAGGAAATGCCAGATTGGTTACTCTTGAGTTTTGAGAGTTCCTTAAACAGTCCAGGTACTAATTGCTTGTTGGACATGTGATTTGTGAATCTTTTTTCTCAGCTTGGAGATTGTCTTTTCATCTTCTTAATAGGGCCTTTGTAGAGCAAAAGTCTAAAAATTTTAATGGAGCCCACTTTGCCAATTTTTTCTTTTATGGATTGTGCTTTTTTGGTGTCAACCAAAACTTAGATTTCAGAGCTTTTCTCCTGAGTTTTTTTTTTTTTTTTTTGAAAAATTTTATACTTTTATGTATTAGATTTCAGCCCATGATCCACTTTGAGTTACTATTTATATAAAGTATGAGCCTTAGGTCAAGGTTCATTTTTTTTGCTTATGGATGTTCAGTTGTTCTAGCCCTGTTTTGAAGAGATTATCCTTCCCCCACCTCTGTTTAAAATCATTTTGGCAATTAGTGTGTGTCTGCTTCTTGGTTCTCTATTCTGTTACATTAACCTAATGTTTATTACTCTGCCAAAGTCTCATGGTTTTAATAACTTTATATAAGTCTTAAAATTGGGTAAAATGACTTTTTTCTACTTTATTCACTTTCAGAATTGTTTTATTCTAATTCCTTTGTCTTTCATATAATTTTAGAATACTTTTGTTGGTATCTACAAAAAGATCCTACTGGGATTTTGTTAGAAATTGCATTAAATCTGTGTATCAGTCAATTTGTGGGGAATTGGCATCTTTCCTATTTTGAATCTTCCAGTCCCATGAACACGTTGTATTTCTGTTTCATTAGTTTAGATCTCCTTTGATTTCTTTCATCAGTGTTTTGTAGTTGTCAGCATAGAAGACCTGTTTGTGATTTTTCAGATTTACATCTAAGTATTTTAGTTTTTATAATTACTGTTAATAGTATTCTGGCTTTAAAAAAAATTAGGTGTCCATTGTTCATTACTGACATATAGAAATAGAATCGATGTTTTCAATGTTTTTTTCTTATATTTTGCAGCCTTGCTGAACTCCCTTATTAGTTTCAATAATTCCTCTGTATTTCCCTGTAGACAATCATTTTATCTTTGAGTGGGGTGTATTAGTCAGAGTTCTCCAGAAAAACAGAACCAAAAGAATAGGAATAGGTGGAGAGAGACAGAGAGAGAGAGAGAGAGAGAGAGAGAGAGACTGACTTATTAGGGGAATTGGCTCTTGCAATTGGCTCTTGCAATTACAAAGACTGGAATGTCCCAGGATAGGCCATCTGTAAGTGGGAGACCCAGGGAAGTTGGTGGTGGGGCTCAGTTTAAGTCTAAAATCCTCAGAATCAGGGAAGCCAAGGGTGTAATTCTCAGTCCATGGCCAAAGCCCTGAGAACCCAGAGGGTTGCTGGGTGTAAGTCCTGGAGTCCAAAGCCTGGAGAACCTGGAGTTATGATGTCCAAGGGCAGAAGAAAAAGGATGTCCCAGCTCCAGGAGTGAGAATTTGCTTTTTCTCTGCTCTTTTGTTCAACCAGGGCCCCGGATAATTGAATGGTGTCTGCCCACATTGAGAGCTGATTTTTTCCCGCTTAGTACACTGACTCACATACCAGTCTCCTCAGGAAACACCCTCACACACCTCCCCATAGGTAATGCTTTACCAGCTCTCTAGGTATCCCTTAGATCCCAATCAAGTCGACACTTAAAATTAACCATCACACAGGGCAATTACATCGTTCTTTCCAAACTGTGTGTATGTGTGTGTATTTTCTTGCTTTGTGGCATTGGGTAGAACTTCCAATGATATGTTAAGAGTGGTGAGTGTGACTTTCTTTGCCATATTCCTGGTCATAGGGCAAAAGCATTCAGACTTTCACCATTAAGTATAATGTTAGTTGTAGACTTTTAGTAGATGCTCTTTATCAAGTTCCTTGGTATTCTTATTTTTCTTAGAGGTTTTACTGTTTTTACTCATGAATGGATGTTGAATTTTGTCAAATGATTGATATGATCAGGAATTCTTTTTTTCTTCTTTAGCCTGTTAATATTTTGGATTATATTGATCCATTTTGGCCAACTCAACTCCTTTCATGCTGAGAATAAACCCTACTTGGTCCTGGTATATAATTCTAAAGCAAATAAATATCCTATTTGCTTTTATTTTTGTTACAAATTCTTGAGACTATGAGAGATATTGGTCTGTATTTATCTTTTCTTTGTATTTTCCTTTTTTCTGCCAGGGATTTTATAACCCTCACTAAGTTTTGGAAAGCATCTGTCAAAGAACCAGTTTTAGCACAACTCCCTGGTCTTTCAGCCTCAACTCCCTGGCCTTTCAGCCTCCGTTACTTTGAGATGTACATGTTTGTTCCTTAAGCTCTGTTCCAAAATACTGAATTCCTTTGGTTGAATAGTTAACTGGCACAGCACAGGAACTTTGTGGAATGCCTGGTAGTATTTATAATCAGTATTGTGTGATTCTGTGATTTCTCAAGGTTATTCTGTGATGTTCTGTGACACCTCCCACCCTGTCCCCAAGGAACTTAGTCCCTGGAAAGACTTGGTGATAAATTGATATTGAAGTTTGAAATCAAAAGACCTACATCTCAATTCTGGTTCCTGAATTTAGTAGCTGTATTATGTTGGGCAATTACTTAGGCTCTCTGATTAAATGAGATAAATGTAAATGGATCCATAAACTTGTTACTTACATAAATGCCAGCTTTATTCTCATTGATCCCTTAATTTTATAGGAAAGGAAAATACTAATGCTGATTGTCACTGTCCAAACTATTTCTTAACATTTTTTCAGTGTTGATAATTTTAAAAATAATCAAGTTCTAAGCAAGAAATGAGACTGAGATATTTCAAAGATTTATATATTGATTTAATATGAAATAATGAGTTTTGGTTTTGTATTTGAGCAATATCTATTTAGGAATGTAATGTTTACCTTATCTCCTCTTTGTGATTTATTTTACTTATAGCTATCTTTAATAAAGCAATATTATTTTTCTAGTACATCCCCTCCTTTATGTTAAAATTGATCATATAAATCTCACAATAAAAATGCTTTTGTAAGTTCACCATTGAGTACATATGGACACAAAGAAGGGAACAACAGACACCAGGGCATACTGGAGGGTGCTAGGATGGTAAGGATTGAAAAACTACCTCTTGGGTACTATGCTTATTACCTGAGTAATGAAATAATTTGTACACTAAACCCCGTGACATGCAATTTACCTATATAGCAAACCTGCACATGTACCCCTGAACCTAAAATGAAAGTTAAAACATTTTTTTGGAAAAAAAAATGCTTCTGCAAAGTGGTGGCTTTGTCATTTTTTTATTCATCAGGGATCATTATTTAGCATTATTATTATTTTTTAAAACAACTCTGAATAAGTAGCCGTACTAAAATGGTGTGTTTAGTCCGCAAGTTTAAATCCTTAGAGCTTGGAACTGCCTATACTGGTAGGTCCATTTCTGGATCTGTTATGGTGGTTTGTGGCTAAGATTCTTCCTCTTTTGATGCCTTTGGTTAACCGGAGGAAGCAAGGCTAAATTTCGCATAAATGTTTCAGTTAATACCCCTTGGAAGAAAAGAAGTCCTTAAACTAAAAAAGTGTTTGATCTTTAAAATAGTTAAATGGATTCTATGTAGGTAGTTATTGATATCCTTTTAAGCTGATTTGGTTAGAAAGTTTAACTCCTAGAGTAGCTTCTAATGGGGAGATTTGTATATTATCATGATTGAGAAATACCTTTTGATAACCATGTGAAAAATGTCGATACACTCTACTATCTGTTGTGAAATTGAGAAATAATGTGACAGATGCAAGATGACAACAAATATGCATCATCAAAGATGATAGGTATGTAAGGAAAAGACATTTGTGTGAGCTGGCAAATTCTCAGGCGATTTACAGAATAGAAGCTTTTGGCCTCTGAACTTCTTTGCCTGTCTGCTTTCAGTTAGGTTCTTTCATTGTGATAATTATGTGGCCTATATCGAATTCCTTTGTAGAGGGAGATGTTATACTGTTTTTGGGCAGTGCGTTTCAGGTCCGTTGCTTAGCTCCAGGGCACAAATTATTCTCCGGTCCTCATCTTTCCTGCCAACTCCCAAGTTATAAACAAACTAACATTAAAAAGAAGTAAACTTTTAAAACAATCCACACTTTCCTCTTTGTTGAATAATTGTTAAAATCAGCCAAAGTAACTGTAGCAAAAACGTTGAAAGGAATCAAGTAAAAAATGTCATACTTCAGCATCCTGTTTCTGTTTTTCTCAGATCTTGGTTAAAAGTAAATATAGTACATACCTAGTACATATATACATACAAATAAATAGAGCACATGTGAATGTTTTAGTCATTGATTTGTGTCTCTAATTTTGGTGAATATATATTTTTTAATGTATTGCGTTTATATCCATTAAGTAAATTAAAAATCTTCAAAATTTCTGTTTGTCTTACTTTTCATTTTTTAAAATGAAGCCTTGTGATTCACATTTGTTTTAGCTGGAGTCACGTCAGAAGCCATGCAGACTATCACCACAGCACCTGATGCCTCTGGGCCTGAAGCCAAAGTCCAGGAGGAAGAACATGACCTTGTTGATGATGACATCACCACTGGTAAGCACCGACATCTTTAACATCTGATTGGAACTTTGTTTGATATTGCAAAATGTTTTCTAGGTTATTTGTGGTGGGATTAAGTATTTCGATGGAAAGGATGGAGACTTGTACTGATGGTGTATTTAGTTTTATGAAACTGTTTAGTGCCCTCTTTGATCTTGAGGTGAAAAGAAGTGGAACTGTTTATTTGGTCCAGGTTTGCTGATTGTAACTCTAACAATAAATCTGCTAGCTGTGCACTTGTTTTCTGGAGACCTTTTAATTCAGAGGCTAAGATCATTGCTAAAGCCTTGGAATGTGTAAAGGAATATACTCATTAAGTTTTGAAAGATTTTGCAACTATCAGGTAAAGTACAGAATACTCAAATTTAATCACAATATATACAATATAAGCTGTATAGGAAGACTTACTCTTTATACCTATACTGTAGAAATGAATGCTGCTTTTTAATTGTTTGGCCACTGAACATTCTTATCTGCATTACCTTTCACATTAAGTGAAATTTAGGCTAAAAACATAAAGCAAATTTTAGGTAACTCACACACTATAAATGTTTAGCCTATCTTTTTATACTCTTAAACCAGTTTCAATTACTGGATCTCCAAATACATTCAGCTCAATTTCTTTGAATGCACAGAGGAGAAAAATAACCTAGTGTAAATACTTTTATTGGTATTAAGAATGGTAAGCTTTTGTTTTGGGTGTGGATGGTTAAAATTTAAAATTTGATCATAAAATGTATGATTGCTATGAAGCAACAAATATAATAGTAATCAATAATTTAGAAAGAAGCATGCCCAGAAAATATTAATTTAATAGTAATCAATAGTTTAGAAAGAAGCATGCCCAGAAAATACCAGAAAATTTTTAACAAAAATTAAAGGAGGGGGCCGGTCACGGTGGCTCACACCTGTAATCCCAGCAGTTTGGGAGGCCGAGGTGGGCAGATGACCTGAGCTCAGGAGTTTGAGACCAGCCTGGCCAACATGGCAAAATCCTGTCTCTACTAAAAATACAAAAATTAGCCGAGGGTGGTGGTGGGTGCCTGTAATTCCAGCTACTCGGGAGGCTGAGGCAGGAGAATCACTTGACCCAGGAGGGTAGAGGTTGCAGTGAACCAAGACTGCGTCACTGCAGTGATCCAGCCTAGGCAACAGAGTGAGACTCTGTCTCAAAAAAAAAATAAAAATAAAAATAAATAAATAAATAAAAGGAGAAAAGAAAGGGTAAGTTTCTTCCCCCCCCTCTCCTTCCCTCCCTCCCTCTCTCTGTGATAGGCAGGTTACTACTGTTACACTGGGAGGAAGAAAGCCTAAGATCTCCCTTGAAAATGTACAAAGTGTATATTTAAATACCTATAGCCTTGTGCCACTGCTGCCTAATATTGCCAAAGTTGGGGAACATCTGATTTTCAATAAAAATGAGATAATGATGATGATGGCTGTTACTTAATTTTAAATTCTTTTTAATGTGTAAGTTCATTGATGAAAAATATTATCCAACCTAAATATGAACAATTTCAGGGACTTCTAATTTTTCTGGTAGTTATTTAGTACTTTACAGTTATGGAGTTTGCTTCAGTATCTGCTAAAGAAATTCTATTTTATTTGCAGATTTTTTTTTTTTTTTTTTTTTTTTTGAGACAGAGTCTCGCTCTGTCGCCCAGGTTGGAGTACAGTGGCGCAATCTCGGCTCACTGCAACCTCCGCTCCCAGGTTTAAGTGATTCTCCTGCCTCAGCCTCCCAAGCAGCTGGTACTACAGGTGCGCACCACCATGCCCAGCTAATTTTTGTATTTTTAGTAGAAACAGAGTTTCACCATATTGGCCAGGCTGGTCTCAAATTCCTGACCTTGTGATCCACCTGCCTTGGCCTCCCAAAGTGCTGGGATTACAGGCATGAGCCACCACACTGGGCCTATTTGCAGATTTTTAAGCCAGTCCGTGTTTTGTTCAGTTTTCACTGCTTTTCATGCTGTTATATGTATGTTTTTTGTTATATTTTACTTCCCTGTAAAGTTTAAAGACCTTCTGATCTACAAAAAGTAGTTGTTTAAGTCATAGCAAAAACAAATTTGCCTTTGCAATACTAGAATAACTCAATTTGCATTCTAGAATAAAAGCTGAATTTTTCAGCAGTCAAGTAAGCATTATTAAATCAGTACTTTGAAATTTTGAATTACGCACTACCAAAGTCATGAGATAGCGTTATAGTATATGATTTTTTAATTTTATTAGCAAAATCAAGAAACTAAGAATGCAAATCTAATTTGAAGAGTCAATTAATGCTACATACACTATATTTTTATCTGTAAGTTTGGTTAAACATATGTGACAAATGGCTTTTATCAGTCAATTTATTCATTTCATGTCGTGGGTACTAGAGGCAAGAATGTTCAATATCTGAAGATCTTAAATAACTAAAAAACGACTTCCTTACCATGTTGTCAAAGCAACTAGCATGTTGCAGCCTGTAGATCGTTCGGGTTACCTTTAAATTGTGTGACTTGATTAAGCTGTGGTATAGATTTTTGTGAGAGTTTAGAAGAAAACCGTATTTCATTGACTAGAATCCTATATAAATTACGTTATGAAAAATATGGTAGATGCATTGAGAGAAATCTGATTCAAGCACAATAATCTTGTTTTGGGGTAACCAGTGTTGTAGAGAGCCAGTACTACAAAAGGGAAAGCTGGCCAGTGCAGCCATTCAGATGATTTTTCCAGTTATTTTAGAGGAATTGTTCTAATATTTCTTCATAAAATAAGTAAAAATTATATCATGACAGGTATTTGCCTGCATTTTCAGGGAAGTCTTATTTGAAACCTATAGTTAGGCTAAAGTGTTTAGTTGAATTACTTTTATTATTGTAGTAATCTGGATCTTAATTTCTAGAAACAATCTGAGCAAGATAACAATTAAAATATGAGGTATAATATAATGCTTTCACTAAAGGCAGAATACTTTTTGGAATTTTTATTTTAGGTACAAATGGGTTAGGTATCAATGCTGTCTTATGACAGTTGAATCTGAGCCTAGTAGTCTTTGTTAGCATTTGCCTTTTCAAAGTAAAGAAGCATGGATTAAGCTGTACAAGTGTTGGCTATGATCAATTGGAACTAATTAAATTTATTTAAAATGAAGAATCTTAACTGGAAGAGAACAACTAGAAAGACTAGGAGGAAAAAACTTGGGTCTTGATTGATACAATTTAAATCTTCACTCTGTGATTTAAAAAATATGCTGCAGCTTCTTTCTCTATCTCTCTTTTTAAAGCTAATATCTATTGATCAGCTCTACAAAGTAATGCCAGTGTGCCTTGGTCAACACACATACTCAGTTTTACTTAGCATTCTGTCTTGAGGTTCATCAAATTCTTTCCTTTAACCAAATATTTTAAATTATATATCATAGACATATTAGCCATCTTGATGGGTTAATATTTTATGTAGAAAAATATTAAAACCTATGTCATATTTTCATAGTGTACAATATGCATGGGAAATGAACTTTTCAATGACATTGCTTTAAGATTTATAATACTCTGTATATTTAGAATCTATTTTAACTGCTTAATGGAATTTAAAACAAAACAATAATGTTGTTTCTAGATTATAATTTGAGTCACAAGAATAGTACTGTATACCTGTATGTTTGCTTTTATATGTATGCTTTTATTTCCAGTATTATCACTTAATTGCTATGTAGATATATAACTGACATTTATAAATAACACTTTCCTGTTTATACTATGTTATTAATAGGTCATAATTATACTAACGGAGTAAATCTCACTAAAGCTGACACACATAGAAGAAATTTTGGATTAATCATAATCTACTTTTCTTAAAGGAGACTTTCATGTGACTTAGTTAATTTTGCTTTATGTGTCTTTTATCATGGTACAGTATAGCATTCTGATTGAGGGTGAAGTGATACACCCTCTAAATACTGCATCTAAAAACAACCTCACCTTAATTGCAGGCTAAACAGAATTTTGGAAGGGTTTCACATTCACAAACCTGCGTGTATTCCCTTAAGAAAGTCCCTATATTTGGCCGGGCGCGGTGGCTCAAGCCTGTAATCCCAGCACTTTGGGAGGCCGAGACGGGTGGATCACGAGGTCAGGAGATCGAGACCATCCTGGCTAACATGGTGAAACCCCGTCTCTACTAAAAAAAATACAAAAAACTAGCCGGGCGAGGTGGCGGGCGCCTGTAGTCCCAGCTACTCGGGAGGCTGAGGCAGGAGAATGGCGTAAACCCGGGAGGCGGAACTTGCAGTGAGCTGAGATCCGGCCACTGCACTCCAGCCCGGGCGACAGAGCAAGACTCTGTCTCAAAAAAAAAAAAAGAAAGTCCCTATATTCTTCTGAGGGTCATAGTTTGGTGTCTTACCTCTTGTTCAATACAGCGAGGACACAAACTGACCAAAAACAATAATAAAGGGTCAAGAGTTACTGATATTGTCAACAAAAAAACCACCTTGATACTGGATCAGCAGCACAGTTGACGGATTCAACTACAAAAGCAACAATGATATATGGAACCCAATGGATGGGTTGACTATACTTATTTTACTTTTTGATGCATTTTTTGTTAAATTATAATTAGCTACATTTTGATTACTAATTCAGGGGCAAATAAATATCTTCCTATTACTCATTAATAGATGCAGAAAATAATGTATTTTGCTATTCCTGTGTATTTAGTGCTGATAGAACCTACATGTGTCTGTATCTCTCCTCCCTCTGCCTTCACTTACGTTCTACAGACATATATTTTAAATCTAATTCATTACAGCTTTATGTTTTACTGATTTAAAGTTTTAAGTTTCTGAGAAGATGTCTTGTCTTACAGTAAATTGGTGTATAGTTTTGTATAAATGTGCTTTTGTTTTTCTTGGATTGTAGAATCAAATTTTTTTTTTTTTGTAGGTATAATCTTAGAGACTAGCTTATGTTCTCCTTTTACAATCAAATAAATTAGTATCATTATTTCTTAAAGAACTTACATGATTGATACCCAGTGTCCCAAAACATGTTATTTGGCCTTTCATTCAGAAGAGTCTATATAACATGAATGAAAATGAAAATATCTAGTAATGATGAAAAGTACTATTATATAGTATCATTAATAGTGTGTAGTAATCCTCTCAGTAGTCATCTACTCGTTCAGTCAGTAAATATTTTTGAGCACTTTAGTGCCAGACACTGTTTACGATATGCCATTGAATACAATAGGCAATCATACTTGTCCTTGTGGAGCTTACATTTTCATGGAGGGAGGCAGACAATCATAACAAGAAGTAAATAGATATACAGTATATTAGAAGATGAGAGGTACCTTGGAAAGAAGAAAAAATAGAGAAGGGTAAGAGAAGTTAAAAGTAATATCACTTGACAGCTTTCTTTTATCAAGCACTTTACACAGGAGCCTTATGAAATTACTTTGAAGTAGATACTAGTATATTTCCAGATATGTAGCTGAGGAAACAAGCTTAGAGAGATAACTTTTACAGGGTCACATATGTACCAAGTAATAGATCTGGGATTAAAATGAGTCCTACGTGATTCCAAAGCTGATGTGTGGTCTTAAGCCCTACTCTGCACTGCCTCACATTCTCAAAGTAACTCATTAAACTTTGAAAGATTTTAATTTTCTTTTGAAATATGAGATGATGTTACAGTTTACCTTGATTGTTTATGATAAGAGGTAATTACTTTGCTGGATATCTAATCTCATCATTATTCCATTATTCCCCCCACATACCCCTCCTTTTTTTTTTTTTTTTTGACACGTGGTCTCTGTTGCCTAGGCTGGTCTCAAACTCTTGGGTTTGGCTGGGCATGAATAGTGGCTCACACCCATAATCCCAGCACTTTGGAGTGCCAAGGCAGGAGGATTGCTTGAGGCCAGGCATTTGAGACCATCCTGCACAACAGAGAGACACCCTATCTCTCCAAAAAAAAATAAAAGTTAGCTAGGTGTGGTGGTGTGCACCTGTGGTCCCAACTACATAGGAGGCTAAGCTGGGAGGATCACTTGAGCTCAGGAGGTCGAGGCTGCAATGAGCCATGTTCGCACCACTGCACTCCAGACTGGGTGACAGAGTAAGACTCTGTCTCAATAAAAACAAAGGAAAAACTGGGCTCATGCTATCCTCTCTCCTCAAACTCCTGAGTAGCTGGGACTAAAGGTGTGCTACTGTGTCCATCTAGTCTCATTATTTAAAATGCAAATTTGTTATTCTAAATTTAGATCAAGAGATCATCTCCTTTAGGAAACAAATCACCGCATATTCGTTCTTTAAATTTTCAAACATTATTTAGGACTGTTGTAAAATAATAATATAAATAGAAGTATTTTTCATTACTAAACAGTCACTTTATTGCATACATGTAAATGTTCATTGTTATGTCCAGCTTTTTGAAGTCATCAGTATAAAACTGACACATTAATATATGTTTATATGCTGAAGTCAACATCTCTACTATTTTAAAATAGAGCTGAAAAAGACGTCTAGTCTGAGACTTAATACCGATTTGTGCATTTAACTACTTACCAAAGGTCCTATTCATAAGATGTTTTTACATTTGTTCTGAATGAAGATAGGAAATTTACCCTGTTAAAGTACAGATAAGCTCCAAAGAACAAAATACGGCATATTATGTATTCAGAAACCAGACGTTCTTTCCTAGCCAGGAGTGAGAGGCTGTATAATTTGTGAACTAGAATAAGATACTTCCCCCTGCACCCTCTGCCTTTCTCATTCTTTAACTTATATTTAACAGTCTAAAAAGTAGTTTAGATGTATATGAATTTTAAATCACTTCTTCTAAATTATCACTACCCTTGCTTTTGACTTCAGAGTGTTAGCTATGAGTTCACTATATTAAGGGTCTTAGTAATTATAAATTACTAAAGCTACGGTTTTTTTACTCTGCAGTTTTCATGAAAACAGATATTAAGAAAAATAAGAGTGTAAATTTCATAGTTTTCTGAGTGAACTATGTCATTTCAAATAATTTACCTTTTTGTCCTTTTCTAAAAAAAATCTGGGAGAAGAAACTATGTATGAAAATATTTCTTTCTTGTTTAGTGTTTAATGCTCAGCTTTAGTTTGTGTTGAAGGACAAGTAGAATGTTTCTAAATACAGTATTTGAGAAAGTTTGTGACATGAATATTAAAATACAGAAAAAAATGATGCTATATAAAACTGAGATGCACTTTCTTTTTCCCATTTTCTCTCTGGGTGATTTACTTTTTCTGTTCTTTGGTAACTACCGCTTGTATGTTAATGACTGTCAATCAAATCTGTATCTCCAGCCTAGCCTTCTCTTTTCAATATCAGATTCATATATCCTCCTGCCTGAATGTCCTATAGATACCTAAATACCAAGTGCAAAAGGAGCTATAGGCCAGGTGCGGTGGCTCGTGCCCATAATCCCAGCACTTTCGGAGGCCGAGGCGTGCGGATCACCTGAGGTCAGGAGTTCGAGACTAGCCTGGCCAACATATAGTGTAACCCTGTCTCTACTAAAAACTACAAAAATCATTTATATTTGTAGTTGTGGCAGGTGCCTTTAATTCCAGCTACTTGGGAAGCTGAGGCAGGAGAATTGCTTGAACCCAGGAGGTGGAGGTTGCAGTGAGCTGAGATCACGTCACTGTGCTCCAGCCTGGGCAACAGAGCAAGACTCCATCTCTCAAACAAACAAAGAAACAAAAAACAAAAAAGGAGCTATATTTCTTCCGAAACCTCATCTTCTTTCATATGTATACCTCAGTTAAAGGCACATCACTAGTGGTAACGTTAATTACCTGACATCTCAAACTTGAATCCCAAGGATAATGCTGACTTTCCCACTTTTTAACAATGTCCACATATAGTTGGTGTAAGTTCTTGTAAAATGTGCCTCTTAAATATCTCTCAGTGGTTTTTGTCTTCTCTGTTTCCACAGAGAACACCTAGATCCTGCCTTGCATTTTTTCTTCTTCAGATTATCGTTGCGTTTTCCTACAACGATCTCCCTGTCTTCCTTCTCTTGTTCTCATCCAGATCATGTCTTCCATGACTCTGAGAGTTTAAGAAGTCAGTTCATCACCCTTCACCCTCATTAACACCTACTTAATGACCTCCCATTGATTATAGCTCCAAATCTAAATGCCTTGGCAAGATATCTAGGGTTCTTCAAGGGCCGATTTACATCTCTGACATCGTCAGCTAAAGCAATACTTAACTTTGTTCCCCAGAGTACCCTGCTGTTTGGTGATTCACACTTTGCATGTGCCCCTCCATCTGGCTGGCATGCTCTTAACTCTCACATATGGGATGAAATTCCAAGAATTCCCCTCAAATTCAGGAGTGTCATCATCTTCATGAATCCTGTCTGGACCCTTCTTATGTAATATCTCCCTGTTCATTGTACACACTTCCGCTCTTGCAGCTTAGTAATATGTAGCAGTAATGATGTCTGTAATTTTGTTAAGTGATCATTTCACTTGCCCTTTCTGAGTCATGTGGGCATGTGACTTTTACCTTCTTGTATGTCTAGCACTAGAATAGCTGGTACATAGCATCTTCTCAATAAATGTTTATTGAATGAATGGTTGAATTAATGAATCCATAAGATTACTCATATTTCAAGCAGCATTCCTTATATACTGTGTATTTACTTAAATACATTTGCTATATCTTTCCTATACTTACATAGTTTATATTTCCTTAACCTCCCTGCCCATCTTCTTAGTGGCTATTTAAATGGCTCAAAAAATCTTGGTAACACATTAGTGAGGTGATGTAGGCTTATTTGTAGATACATTGTCTCTTGATATTATGAAAATGAGACTGAGAACACATCTAAGAACATAATTAGCTCTACCAAATTAGTCACTATTGTTTCTGTTTAAAAGTTTATCTTTTTCTCTTGGAAAATAATATGTCTTCAAAATTAGGAGAAGGATGTGATACATAGATTTAAATAAGAAAAGATAGGGGAAAAAATCCTGGAACAAACGTGCTTTGTAACTTGTCTTAAAGAGCAGGTGGAAGTTGGGATGTGCTATTGGAATTGCACAAGCAGAGAACTAGACCTGATAGAATTTTCAGAGAATCCCCTTTCTGTGGTCTGCCTTGGCCCTTGCAGGTTTGGTAGACAGTGGAGATGTACTTGTGGATGATGGTCCTAGTTTCTTAAAAGTCTGGGAATCCCTATTTGGTTGCTGCCTCTTCAGTCACCCTTCTCTTCCTTGCTCTGGTAGCTGTGCCTTCTCATTTCTGGGATGGATTCTATCAGCAAAAGCCAGAGTCTTTAATCAACTCTTGCCTTGGCACCAAATCTTTCATAATGCTATTATCCAATAAGGGCAGTTTTATTTTTTGTATGTGCACATAAAGGTTGTTTGCATGTGATATTTTTGCAAGGGGTTTGGGCAAATAAATAGTAATTAACACTGTCTTTGCAAACTTATGTAAAAGAACACATTGCAAAATTAAGAACTTTAATAACTATCTCAATGACTTAGCAGCATTTATTGAGTAACTAATATGTGTCAGACTGGCTCTATGCTCTTTTAAATCCTCAAACAATTTATGTGGTGTCTTCATTATCGCTTCTTTTTTGTAAGAGAAGAAAATGAGGCACAGAATGGTAAAGTCACTTGCCACATAAAAGCCACAGATAGAAAATGACAAAGTCAGGATTTGAAGCTGGACTATTGCTTCTAGATCTTGTGCTTTTAAATTGAAGTAATTTGTTTAAAATCAAGTCATTTATAAACCTTACAAGAGAAAAAAGAAACACATACATTGATTATGACTTGTCATTTTCTTTTTGTGTTATATAGAATCTTCTATTTTAATTTTTGGTATAGCTTAACTTTTTATGTAGTACAAGGAAATGTTTGAAATGTGAAGAAAATACTTCCTGTTTTCTTAAAAGAGAAACATAGAAATTCAGTATATGAAGATCATTTTATGTATTGTCTAGATAAACTAGAATTTCTACTTCATGTTCATATAAAACCACACACATAAATACACCAACACATAAACAGTATTAGATCAGAAAGCCTTAAAGTTTGAGTTTCACATTAACTAGTATGTATTTCTTTGGCTAAATTTAGACCAAACAGGAAAAAAGCAGAAATACTTAGTTGGATAATAATGTAGGTGCTGCATCGGGGTTGGGGGAGGGCAGGTGGGTGGTAGAGGGAAGCCATCCCTGTGAGTGAATAACCTTCAGGATGAACTTAAAGTTTAGCCTTTTGTGAGCTGTGTAATAGTACCTCATGGATAAGAATGAATTGCATTAGATTGTGGCACACTATTATATATCTGTATATTACATGAATTGCCCTTATAATTGATATCAAACCCATATGACCAAAAGTTGTAATTCACAAAAGTAATGACAGCAATGTCTCATAATTCACAGACTCTATGTCATACCTGTGAATGATTGCTTTTACTGTGCAAACCATGTTAAAGGGGAAAAACAGGTTTTAAAAGGGATGTCGGGTTCTCAAGACTCTTTCTTCCTGATACTTCATAGTCGTTTTTAATACATAAAAAGATAATTAAATTTACTAACATCTGTGAGTTTCCCCCATGATTTCTTGGTTTAAAAATCACATTGCAAGCATAAAAGCTTTTGCTCTTAATTTGAAGTTTTAAATTACAAATGAAAGGTAATATTTAATATTTGAAGTGAAGAGAGCCAGAAACCTGAATGTATTTTCTCATCATGTAACATACGAGAAAGAGGAGTCCTCACTCATAGGCAGGTTAAAGATTGAGAGTATTTTCTCATCATTCTTGTTATAACTATTTATCCTAAATAAAGATGGATGAATTAAATCCAGTGTGAAAGGATTCAGGGAATCTGAACCAGCTACTCTTTCTTTGTCTGCCCTTCCTGTAAATGTATTTTTTCAGTGTGGCTAGTGCCACTGAAAAGGAGTATAAGGTATATTCAGTTTGATTCAATAAAACATGAATAAGTGTCTTATGTCTTCTATCAGCACATTCTATGGAGGATTTAATAAAGCAAGCCTCTAGGTGAGAAGCTGATGATCAAATTTTAGATATGTCTGCACAAAAGTGCACAGATGACATATATGTGCGTATTCTCTGTAGCTGGGAGAATTCAGAATACTGGGCTTAGTTAAGGGTAGGAGTTATGTTAGAGGTAAGCCTGCGCTTATTGCAGAGGTAGAGAGACGTGGGAAAAGCTTCCGAGCTTAAGCTGTTAGTTTACAGACTTAGAAATAATTCACTGTGGAGAGAGTGAGAAGAAGAATGGCCTTTCCCAGAGCGGACAGACTGGCTCTGTCATCAAGGAATGAGGGTCTACTCTCATGTTAGTTTGGAAAGTAGCTGATTTTTACATTCTGTATTTTATGTTACTTTAAAGCAGGGTTTATTATTAAATAGATAGAAAGAGGGATGAAAAATGTTGATGGAATGCATTGGCTACATGCCTTATGTGCTCAATTCCACTTCCATGGTTTTCCTTTTCATTTAGCAGATATTTTTGGATACCTGCTGGGTGTTGAGCATGTACCAGATGCTCAGTGTAAAATGGAGTTTAGGCTCTAAAGGGCAAGACTGATGACTGGTTTTGTTTCTTGTTCAGTGGGAAATTTTTACCTGAAGAACTGCTATTCTTAGAGGTTTAATAAACTTAGATTAATGTGATGTAAAATATATATATCTATACACACATATACACACCCACATATATATGCACATACACGTGTATATATATATCTCTCTCTCTATATATATATATCTCTCTCTATATATCTATATATATATATATATATACAGACATACATATATATGTCTGAAAGTGAATCTGCAGGTTTCATAGAAATGGAAAAATGAACAAGACCAAAATCAACTAGGTGGAAAGCTGGTCTGCAATAGTAAATGTATAATGACATTATAAGGCTCTAACATCTCATTGTCTGTGCTAAAATCTCAGCTTCCTTACTTGTTTGTTGTATGCCCTTATTTAGTTACTTGACTGTGCTAAGCCTCAATTTTCTCACCTGAAATATGAGGATAATAAGGTTATTATGAGACAGATGAATGGCTACAGAAAATGTGGTACATAATCACAGTGTAGCAATGGAGTACTATTCAGCCATAAAAAAAGAATGAGACCAGTCATTTACAACAACCTAGGTAGAACTGAAGGTCATTCTGTTAAGTGAAATAAGGTAGGCACAGAAAGACAAACATCACCTGTTCTCATTTATGGGATCTAAAAATCAAAGCAATTGAACTCATGGACATAGAGAGTAGAAGGAGGGTAGAGAGCCTACCAGAGAGGCTGGGAAGGGTAGTGGGGGTTGGTGGGGGATGGTTAATGGGTACAAAAATAGTTAGAAAGAATGAATAAGACCTATTATTTTATAGAACAACAGGGTGACTATAGTCAAAATAATTTAGTTGTACATTTAAAAATAACTAAAAGAATGTAATTGGATTGTTTGTAACATGAAGGATAAATGCTTGAGAAGATGGATATCCCATTTCCCATGATGTGATTATTACACATTGCATGCCTGTATGGGAATATGTCATGTAACCCATAAATATATGCACCTACTATATACCCACAAAAATGAAAAATTTAAAAAAAAAAAGCAAAAAAAAAAAAATTGTCTTGAGTATTAAATGAGATGATGCATGGAATGTTTTTAGCAGAAGAACTGGACCATAGTAAGTGCTAAATAAATATGCCTCTTGTCTCCCTTCCCTTCTCATTACCATCATCATCCTTAAGTGATTTGTTTTAATAGCATAAATGATTGGTAGCTAATATCATTTATAAATCAGTTTTGAGTGACTTGGTGGTGTTTATTCTAGGTAGTTTGACTATCCTTTACAAGGATATATACTTGCTAGAAACATTTATACTTTACAGATCAAGAAATAAGCCATATCCACTTGAAATTTTCACAAATTTATAAAAGTTGGCTCATGAAATATTGATAAATTATATTTTCTTAAACACTTTTGTATTGATTTCTTTTATCATATTTATTGTCTGAGTTGAATTTGACCATGAAGGTGAATTATTTGATGAAACAGAAATAACCACAGCTTTAAGAGAAAAAGTAGCTGAGGAAGAGTTAATTTGCATATGCATAACTGAGTTCAGCCAGTGGTGAAGTGAGGGGTAAAAAGGACATAAT
The DNA here is from genome assembly GCF_002776525.5 of Piliocolobus tephrosceles. NCBI lineage: Eukaryota > Metazoa > Chordata > Mammalia > Primates > Cercopithecidae > Piliocolobus > Piliocolobus tephrosceles. Next base: position 22,761,564 of record NC_045451.1, on the reverse strand, counting down.
GGAGACAAGTTTTCTGAATGTTCTGATGTGGCCATTTAGTTGAGAGTCACTACTAGACTTTAGAAAACATGTTTGAAAAATAATAGACAAGATGGATATGGTCCATGGGGAAAGATACCTTAAAATATTAAATATTAATTAAAATATTGTTTAAAGTTGGGATCTTCACCGTGCTATCATTAAATAGTCTTGCCGAAAAGGAAAAAGGGGAAACGTTTCATATAACTCTCATACTTGCAAAGGATGGTTTCTCATCAGCTCAGTTTTTAAGAGGGTGTGTTCAAAAACAGCAATGTGTACCACACCAAAATATCAACTAAATGTGAGGGTAGAATATAGACAGTTTTAGAAAAGCAGGCTATCAAAAACTGTGCCTCGTATGTCTTAAGAACTAGTGGAGGATGTGCGGTTCCAAAATTGAGAGAGCAAACCAAGAAAGAGGAAGCTGGGGACCTAGTGATCCAGATAACTTGGCTTATAAAACCTATCTTGCCCTTTGATACTTTCAAACCCCCATCTCGTTGTTTCAGGCAACATCTCTTAGGAACGTGCCGCTCAGGGCTGAGCACAGTGGCTCCCATAGGAGGATAGCTTCAGAGCAAGAATTCAAGATTAGCCCGCGGCAACATAGTGAAACCTCATCTCTCCAAAACAAACAAACAAAAAGATTAGCTGAGTGTAGTGGTGTGCACCTGTAGTCCCAGCTACTTGGGAGGCTGAGACAAAATGATCACTGTGATTGTACCACTGCACTCCAGCCCAGGAGAGAGAGGGAAGCCCTCTGTAAAAAAAATATAATAAAATAAGCAAACAAACCCCAACCTCCCCCCACCACACACACACACACACACACAAAATAAAACAGGACTGTAATGCTCAGAAACCTAGCCACTCTGAGGATTGCTTGGAAAAGGGAAATCTGAGAGATAAGCATTTAGGCTGCAAAGTCCAGCACCCCCTCCCCATGTGGGAAGTCTCAGTGACTGTATTGATTTAGTACGTTTCCTTATGTTCTGTATATTTGGCAAGTTCTAACTGTTCCATTTTCCAGGCTAGGCTTGATTTCTGCTCCCTGATCTACTCCCTTGTATAACAGATTTATACTACTGGGTGAGAGTTTGGGGGTAAATTATTGAAATATAAAGAGAACCAAGTAAATAACAACAAGAGACGGTTATTGACTGCAAGGAGGGGAAAAAAGCAGTGCTGATAAAGTTATCGAAAACCACATGATTGAGTTATAAATATGCACATATTGTGAAACTATGAACCTTAATTATGATGTAATTTTAATAAGAACTATGATATAAATTGGGAGGCATAGGAGGAAGAAGGCAGGAGAAAGCTTGTGAATGTGGTGTGTGTATGTGCTGTGAATGTGTGAATGTGTGAATGTGGCGTGTGTATGTGATGTATGCAAGTTGTGTTTATGTGATGTATGCAAGTTGTGTTTATGTAAAGGAGAATCCAATTTTTATTGACCATAGTGGAGGATCATAAGTTTAAAGATAGGTAAGTCTAAAATTGAAAAGTTAGAAAATAACACAGGGTTTCCTAAAGGAGTCAAATGTCCAACAGTCTTTGTTTCTTAAAAAATGGGGAAAATTGGATCCAAACAGCTCTAAACTGGTTAGTGTACTGTCCACATATACCAGAAGTCTGCAGTGAATTAGTAAATATGATTTGGGAGCACTTAGAAGAAAAAGTGAGAAGCAGTATAGGTACCCTGAGCTTACCACACTCGAATTTTATCACAGTGTTTCAGCTGCGTTGATTTTGTTGCCCTCCATCATCTAAAGTAATTTTGATGTTTTGGTGTAAAATTTATATGATTCATCATAAAATGACATTTATACTCTTTTATGGGTTTTTACTACATGCAGCACACAATGGAAGGCATCATTCTTCTGTTCATGGAAAGCTATTCTTCATGATGAATTTTTTAAAAATTTGGTTTGGTATTACTAGCTACTGTCAAACTTGCTCAAGCATCATTGCTAATGCCCTCCTCATTATTTTCTCATGATGAATTTATCAATTTTCTTAGGAATTAGGGAAGAGGACTTCTAAAAAATAGGAAGAGGTCTGTTAAGAAAATTCCAGCCATACAGCCCAGTTTAGCATGTCACTAGTAATAATCACCACCATGGTGCTCCCTGCAGATCACCTCTGGGTGCTGCACTATACGTCTTCGATACTTGTGATACTAATGGTGTCTGACTCACTCACATGTATTTGTGTGGAGTCTTTGGCAGAGTCCCCTAAACAAACGATCTTTCAGAGGGGCTGGCTTGTTGTCCCAGCACACTTTTTTTTTTTTTTTTTTTTTTTTTTTTTTTTTTTTGAGACAAAGTCTCACTCTGTTGCCCAGGCTGGAGTGCAGTGGCACGATCTTGGCTCGCTGCAACCTCTGTCTCCCGGGTTCAAGCGATTCTCCTGCCTCAGCCTCCTGAGTAGCTGGGATTACAGGCACTGCACCTCCATGCCCAAGTAATTTTTATATTTTTAGTAGAGACGAGGTTTCACCATGTTGGTCAGGCTGCTCTTTGACTCCTGACCTCGTCCAGCACACTTTTTACTGATAGATATGCAGAATGTGGTGTTCACTCTGTGTAGCTTAGTGGGATATTTAATGATGACTGCCACTGTAGAAGCGTGATCTTCAGTGTAGCCAGACTAAACTTTGTACATCAACCCAGCCTGGGAAAGTCCCTGTAGGAGTTCATGATACCCTGGCTGAGCATCTTTGGACTTCAAGGAATTAGCTAGGAAAGAGGGGAGAGGGAAAGACTTTCCAAAAAGAGTCAAATCCTGGGAGGGAGAGAGAGCAAGAGGTGGTACAGCCATTTGGGAGGAAGAGTAAGTGGTTCCTTGTGAATGTGTATAGGATGGGAACAGGGTCAGGACTAACAAGAGGGGATGCCAAAGGCAGGCCAGATGATGAAAGGCTCTGTTTGTTGGCTGAGCTGCTTTATTCATTTTCAGGGGACAAGCTAGAGTCAATAAAGAGTCCAGACCACTCTGACAATAGATGCTGAAAATACAGGGGAATGATGCTGGGGCAAGTGGGGGTAAGCAGTGGTCTAGGTTTGAGCTGGCAGGGGCCTGAACGAAGGTAGCACAGGTGCTTGAAATGGCATTTGTTTATATTTATTTAAAACATTTTGAAGATGGCCAAATAAGAACAGCTCCCGTCTGCAGCTCACAGCGAGACCAACCCAGAAGGTGAATGCTTTCTGCATTTCCAACTGAGGTACCTAGTTCATCTCGCTGGGACTGGTTAGACAGTGAGTGCAGCCCATGGAGGGTGAGCAGAAACAGGGTACAGTGTCATCTCACCCGGGAAGCACAAGGGGTTGGGGAACTCCCTCCCCTAGCCAAGAGAAGTCCTGAGGGACGGTGCTCTCCAACCCAGATGCTATGCTTTTCCCATGGTCTTCACAATCTGCAGGTTGTCTTCACAACCTGGGACAGAGCACCTGGGGGAAGGGGCGGCTATGGGCGCAGCTTCGGCAGACTTAAACGTTCCGGCCTGCTGGCTCTGAAAAGAGCAGCAGATCTCCCAGCACAGCGCTCAAGCTCTGCTGAGGGGTAGACTGCCTCCTCTAGTGGGTCCCTGACCCTCGTGCCTCCTGACTGGGAGATACCTCCCAGCAGGTCAACAGACACCTCATGCAGGAGAACTCTGGCTGGCATCTGGCAGGTACCCCTCTGCAACAAAGCTTCCAGAGGAAGGATAAAACAGCAGTCTTTGCTGTTCTGCAGTCTCCACTGGTGATCTGGGCAAACAGGGTCTGGAGTGGACCTCCAGCAAACTGCAGCAGATCTACAGAGAGGGGCCTGTTAGAAGGAAAACTAACAAACAGAAAGGAATAGCATCAACATCAACAAAAAGAAAGCCCACGCAAAAACCCCATGTGAAGGTCACCAACAGAAAAGACCAAAGTAGATAAATCCATGAAGATGAGGAAAAACCAGCGCAAAAAGGCTGAAATTCCTAAAACCAGAATGCCTCTTTTCCTCCAAAGGATCACAACTCCTCGCCAGCAAGGGAATAAAACTGGACAAAGAATGAGTTTGATGAATTGACAGAAGTAGACTTCAGAAGGTAGGTAATAACAAACTCCTTCAACCTAAAGGAGCGTGTTCTAACCCAATGCAAGGAAGCTAAGAACCTTGAGAAAAGGTTATGGGAACTGCTAACTGGAATAACCCGTTTAGAGGAGAACATAAACGACCTGATGGAGCTGAAAAACACAGCACGAGAACTTCGTGCAGCATACGCAAGTATCAGTAGCCAAATGGATCAAGCAGAAGAAAGGATATCAGAGATTGAAGATCAACTTAATGAAATAAATTGTGAAGACAAGATTAGAGAAAAAAGATTGAAAAGGAATGAACAAAGCCTCCAAGAAATATGGGACTGTGTGAAAATATGGGACTATGGACTATGGGAGGGATAGCATTAGGAGAAATGCCTAATGTAGATGACAGGTTGTTGTATACCTATGTAACAAACCTGCATGTTCTGCACATGTATCCCAGAACTTAAAGTATAATAAAAAATAAAACATTCTAAATATCAAAAGTCCTCTAGGTTTATAATTAATGTAAGCTAATTGGTACCTAGTATTAAATAAAACATTCCAATAAAATGAATGTCTGCGTTACAAATGTCAGTTAAATTATGTTGTACAAGTGGGTTTTTATGAATTTGGTGTAGAGAATATTAGTGTCATTCATGTGCCATATAAAAATCTTTTCTTTAACCCCCACCTCGTTTTTCTATATAGTATCTTAAAGTTGGAAAGACTTATTCATAATCTAGTAGATAGATTTTATATTCTAAATCAATCTTTCCCATCGCAAAGAATCTGTCATACCACATCACTGAACATAAAGGTTACCCAACTTTTGCTTACACACTGTATTAATTTTCCTATTGCTACATAATGTATTAGCACAAATGTAGTTTAAAATACCCATATTTATTATCTCATAATTTCCATGGATTAGGGAATCTGGGTCCAGCTTAGCTATGTCCTTTGCTCTAGGACACAAAAGGCTTCAATCAAGGCATTAGCCATGGCTAAGTCTTATCTGAGGCTTTTGGTCCTCTTCCAATCTCACAGTCTTAATGGCACAATTCAGTTCCTTGCAGTTATAGGATTGAGGTCCTCGGCTCCTAGAGGCCATCCTCAGTTCCCTGCCATGTACCCCTGTCCGTAGGCATTTCACATCATAACTGCTTGCGTCTTTGAGTTAGCACAGCAATCTCTCTACTAGGTGCTAGCAAGATGGAGTCATATATAAATTGAAACATAATCATGAGAGTGCTGTACAAAGTAATCTTATTATGGAAGTGGCCTCCCATGACTTTACTGTCTTCTGTTGGTTAGTAGTAAGTCACAGATCCTGCCTTTACTCAAGGCCAAGGGGTGGTATAACGGTGTGACTCACTGGGGGTTGGTTACCTTAGGATGGTCTCCCTACACACACACCTACTCAAGTGTGGGGCTCACTGCTTGCAATTTCATTCCTTCCATATTTTGCTTGTTTTGTTTGTGTAAGAGAGCAAGATATCTCCCTCCTTGTCTTCTCTTTGTCCTTCAGCAACATCTTGTGTGACCTGATTTCATAGACCCTTCTCTCTTCCATTTGACTGTATGTACTATGTTTTATCAGTGATATTCCTTAGAAGGTGGTACTCAGAATGGACCATGCCACCACTAGCAGACCAGTGCAAGTATTACACAACTATTTTCTTCCTTTATCTGGATGCTATATAATTTTGAAATTAAATTGGTTTACTTTAGAAGGCATCCCACATTTTTGTCTGCTACTAAAAGTGGAATCATTTAAAATGTCAGATTTTACGTGAAGTGCTGGTAATTCAGGTCTTCCCAATTTAGAAGCAGGACTTGATATTTGTTCTTTCTGCTTTCCATCTTCCTGGTTTGAGGGCATCATCCAGACTGGGAATCTTTTCCAGCGCGTTAGTTATTTCTCCCTGCTTTATGGCCTCTGTGAGTGTGATGAACAAGCCTTCTATGTTGTCTGTGTTTACTTGTTAACTGCTGAGCAGGCCCCAAAAAGACTCCTGCAGCACATGGGTAGAGATCTTCTCTACCTTTTCATCAGCCCTGACATCACTCTCCAGATACGGTTTTTCAACGCAATATAAACTAACTCTTTTGCAGTGTCTCATTAGCTCGGTGTTTAAGAAAATATGCTCAAAAATAGAACAAGGTATACTACACCAAAATATCAATGAAATATGAGAGTAGACTAGAGACAGCTTTAGAATATCGAAAAACATTCTCCCATGTCTTAAGAACTAGTGAAGCATTCACTAGTTCATCTTATTCATAATTCAGATTTATTCATCTTGTTAATGATAATACTCTAAGAGATTTCTTCATATGCTGTACTAAGATCAGAGTATGTACATTAATGAACAGTGCAGGTTTATGATAATGTTTTACATTTGTGGTATTGTACCTAACTTATAAGTGTATATAAGGGGATTTTAAAACATTCTTGATGTGCCTTGAGTTGCAGTAATTTCGGAGATATGCAATTTTTAAATTAGCAAGCAACAGCGTTAATCATCATCAGAATTTTCAGAGGTCACCTAGAGAGTTATGGTCTGGATGGTTGTTGTGGGATAGGGTAGATATATGTTAAGTATTTGGTCAAAGAGATTAGGAGGTGATGCATGTCTCAACAGTATGTGAAACCCATTTTGCTTGCTTTGCATCTGCTGTCATTTTTGTGACAAATATGTATTGGTGGAGTATTTATAAGGATGCATAAATGCTTGATTTAAAACTTACATCTTACTAGGTTTTTAAAGTTGACAAAAAGTTATAGTAAAACATGTAGGTATAAGATTATTCACATACTGTATTAGTTTTAAATATCACTTTAAGAAAAGTTGGTTTGGGATAAAAAATAAAAATTCAGGTTCCTCTAGTATTAAAATTGTGATTCTTCTTGATATTTAGGTCTCTGCAGTTGACTGTATATGATTCATGAAGTGAAGCACCTGATGTATAAGTGTACTTTATACTTTTCTGAGAATAATTTTCTTTAAATGTGAGATACTTTCTTTAAAGCTTTGTGAGTTTAGTTTTAATTTTAAGGAAAATTAAAAGAAAAATGTGAATATTAATTGAAAGCTTTGTAGTCATGTACAAAGTAGTCATGTAACCTACTTAAAATGTTTTGTTGACTGGCTAGAGCCAAACTTACACAGGTATTTTCTTATTCTTTTCCAACTGGAGTTCGTTCTTTTTGAAGTAAATGTGGCAGGTGCAGTAAGGCTACTTTCCTCTCATGTCTGGGCAGGATTCACCTAAATTTTGGTGAAGAGTGAAAATATACAACAAACGAAACCATCTGCCACTCCCAAGCAACCAGCCCCTACCTCACTATTGCTGACAATGCAGGGCCTCACCAGTCAGTCCCTGGACAGGGCTCCTGCTGGGCCTCATTTCTGAGAGTTAGGGCGGATCCTGTCAGCACACATTTTGGGATGTGATTCCCTCACCAGCCAGTCACACAGAGATCAAAGATGCTTTTAATTTGCGTTTAACTACTCCTTGAATAGCCATCACCATACTAGCAATTGCTATTGTATATCAATCAACCCCAGACATACGTACTTTTTTGAAATCTGAAACAGACTTAACTTCTCCAAATACTAAATATGAAAATATTCATTCTTTCTGGCATCTATTTTAATCTATTTTCCATAAAATTATCAATAAAAGAAGATAATATGAACACAAAGGATGATTTTATTGTACTTGATTGATGCTTTGTAATGATTTTCGTTATTTGAAAGAAGCCTTTCAATTAAAACTTCTAAAAAGATAATCCATTAGTCAAGGGGAATTTTTATATTGGTGTATAACTTCAAATTAAAATAATTTAATAGCATTTTCAGCAATACTTTTTAAAATAATTAGTGAATTAATTCTTCTGCATATTTTTACATTTAACAAAAATAACACTCATTGAATATCTTACATTGAATATCTTTTATTGAATATCTTATGTTGAATATCTTATATTGAATATCTTATATTCAATGAGACTTCTCAAATGACTTCTCAGAGCTGTGACTGATAAACATCTGTCACACAACAAACGCGTAAACAATTTGTCCTCTGTCAAGTTTATGAGCTGACATCTGTTTGAATGACAGATGTCAGTGCAGTGAAGATGCAATTTAATTTGGGAAGGTTAATCTAAAAGTCACTCACATTTTAAGCATTTGCATTTGAAAAACAAATGTGACCATTGCCATCAATATAATTGGCTCCTTCGATGGTGAGAAAGGATGAACACGCAAAACTAGCAACTATTTGGATCAAGCTTTTTGTGGTTATGACTTGTAAAGAGATCTCAAAATTAGTGATTGTGGCCATTTTGTGAGCCATTGTGACCAGTCAGAAAAGAAGCGTATTGATTAGCAATGGCTGACATTTCAAAATGGCCGTGTAGGAAAATGTTATTGGATTTATTAATGTTTCTCATCAGCTATAATCACCAAGTTGAAGTAAAAATGTCACAAGCTGAATCTGTTTAACAATTTGTGATTGTAAAATTTTAAACAAGTTTTATTACCTCTAATTTTGATTAGTATATTAAAAATGCCACTTTGTCAAATCATTATTAGTGAATTTAAGAAGAAACATAAGGGAAAAATAAGTGAAAAAATAGCTTGGGAATTAGTTGAGATATTGAAGGATTTTGATTTATTGAAATGAAATTTATATAACAATAAGCATTTTATAGTGAATAATTTGATTTTTTTAAATTTTTATTTATTTATTTTTTTTGAGACAGAGTTTCACTCTTGTTGCCCAGATTGGAGTGCAACATGTGTGATCTCAGCTCACTGCAACCTTTGCCTCCTGGGCGCAAGCAATTCTCCTGCCTCAGCCTCCCAAGTAGCTGGGATGACAGGCGCCCACCACCATGCCCAGCTAATTTTTGTATTTTTAGTAGAGACGGGTTTTCACTATGTTGGCCAGGCTGGTCTCGAACTTCTGACCTTAGGTGATCCACCTGCCTCAGCCTCCCAAAGTGCTGGATTACAGGCGTGAGCCACCGTGCCCAGCCGATTTGTTTTTGAGAATAGAAGAACGTTAAGAGCTGACATTCTACTATTCCATAACTAAGATGGCTATCTATCAGTATAAAATGAAGAACTAGTACATTGCTATTTAGACAGAATTCTGAGATATTTACGCATTTACATCTTAACCAGCATTATGAACAAGAATAAGAGTGTTTCAATAAAAGCACTGCATTATGATAATATATAAAAGACAAATCTGGGTTTGTATTATTTAAGTCTAAGCATTCAGCATATGCTAAAATTTGTGTGTCATTGTGGCTTTATTATTACTTTTTTTGCCTTTTATTTCTTTATACCTAAAAGTATGTTCTTTGATCCTTATTTAAGTTCTTAGACATTTTATGCTAAAGCAAGGATATACAGCTCAGAGAATTTTAGGTTTATATTCTTTGCTGTTTATTGAAGTGTTGACTGATTGTACCAAACTGGATCTCCTGCCCTTGAATAATGAAATAGTTTGAGGAAGTTAAGCATAGTTTTCCTTAACATTTTTGGACATCTGCTGATAAGAGTATGGACACAAAATCTTTAGTGACTACATTTCTACTTCTAAATTTGTACATTTTATATCTATTTAATTTTGATCCCGGGACACCCAACAATGTGAACAACAAAATTGTTCCCATAGCAGAAAGTTTTAAAAAATTGTTTACTGATTTAATTGTTTGGCACTAATTTTAATTTTGCTACATGTACTCAAAGCTGGGAAAAAGACACAGACTGTATTTTTAAGGTCAGTCATGTAGATTCTCATGAATTGGAATTAGAACTGAGTGATGTTTATATGCAATGCTCTATCTTAAGGAGCTTAAGCTAAATGGGATGTGAATTGTTTTGCATATTCAATGTGTAGAGCACGTTAATCATAGACATCATTTTTAAAGGTTTGAAATTTTACTTCATTAGCTTTTAAGTTTTTTATAGTTAGATACAGGATTAAATGGACAAGCTAGAAATATATAAAAAGAAAGATGTTAAAGCAAGACTTTTATTACTTTCAAATAAAAACTGTATATGATTATTTTAAAGATTATTAAGTCATCTTTGTAATTAGCATACATTTATTCACATAAAAACCTTAACTCATTCACCATTCTCCATATTGTTTATACACTATACTTGTGTGTTTAGCAAAGCTAAATTAACACAAAAGAAACCCAGTTTGACCAGGCATGGTGGCTCAAGCCTGTAATCCCAGCACTTTGGGAGGCCGAGACGGGCGGATCACGAGGTCAGGAGATCGAGACCATCCTGGCTAACACGGTGAAACCCCGTCTCTACTAAAAAATACAAAAAATTAGCCAGGCGAGGTGGCAGACGCCTGTAGTCCCAGCTACTCTGGAGGCTGAGGTAGGAGAATGGTGTGAACCCGGGAGGCAGAGCTTGCAGTGAGCTGAGATCCGGCCACTGCACTCCAGCCTGGGCGACAGAGTGAGACTCCGTCTCAAAAAAAAAAAAAGAAACCCAGTTTGATTCAGCATAAATTTTCTCATAATCCATATATTTTCATCAATATATAATAGTTGTATGTATTTTTAGGTACATGTGATATTTTGATACCTGTATACAATGTATAATTATCAAATCAGGGTCTGCATAAATTATTTGCATTATGGAAATTTGCAAGCACACAAAAATTAAAGAGAATAATATAATGGACGCCCATTTACTAGTTACCTTCTTTAACAGTTGTCAGCATATAGTCAGTCTTGTTTCATCTATTCTTCCCTTCACTAGATTATTTTAAAGCAAACTCCGGATATCATATTATTTTGTCATTAATGTTTCAGTGTGTATCTCTTACTAATAAGACTCAACTTATATGATTAACAAGTTGACTCAACTATGACTCATCTATAATGTTATTTAAAATTATTACTATTCTTTGATATTATCTAACATTAGGTCAGTGAATTGACACAAACTCTGTAGTATTAGCCAAGCTATACTAGGTTCTTCTGTACCAGAAAATCTCATGGGAGAAAAAAATAGTATAAAGCAGAAGACCATGGCAGTCAGCCACTTATTTTTTGAAGTTGATAGAGTATTGATGGCTTATAATTAGATGTACCTGGTATGATTTTGCCCAAGTGGAATATTTTAAATGATGGGGTGAGCCTATGGAAATATAAAACTGAAAGGACTCAGGCGGGTGCGGTGGCTCACGCCTGTAATCGCAGCATTTTGGGAGGCCGAGGCGGTCAGGTCACACAGTCAGGTGTTAGAGACCAGCCTGGCCAACATAGTGAAACCATGTCTCTACTAAAAATACAAAAAGTTAGCTGGGCATATTGGTGGGCGCCTGTAATCCCAGCTGCTCGGGAGGCTGAGGCAGGAGAATCGCTTGTACCCAGGAGGCGGATGTTGTGGTGAGCCGAGATTGCGCCACTGCACTCCAGCTCAGACTACAGTGGGAAACTCCATCTCAAAACACGAAAACAAAAACAAAACAACAAAAACAAACAACAAAACAAGCAGAAACACTGAAAAAACTCATGATGGAGAAGGAAGCTATATAGCATTTTTATTAGTCAGGAAAGGAAGAGGGATTTCCCTAAGACAAGAGGAAAAAGGGAGAGATTTTGAGAAGAGTGAGCCATCCGTGACAGTGGTTTAGAGGATTTCTCCAGAGAAATAAAGAATTCTAAGATGGAAGAGCAATGGAGAACTATAGAAAATTATGAGCAAACTAAAATGATCAAGATATATGAAAAGAAAAGGAAGAATAAAATATTGTAAAAATCAGAGGCACTGATAATCCAAAAAAGGAAGATAAATATTAATAGAGAATAAATATTCATTGTTATCAAATAAAAAGTTTAAAAATAATATCAAAGTAAGTACTTAATTAAATTAATACTAACTGAACACTAAGTGTTAAATATTTTTGAGAAACTTCTTTATAAAAGATCATGTTTGACTGAACACAATGGCTCACTCCTGCAATACCAGCATTTTGGGAGGTCGAGGCAGGTGGATCAGGTGGATCATTTGAGCCCAGCAGTTCGAGACCAGCCTGGGCAACATGGCAAAACCCTGTCTCTACAAAAAGTGCAAAAGGTTAGCCAGTGGTGGCATGTGCCTAGTCCCAGCTACTACTCTGGAGGCTTACAGTGGGAAGATCACCTGAACCCGAGAAGTTGAGGCTACTGTAAGCTGTGATTGTATCACTGCACTCCAGCCTGGATGACAGTGGGATCTTGTCTCAAAAAAAAGAAAAGACCACATTCCCCACACTTCTACAGTTTTGTTATAAAATATGCATGTTAGTAAACTATAAAATGGAAAAGAGCTGGGCATGATGACTCACGCCTGTAACCCCAGCACTTTGAGGGGCCAAGACGGGGGGAGCACATGAGGTCAGGAGTTCGAGACCAGCCTGGCCAACATGGTGAAATCCCATCTCTACTAAAAATACAAAAAAATTAGCCGAGCTTGGTGGTGGCCAGCTGTAATCCCAGCTACTCGGGAGGCTGAGGCATGCGAATCGCTTGAACCTGGGAGGTAAACGTTACAATGAGCTGAGATCGTGCCACTGCACTCCAGCCTGGGTGACAGAGTGAGACTCTGTCTCAAAAAATAAACGAATGAATGAATGAATAAATAAATAAATATGAAATAACTTAGAAAACTTGTTGTAATTTACAATTAGAAATAATGGGAATGACTGGGCACGGTGGCCCACACCTATAATCCCAGCATTTTGGGAGACTGAGGCAGGCAGATCAGTTGAGAATAGGAGTTTGAGACGAGCCTGGCCAACATGGTGAAACCCCATTTCAAGTAAAAATAGAAGAAAATTAGCTGGACATGGTAGTACATGCCTGTATCCCAGCTACTTGGGAGGCTGAGGCAGGAGATTTGCTTGAACATGGGAGGTGGAGGTTGCAGTGAGCCAAGATCACGCCACTGCACTCCAGCCTGGGTGACAGAGTGAGGCTCCATCTAAAAAAAAAAAAAGATACAACAATGGGGATGTTTTGTCATATACGTAATGTAGATTGATGGGCCCTAATAGAAAATGTAAATTTAAAAATATTTTTTCCACCACAAGTTACATAAGTCTGTTGAATTACTATTACCACACTGATGTTTATGTAGATTTTATTACTTTATAGCAAGAATCATTTGAGGTACACAGCTGATTGGATCTATTCTTGACATTCTTAACAGTTGGAAAGAGAGTGTAATGTCATGGTTAACAGCACAGACTCCAGAGTTAGGATGCTGGGGTTGAATCTTGGATTTTTACTTTTCTCTGTATGTGTGCATGCAGAGATGGAAGGATAATATAAGTTTTTCTACTTTTTTAATAAAAATGTTTTATGTTACACATTGAGTAATCAGATATGCTTCTACAATTAAATGTTAAAATACTAATTACTCACCTCTTTTTCAGGAGCCTAGATTATGGAAGGAACATGTCATCATACTCAGTGCTTTCTATTTCTTGTGAAAACAGTTATTTTCCCTCACTGCTTCATCTTCCCTGGCCCCCACACTAGTCATCATCAACATATTTATTGTTTTCATTTTAACATTTAATTGAAACCTATCTTCGTCCCTTTTGTGTTGCTATAACTGAATACCTGAGACTGGGTAATTTATAAAGAATAGAGACTTATTTATTATGGTTCTGGAGGCTAGGTCAAGGGGTCTGCATCTGGTGAGGGCCTTCTTGCTACGTCATTCCTTCAGAAGGTGGAAGAGCAAGAGAGTTCACCTGTGTGCATGTAAGGGAGGGCGGTGGGGGACCAAATCATCCTCTTATCAGGAACCAACTCTCCATAACAGCATTAATCCATTCACTAAGGCGGTGCTCTTATGATCTAATCATCTTGTAAAGGTCCCGCACCTCTCAACACTGTTGCATTGGGGATTAAGTACATTTCAAACCATAGCAAGGACTGACACCATGTTGCAAAGTTTGATATTACAGTAAACAGAAAGGTATAAGGTTGTTCCCTGATTGCAAGCACTTGACAGTCTATTGTATAGGAGACTGTAGGTAAAGGATTAATAGTACTTCAGTATAGCATATTCAAAATTCCCATTGAAGTATGCTAAATATAACACTTCCTGTCTTTTAGTGTTTTATTCATGTTTTCTCTCTTACACACACACACACACACACACACACACACACACACACACAGAGTGATCAATGACAAATGCACATAGGAAACTACTAAATTACCATGGAAGTATTTTAACATTTTAGAAAAGCTTTATAAAGATTTTTGATAGCTTTTAATTTTGTTATACACTTTTAGCTTTAGAGCCATACTGTCAGAATTTTGGGGAGAGAAGAGACATTGCAGACCAAAACAGGGACATATTTGTGTGCTACTAGAAAATTACAGACATTTTAGACCAAAAAGAATTAGCCTGCTGCCTATTGCTCTCTTTTTTGGCATTTGATGTTGTTGCTGTAAGAGCATAAATTTTAACCTAGTGCTATAAGCAGCTGGAAGCTTTGATTCTGATGATTCATCCTGTGACCTCTGAACATATGAAAAGAAGTAAATAAATTTTGATGTTAAAAGTCCCCTTTCTTATAAAAAGTCCATTAGTGATGTTAATTAAATGAATATTTGCCTCTTTGAGCTGTCCAGCTATTGAAAATTGGGCATTAGATCACTTTTTTAAACTGTGAACATTTTTTCTATTGTGCCATTTAAATTATTTTTAAGTGTCCAAATCAGTGGTGTTAAGTATATACACATTGTTGTTCAGCCATCACCACCAATCCTTCTCTGAAACTTTTTCATCTTCTCAAAATGAAACCTTATACCCATTAAACGCTCACTTCTATTCCTTCCTGCCTCCAGCCTCTGTCAACCACTGTTCTACTCTGTCTCTATGAATTTGACTAATGTAGATAGCTCATATAAGTGGAATCAAGTAAGTGTCTGGCTTATTTCACTTAGCATAGCGGCTTTAAGGTTTATCCATATTAGAACTTGTGTCAGGAGCTCACAATTGTGTTGACCCATTCAACAGTGGATCTGTCATTCTACAGACACTTGGGTTTCTTGTATCTTTTGGCGATTGTGAATAATGCTGCTGTGAATATTGGTATAGAACTATCTGTTCAAGTCCCTGCTTTCAATAATTAAGTTCACAGGATTGGAATTGTTGTAATACATGGTCATTCTATCTTTATTATTTTGAGGAACTGTCATGCTGTTTTCTACAGTGGCTGTACCATTTTACATTTCTACTAGCAGTGCAGTATAGTCTCAGTTTCTCCACATCCTCATCAACACTCGATATTTTCTTTTTTCTTTTCTTTCTTTTTGTTTTTTTGAGATGGCGTCTCGCTCTGTTGCCCAGGCTGGAGTGCAGTGCTGCAGTCTTGGTTCACTGCAACCTCTGCCTCCTGGGTTCAAGCGATTCTCTTGCCTCAGCCTCCTGAGTAGCTGGGATTACAGGCACATGCCACCACACCTGGCTAATTTTTGTATTTTTAGTAGAAACGGGGCTTCACCGTGGTGGTCAGGCTGGTCTCGAAATCCTGACCTCGAAACGCCTGCCTTGTCCTCCCAAAGTGCTGGGATTACAGGTGTGAGCCACTGTGCTCAATCTATTTTCTTTTTTTATTTTTTTAAATAGCCATCCTAATGAGCGTGAAGTGTGAAGTGATATAGGTATCTCATTGTGATTTTGATTTGAATTTCCCTAATGATTAGTGACGTTGAGGCAAAAGAACATTATAATAGTTATTGACCATTAGTTTAACTTTTCAAAAAATAGATACATCATTTCTGGTGCTTATGTTCACTGTGCTATTATTAGAATAAATTTTTCCTCATTAGTATACAATTTCTCAACTTCATTTATATGAAAGTGGCCTTTAAAATGATCCATGGTGTTTATTGTGTTGCAGCCTACTAAGGACAGTCACAAAAAGATTAGACTCTAAATTGAAATAGAATTGTTACTCTTTTCACATGTAGTTTAGAGAATATAATTTGAGGCTATACTTTTTAGCTTAAACTTTTAATTCATTGCTTTAAATTTAAAAGCTTTGTAACAGAAAAAAGAGCTACCACTCTGCAGCCATAGAGAAACCTTACATGAGTTCAAACAAGGCCTTACAAGGCTAAAGGCTACTGTTTACTAGAAATGAATGATTTATCAGAGGGAAAATATGCACACACAGGTTGGTAGAGATAATGAGAATTGAGGAACTAGCAAGGCTTAAAATTGTCCTGCTACTTATGTTGATTTAAAGACTCTTTCCTGGTGTAGTAGTTCCCCCTTATCTGTGGCTTCAGTTACTCAGGGTACAATACAATAAGATATTTAGAGAGAGAGACCACATTCATATAAACTTTATTACAGTATACTATAATTGTAGTATTTTATCATTAGTTTTTGTTGTTAATGCCATACTGTGCCTAATTTGTAAATTAAACTTTATCATATGTATATACAGGAAAATAAACATATTATATATAGGATTTGGTACTATCCGAGGTTTCAAGTATCCACTGGGGGTACTTGGAATAGATCTCCTATGAATAACCAAGGACTACTGTATATTTTCCTCTTGTATAGATATAATGATTTGGTTGGAATGAATTGATCTGATATGCCCCACTCTATGCAATTATGTTAAGTATTTACAAAAAGGAATCTTTGCTAACCAAAAGATTTTGTCTTTTAATAATACCTTGGTTGGTTATATATGAAAAGTTGCAAAGCTCTATAGTGTTTCTGTGCATAAAACTTACTTTATTTTTGGTATTTTGAGTATTTCTTAATTTTTCTATAATATGCTGTTTTTTAGGAAATAATAAAATCTATGAAAATGTATTTGTATTTTAAACATCTTTTCCACAGATTTGTAATAGAATTTATAAAAAGTAAATGAATAATATTTCCAGAGATTATAAATCTTTGTTTACTAATAATGTTGTTTATGGGGAGTAGAAATACAGCATTCTTCATGGAATCCCATCCACATTCTATCACTGTTATATGTAGCAGATATATTAAAATCATGGTTTAAATCATTTAGTTGGTAATTTCCAATTTAAAATTGACAAAACTCATTTTCTTGTGAATCCCATCTACATTCCATTGCTGTTAAATTTAGCAGCTCTATTAAAACCATGATTCAAATTATTAGCTGGTAATCTCCAATTTAAAATGGATTAACCTCATTTTCATGTGTCTTCTTATATTTATAATTCAGTATTAGATATGTTTCTTTCTACAAACCTGCATATATGTACTTTAAAAAAGGAATCAACAAAGAATCTAAACAATTATTTTATTACGAGTCCTACTAAAATGGAAATTTACTTGAAAAAATGTTCTTATTCTATGTTTTTAAAAGTTGGTACCCTGAAATAATTAAATAAGATTATGTATTTAATAGCCTGCCCTCAACACATATACATTTTTAGTGAACATTGCTTTTTATAAAAACATAAAATGTTGTTCTTTTCCCACGTTCTTTATTGAGAGTCTAGTTTGTGCCAGGTACTGTGGAGCATACAAATAGACGTGAAATGATTGATGATCTGACGAGGTAGAATATTGACTAACAAAAATGCTTTTATTTTCTGAAGAGATTATGTGATACGGTTTGGATATTTGCCTACTGGGAGGTGTTTGGGTCATGGGGGTGGATCCCTTATGAATGGTGATATGGTTTGGCTGTGTCCCCACTCAAATTTCCACTTGAATTGTATCTCCCAGAATCCCCACGTGATGTGGGAAGGACCCAGCGGGAGGTAATTGGATGGGGCGGGGCGGGGTGGCTAGTCTTTCCCTGCTCTTCTCATAGCAGGGAAGAAGTGAATGAGTGAGTAAGTCTCACAGGATCCGATGGGTTTATCAGAGGTTCCCACTTTTGCTTCTTCCTTATTTTTCTCTTGCTGCCACCATGTAAGAAGTCCGTTTCACTTCCCATCATGATTCTGAGGCCTCCCCTGCCATGTGGAACTATAAGTCCAATTAAACCTCTTTTTGTTCCCAGTTTCAAGTATGTCTTTACCAGCAGTTTGAAAATGGACTAATACAAATGTCTTGGTGCCGTCTCTGTGGTAATGAGTGGGTTCTCAGTCTGGTAGTTCACGTGAGAGCTGGTTGTTTTAAAAGAGTCTGGGACCTCTTTCTTCTCTCTCTTGCTCCCTCTGTTGCCATGTGATGCATCTGCTCCTCCTTCACCTTCTGCGGTGATTGTAAGTTTCCCGAGGCTCTCACCAGAAGCAGATGCTGACACCACATTTCCTGTACAACCTGCAGAGCCATCAGCCAAATCAAGCTTCTTTTCTTTATAAATTAGCCAGCTTTGGATATTTCTTTATAACAATGCAAAAATGGACTAACATAGAAAATTGGTCCTGAGGAATAGGGCATTGCTTTAAAGATACCTGAAGATGTGGAAGCAGCTTTGGAAATGGGTACCAGGCAGAAGTTGGAAGCGTTTGGAGGGCTCAGAAGAAAACAAGAAGATATGAGGGAAAGTTGGGAATTCCTAAGAGACTTTTTGACTGGTTGTGACCAAAATGCTCACAGAAGTATGGACAGTAAAGGTTATACTGATGGAAACATGAAAGTTATTGGGAATTAGAGTAAAGGTTACCCTTGTTACACCTAGCAAAGAACTTGGTTACATCGTGTCCAGACCCTAAGGACCTGTGGAAGTTTGAACCTAAGAAAGATAATTTAGGGCCGGGCGCGGTGGCTCAAGCCTGTAATCCCAGCACTTTGGGAGGCCGAGACAGGCGGATCATGAGGTCAGGAGATCGAGACCATCCTGGCTAACACGGTGAAACCCAGTCTCTATTAAAAAATACAAAAAACTAGCCGGGCGAGGTGGCGGGTGCCTGTAGTCCCAGCTACTCGGGAGGCTGAGGCAGGAGAATGGCGTAAACCCGGGAGGCGGAGCTTGTAGTGAGCTGAGATCCGGCCACTGCACTCCAGCCTGGTTGACAGAGCGAGACTCCGTCTCAAAAAAAAAAAGAAAGATAATTTAGAGTATTTGGCTGAAGAAATATCTAAACTGCAATGCATTCCAATGGTGGCCTGGCTGCTTCTAACAGCCTATGATTAGATACAGGAACAAATAAATGACTTAAAGTTGGAACCTATTTAAAGGGAAATCAGAGTATAAAAGTTTGGAAAATTTTCAAGGTAGTCATGTGGCAGAGAAAGAATATTTTCAGGGGAGAAATACAGGCAGACTATGGAGCAACCACTTGCTAGAGAGATTAGTGTGACTTAAAGGGAGCCAAGTGCTAATATCCAAGACAATGGGAAAAAGGCCTTGAAGGCATTTCAGAAGTCTTCAAGGCAGCCCCTCCCATCAAAGACCTAGAGGCCTAGAAGGAAAGAATGGCTTTGAGGGCCAAGCTCAAGGCCTAGTTTTCCTGCTTAGCCTCAGGACATTTCTCCCCATATCACAGCCACTCCAGCTCCAGCTGTGGTTCAGGTGCTCAGGTACAGCTCAGGCCATCATTCCAGAGGGCAAAAGCTATAAGCCTTCGTGGCTTCCACGTGGTGTTAAGCTTGCAGGTGCACAGAATGCAAGAGTCAAGGAGGCTTGAAAGCTTCCCCCTAGATTTCAGAGGATGTATTGGACACTCTGGGAGCCCAGGCAGAAGCCTGCCACAGGGGCACAGTCCCTGCAGGAAACCTCTGCTTAGGCAGTAGAAAGGAGAAATGTGGGGTTGGAGCACTGCCTAGTGGAGCTATAGGAAAGGGACCACTACCCTCCAGACCTCAGAATGGTAGATCCACTGGCAGCGTACACCCTGAGCCTGGAAATCCACAGGCAGTCAACTCCAACCTGTGAGAGTAGTAGGCTGCACCTTGCAGAGCCACTAGGGTGGGCCTTGGGAGCCTACCCCTTGCACAGTGTGTCCTGAATGTGGGACATGGAATCAAATATTATTTTGGAGCTTTAAGATGTAATGACTGTTCTGCTGAGTTTCAGACTTGCATGGGGCCTGTTGCCACTTTGTTTTGGCCAATTTCTTCCTTTTGGAATGGGAATGTTTACCTTATGCCTGTAACACCATACTCTTAGAAGTAAATAACTTTTTTTTTTTTTTTTTTTTGAGATGGAGTCTTGCTCATCACCCAGGCTGGAGTGCAGTGGCGTGATCTCGGCTCACTGCAAGCTCCGCCTCCCGGGTTCACGCCATTCTCCTGTCTCAGCCTCCCGAGTAGCTGGGACTACAGGCGCCTGCCAATGCGCCCAGCTAATTTTTTGTATTTTTAGCAGAGACGGGATTTCACCATCTTAGCCAGGATGGTCTCGATCTCCTGACCTTGTGATCCGCCCGCCTCGGCCTCCCAAAGTGCTGGGATTACAGGCGTGAGCCACCGCGCCCGGCTGTAAATAACTTTTTGATTTCACAGGCCCATAGGTAGAACGAACTTGGCTTGAGTTTCAGGTCAGACTTTGGTCTTTGGGACTTTTGAGTTAATGCTGGAATGAGTTAAGACTTTAGAGGACCATTGGGAAGGCATGACTGTATTTTGCAATGTGAGAAGGTCATAAGATTTAGGGGGCTAGTGATGGAATGATATGGTATGGATTTTTGTCTCCAAATTCCTTGTTGAAATGTAATAGCCAGTGTTATAGGTGGGGCCTGGTAGGAGGTGCTTGAGTCATGGGGGCGGATTCCCATGAATGGCTTGGTACCCTCCTCATGGTTGTGAGTGAATTCTGGCTCTGAGTTCATGTGAGAGCCAATTGTTTAAAAAGCCTGGCATCTCCCCCCACCTCCTTGCTCTCCCTCTCTTTCTCTCACCATATAATATGCCTGCTCCTGCTTCACCTTCTGCCATTTGTAAAAGCTCCCTGAGGCCTCCCCAAAAGCCAAGTAGACACTGGCACCATACTTCCTATACAGCTTGCAATACTGTGAGCCTACTAAGTCTCTTTTCTTCATAAATTATCCAGCCTCAGGTATTTCTTTATAGCAATGCCACAATGGAATAATACACTATCTTAACTTTTCCGACTTACTAAATTAAGTGTTCCCTCTTACAGTTTCCAAGCCTCATGACTCTTTGCTTCTAAATCAAACTTATATATATCAACTTTTAAAATTGCAGTGTCTTCTCTTAAACCAGTGCACCCTTCATCTATCTCCTTATCTCTCTCCTTCACAGCGGATACATATGCTTCTTCATTAGCCATTCATTCCTTCTAACCTTGTGTAATCTGGTCTTCTGCCTGAGATTCCATTTTACAAACCCTTATCAGGATCACTAGTGACCTAGAGTTTAGTTTACTCAATTTTGTGACTAAATTAGGACTCCTTGGCTCTTCTCACTACTTTTAAACAGAAGGTTTCTTTTAGTCCCAGGACGTGGTTCTTTTGCATTCCTTATTCCTCCTCTGTTTCTTGTAGAGATTTCTCTTTTGCTGCTCATTCCTTAAAAGTCAGCCTTCCATGGGATTTAATTTTTTGTCCTTTTCTAAGCTTCCTTATGTCCAACAACTTGTGATTACTGATTGCTACTAAATCTTTAGCTCAGTTCTGGGGTCGTCAATTCCCATTGTCTCTTTCTGCTTTCAAAATAATTACCTAATTCTTCATTTTCCACTTTTCTTCAACTCCAGGATTACCATCCTAGTTGACATCACTTTCATTTGTAGTCTCTGATGTTCTTGTGGCTGCTCTTGTCTTCCTGTAGACCATTTGCTACCTGGAGTGATTGTTTAAAAATGTAAATCAGATCATTCAAATCATGTCACTTTCTGGTTAAAACTTTCCAATAGCTTTTTTTAAACAAAACAAAAAACAAGATGGAGTCTCACTGTGTTGCCTAGGCTGACCTCAAACTCCTGGGCCTGAGTAGCTGGGACTACAGGCACATGCCATTATGCCTGGCCCGGTGACTTTTTATCCCACTTGAGACTAAGACTTGGACTCTCTACTATTGACGACATGGTCTTATGCATGATCTGTCCCTGCATGCCTCCATCTCTTCACATTCACTGAGACACAGCCCTTTGTTTTGTTTCATGAATGTGGCCTTCATGAATGTGGCCAAGTCTGTTCCAGTTTTAGGAGCTTGACATTATTTCCTCTTTCCCAGAACTTCACAAGGCTGGCTGATGATTGAGTCTGAGCTCAGGTGCCAGTTCTTTCACAGAGCCTTCCCAGGTTGTCCGATCTAAAGTAACCCTTCCCCTTCCAGTCACTTTCTCTGGTAGGTAATTCAGTTTTATTTTCCTTATAAAATGTACAACAGTCTAAAATTATTTTTTTCATGTATTTGTTTACTTCTTTATGTTCTGGATGCAAATGCTGTAAAGCAGGACCAGGGTACATTGTTGATCATAGCTGTATAACCCCATTCCATATAGCAGTGCCTGAAAACTAGTAGGTATTCAATAAATATTGGTTGGATGATTGAATAAATTGATATTCCAGTTGCCCATTTGCCACGTATACCTAGATTATTCTAAAATGCAGTGTTTTGAAAACTGAACTGATCCTCATTATTTATTTATTTGTTTATGTATGTATTTATTTATAGATACAGAGTCTCCCTCTTTCACCTGGGCTGGAGTACAGTGGCCTGATGATGGCTCAATGCAGCCTCAACCTCCTAGGCTCAAGCATTCCTCTTGCCTTAGCCTCCTGCGTAGCTGGCACTGCAGGCACATACTGCTATACTTGACTAACTTTTTATTTTTATTTTTGTAGAGATGGAGTCTTGCTGTGTTGCCTAGGTTGGTCTTGAACTCCTGGCCTCAAGCAATTCTCCTGCCTCATCCTCTCAAAGTGCTGAGATTACAGTTGTGAGCCATTGTGCCCAGCTTGAACTGACTTTCCTAAGCACCACGCAGCTTCCTTGACCTGTGTTTCTTCTCTTGGCCTAGGATACCACCATTCACTGTTTATTCCAACCAGAATCCTGGGAATTATCCTTCACTCCTGCTTCCTCACTGCTCCCAAATCTAGTTTACTGTCATATGCTGTCAGTTCTGTCTCTTAAATTTATGCTCTCCATTCCTGCAGCCCATTCTCTTTAACCACTTCAGGGTTCTGTTGTTGCTTATGATGTAGCCATAACCTATTCAAATCCTCTCTGCTGCCAAAATGATCTCTATAAAATATAAATACTATCACTGTTACTCTCATGCTTAAAATTCTTCAGTGGGTCTTTCATGCCTTTGGAGTAAAATTAAAAATTTCTAGTGTGATATATAAGGACCTTCATGATATGACCCTCTGGCTTCATTTCTCAGCCTCTGACTTTCTCTGCAGTTAGTTATCCGGACATGTCTTAGTCTTTCATTCCTCCATGCCTGTTCACATACTTTCCTCTTTGAAACATTCTTCTCCAACCCTATTCCCACCCTATCTATCTCCTACTCCCAACTATCTCCTACTCATCTCTCAACACTCAACTCTTATATCTTTTCTGAAAAGATTTTCCTGTCCCTAGAGCACGCTCTCGGCTAGATTGGCTGTCACTGGTATTTGCTTTGCCTCCAGCTTAGCTTAGTTTAACATATAATATATCATACTTGTCCTTACTTATTCGTCTTCCTTTCTAGATGTTTTCTAGATTTTGATCTCCTTGCATTTTGATGACCTACTGAAGCACCCAGCCCACAGCTGCTCAACAATTGTTTGCTGCCTGATTTAACATTCACCTAGGCCAAGGTTTCTGAACTTGATCCTTCACAATGTCCCTGAATGCCTGTAGTGTCATACAAAATGTCAGGGTTATGAATGATTTCTCTGGAGACACAGTTCATACTTAAGATTCTTAATCTTTCTTCAATAACTTGAGAATCACCAATGTGGTCTTTTGGTACAGTTTTGAAGTTTAACATATTTTCAATTATATAGGTACCTTTCCCCACCTTCTTGCTCATTGTTAGCACAGATAACTTAATTTAGGAAATGCTTTTAAAGTATGGCTTTCCTCTTATTTGGGAAAATTTGAGCAACTGGGCTCACTTTGGTAGATAGTGCTGTTGAAAGGCTATAGCTTCAGTTCCTGTTATTGTCATCTTCTCAGAGAAAATGACCCTCTGGCTTCATTTCTCAGCCTTTATACCAATGTGTCCCCAGACCCTCTCTGCTGTTAGTTCTCCAAACATGTCTTAGTCTTTCCTTCCTCCATGCCTGTTCACTTGCTTTCCTCCTTGAAACATTCGTCTCCAACCCTGTTCCCACCCTATATCACCCAGCTGTAGAAAAACATGTTTTAAGGCCATAAATTCTGTCTCTAGGTAATATTCAGACAGGTATCTCAGTAGCTGGACCTTCTTACTATCTGGGTGCAGAAATTCACTGAGTTTTGTCTGGGGGCTCAGTTGTTGAGAAAGGAAGCCAAAGGAAACTTGATCTTTATGGGATGATTTGGAATTAGCTTCTGCTTTTATCAGAATTATGAGTGTGAAGTCCTGTCATATACTAGTATCAGAAAAACCTAGTTCATTCCTAGACAGGCAGAAAAAGAATTTTTGTCCTCAGTCTGGTATTTTGAGTTGCGGAATAAAAATGGATAATATCTGGCTATTTCATGTAAGAAAGCATCCAGAGTACATCCTTTCTAGTAAATAACAATTATTGGTTTAGTGCCTGTTTTAGAAATTTACTGTTTTAATATTCACTCAAATATCAAGCAATTAATGATTAATTTTCATACTGTCAGAATACTCAAACTTTTAAGCTGTTCTGGGGACACATTGGTATAAAGGCTAAACCTAATTTCTAGCATATTTAATGTAGTTATTATATGTAAAAAAACAAATACACACTATATATACCTGTATATGTGTGTATGTATATACACATACATACACATATATGGATAAATGGACTATAAGATTTAGATTGCTGAGTATCTGTGGATATTTACATTCATTTGAAATAAAAATATATGTATACTTGCTGATGAACTGATGGCTCCAACTAAATAGGTATTTCAGCAGGTTTTAAAATATTCTTTAAGTTTCCTAGTCTTTGAAATTTTACTGAGTGTTTACATGTTTGCAGTTTCTATAATAACATTCAGTTACCATGGGCACACATGCAAATAGATTTAAGTTTATGGAATCATTAGTAAACTTGAAAACATTATTTATGTTTAAGAGGAAATGAAGGATTCAGGCAAAATATGAAAAATATCTTGAAGATTTTGTGTGTGTGTGTGTACAGCTTTAAAAAAAATTACAGAAGTAATACGAATTACTTTGCAGAAACTTTAGAAAACAGAAAAGGTAAAGAAATATGAAATACCACCATCTCAAAACAGTAACTGTTAACTTAGTGATGACTTTCTTCCAGTCCTCTTTTCTATGCATTTTGAAAATTCTTATAGGGAATTTTATAGGAAAAATTGTGTGATTTTGTGTCCTAGTGTTTTATTCCCTCACTTAGTCATATATCATAAACATTGTTCCTAACCTTTGTTTTCATGGTTTAAAAGATGGCATGCAGTATATACAAATAATTTGCCTTTTCATTTTCCAGTTATCTTACAGGCTGTTTCATTTATTTAATGCAGACAGCCAATCAAACACACATGCAAACATCTTTGATTCATTAAATTAAAGGTCTTGTTTTATTTCCCAATTTTAACTATATTTTATTTAATCAGTCAGTCACCTAATTTTAACTACCATAGACCTTATCGCCTACCCAAACCAAGAACTAGAATATGGCCAGTCTTATATCTTCATGTGTGTTCTTGTCCTGTTACATTCCCTGTCTGCTTCTAGAGGTAACCACTCTTTTGAATTTTGTGAATATTGTTCTCCTGTTTTTTTATTTGTTTTGTCTCATATATTGATATGTCTAAACAATATATTGATTGGTTCCCCCTTTTTAAGCTTAAAAAAGGTATTGCAGTATATATAATCCGTTAGTACTTTTTTCCTCTTAACATTGTCTTACAAAGATTCTTTAGTTTTGTTGTATATAGCGGTAGTTGTCATTTTTATGACTTACTAATAATAAATAGAAAAAGTCACAATTTACCCTGTAAACACTTGGGTTACTAGTATTTTTTGTTTCATTTTACTATTACAAACAATGTTGTTACGAACATCTGATTCGTGTCTTCTATACACATACATATAATTTTCTCTTGAGTAGTGAGTGGAAAAAACTGGTTTTCCTTTGTTCTCACACCACCGCAGTCGACACAGAAGCCTTCTTTGACTAAATATATGGGGATTTCTCCCCTCCAGCAAGCAAACAATCAGTTCTGCAGTGGCCAGCAGCTGGTGTCCTCCAGTTCGGTCTTCACACTGTCTGCCGGGACACGGCATTGTTTTACCTGTGCTTCTGATCAGCTGACTACAAAACATACTGCCTATGACCTCCTCCTCTTTGAGTTAATTAAGTTGCTAAAGTGGCTTACAGAACTTAGGGAAACACATACTTGTATCTTCTGGTTTATCATAAAGGATATTGCAAAGGATACACATGAAGAGATGCACTGGGCATGGCATAGGGAAAGGACATGGAGTCTCCATGCCCAATCTGGGCATAACACCCTCCAGGAACCTCCATGTGATCAGCTGTCTGGAAGCTCTCCATACCCCATCCTCGGCCTTTTATGGAGACTTTATTGGATAGGCATGACTGAAGCATGGACATCCACGTATTAAAGTGATTGGACAGAAAAGGTATGCTCTAATGCTAATGGACTTTGTGGAGGAAACCCAGCAAGCCCTGTCTCTTCAGATCTTCTTGACCTTTCTGTGCAGTGTTGTTTTCCTCCCAGGTATAGGGTAGGACCCCTTCTGAAATGTAGGTTTTATTACCTACTGTTAGATAAAGTCGGTGAGGGAACTTTTTCGGACCAGCTGCAAGACAGGAAGGATAAGGAAGGATTCCTGCCTTGGGGAGAAAAAGCAGCTGGTGAAAGAGAGGGCAGGGGAAGCTCAGAGAGAGAGATTCTGCTTTCTGAGGCCTGCTTCTGAGGCCTAAAGTATTCCAACATTATAACAAAAGACAGTAACAAGGGCCAAGGGAGTTATGAGCCGGAAACTATGGACAAAACCAATACATATATATCATAATATACTCAGGACTGGAATTACTGTGTCTTGGGATATGCAAATAATTAACTTTATAGAGTTACATTGTTATCCAAGATGTATGAGACATGCTGTTGATCTACCTTCTGTCCAACTCTTGACATTTAAAATTTCGATAATTGATAACAGTAGAAAATGATGTCTTCTTATTCCCTTGGTTTGCATTTCCCTTCTTGCTAATGAGTTTCAACATACGTGTTTCCTATTCTGTGAAATGCCTATTCAAGTCGTTTGCCTGTTTTTTTTCCACTGGGTTGTCTTTCTAATTGTAGAAGTTCCTTATATGTTTAGAATACTAATAGTTTGTCAGTTTTATATATGGTAAGTATCCTCTCTCAGTTTGAATCTTATATTTTCACTTTCTTTAAGATGCCTTTGATAAAGAGGAGTTCTTTTGTGTAGTTGAATTTATTCATCTTTTCTTTTATGGCTAGGGTGTTTAGGATCTTAAGAAATTCTTTCGTATGCCATCATCTTTATTTTCATTCAGGAGTTTTAAAGTTTTCCTACAGACATAAAAGCTGTTAGTCCACTTGAGGTTGATTTCTGTGTATGGTGTAGAATTCCAATTTCATTTTTATTCATACAAATGAACATTTCTTCAAGATATATGTATATCTGGACCCAGGGTTTTTTTGCACCGTACTTTATTCTGTTTGTGAATTTGTTCCTGCACCAATACCATGCTGTTTTACTTACTGCGGCTTTATAATTGGTCTTTATATACAGTTGGGCATGTCTTTCCTTCTTTTCTTCTTCAGAAGTGTTGTGGTTATTCTTGGCCCTTTGTTCTTCTATAATACATTTTATACATAAATTAATTATACATTACAGGCTATGCTGGAAAACCAATGCCTTCCTACTTGTACACCTGTTTCTGTAAAACTCACCACTCTCAGAGCAGAGCAGGCTATCTGCTCTTTGCAAGTAAATATATCCCAAAGAGAGGGGTAGGGGCTCAGCTTTTCATGACAAACTGCATACCCTAGATGCATCTATAAGAGAAGTCACTCTGGTACCTTTAGGAAACACTGGGTGAGGGGTGGCCAAGAAGCCAGGGGAGCTTAGGGAAAATCCTAGAAGGAAACTAAAGGAGAGGTGAATAAGACCAAAATTTCCAAGACTGACTCTTTAGAACAATCACAGTGCTCTGACACACTGTGAGAGCTCTGCCTCACAGCAGATGGGCCTTTGTGTATATTTATTCTACAAAAGAAATCAACTTCTGTTGTATTAAAGATCCTTTAACTTTGGGCACAGTGGCTTACACCTGTCATCCCAGCACTTTTGGAGGCCAAGGTGGATGGATCACTTGAGATCAGGAGTTCAAGACCAGCCTGGACAACCTGGTGAAACCCCAGCTCTACAGGAAATACAAAAATTAGCCAGGCAAGATGTCACATGCCTGTAATGCCAGCTACTCGGGAGACTGAGGCACAAGAATTGCTTGAACTGGGGAGGTGGAGGTTGCAGTGTGCTGAGATTGCACCACTGGCACTCCAGCCTGGGTGACAGAGCAAGACTCAGTCTTCAAAACAAAACAAAACAAACAAACAAACAAACTATAAGTTTTAAAACATTTTTTAAATTTAAATAAGAATGATCAATATTTTACTGAAGAAAAAGATTTGTTATAATGTATATTTATAGGCTATTATCCTAGAATTGCTAACTCTTTTCCACATTGATACTTCATATAATGAAGTATTGAGTAGCCTTCTGTACTTCCTAAAATGTCTTTAAGAAAAAACAGCAAGGCCGGGCGCGGTGGCTCAAGCCTGTAATCCCAGCACTTTGGGAGGCCGAGACGGGCGGATCATGAGGTCAGGAGATCTAGACCATCCTGGCTAACACAGTGAAACCCCGTCTCTACTAAAAAATACAAAAAACTAGCCAGGCGTAGTGGTGGGTGCCTGTAGTCCCAGCTACTCAGGAGGCTGAGTCAGGAGAATGGCGTAAACCTGGGAGGCGGAGCTTGCAGTGAGCTGAGATCCGGCCACTGCACTCCAGCCTGGATGACAGAGCGAGTCTCCGTCTCAAAAAAAAAAAAGAAAAAGAAAAAACAGCAATAATACTTTGAAGCCAGAGTGTATGTAATGCCATTTTACTGTCCTCCTGCCTCCTCCCCTACTTCATTTAGAGATTTTTAGCTGAGACCACAGCTATTCTGAAAGTGTTTTGTGGCTACCCTTTTCCCTTATATGATTATATTAAATTATTATGTTTAAAATATTATATAATTGTTTTCCGTAAAAGGAGAAAGTTGTGTAATGTGAGGGAGATACCTGCTTTGATTCCGATTCCTGCTTTGATTCCTTCGAATTTCTTCTGTCAGCTTAAGCTAGCACGGAGGATCCTGTGAGAATGTGTCAAATGCCTCACTAAGAATGAAGTGTAAATTCTGTGGGCAGTATTGGCCCTAAAATCTCCTATTGGTTCAATATAAAACATTCAGAGTAATTACCTTCCTTCGAGGCAATAGGGCTTCTTCAGTGTTTTTTATACTAGAGTGGAAGGAAAGTAATAAATAGTGGTTTCTGATATAGTATTCTCCCTCAGAGTGTGAAACTCTTAGTGGACCAGGAACATATTGGTAGCATAAAACCATTTTTTTCTTTTTTTGAAGCAGGGTCTCGCTATGTCACCCAGGCTGGAGTGCAGTGGTGTGATCTCGGCTCACTGTGGCCTCAACCTCCTGGCTCAAGCGATCCTTCCACCTCAGCCTCCAGGGTAGCTGGGACTATAGGTGGGCACTACTGCACCTGGCTAATTTTTGTATTTTTTGTAGAGATTGGTTTTCTCTCTGTTGCCCAGGCTGGTCATGAACTCCTGAGCTCAAGCAGTCTGCCTACCTCGGCCTCCCAAAGTGCTGGGATTACAGGCGTGAGCCACTGTGCCCAACCAGCAACATAAAGCTTTATGTACACGCATATGCATGCATATGTACATACACATACATATTTTGCCAGCATGTAGTCTTATATACACACTCAGGTACACGTGTGTGTGTGTGTGTACATGCTCACACACACCCTGGGGCACCCTGGATTATGCTATAGGAATAGAAGGATAAAGGACAGTAAGTGGCAAATCACAAAAAAGCCTGCAAATGCTGCTGGGAGGCTTTGCATGCAGCAGTGTGGGGACCGCCAGCTAGCTGACCTGCAGCCCAAAATACTGTGTAGAGGTTTCTCACTCTAAGAAAGTAGGAAAGGAAATGTCCCCTGCTGCCTTCTCTGTGACTCCCTTTTTTATCTCCTACAGCTTGGTACATAACTAGATTTTCCTAGCATTCTCTGCTTGGTCCCCTCCTCTCTTCTTTTCCTTGTTACACTCATCATTACCTGTCACCTGACCAGGAATCATTTCCAGCTTTCTCTCTGCAGATCTCATCTCTCTGCTGAGCTCCAGGCTTTTACTTTCAGCTGCTTGCTAGACTTCTCCACGTAAATAGCCTTCAGTTACTTTAAGCTGTGTGCTTGAAGTCTACTTACTTTTATTAGCGCCATTTACACAGATTTGAAATCTTAAAATTATGTTTGACTCTTCACTCTCTTTTGTGCATCTTAGCTCAGACTTCTTTTTATTCCTGTGTAATAGCTCCTCTTTTCCATGTTCACTGCCACTACCCTTTTAGTAGCTACTGCCTCTGTCTCAGATCTCTTAAATGCATAGTTGTCAGAATGATCTTCCTAATAATCACCATGTAATTCAAAAATTTCCGTGGCTTGTCATTGCTTTTAGAATATAATCTCCTTAGCCTGGTATATAAGACCCCTATATTCTAAAACTATTTCACATTCTTTTTTTTATTTTTAAGATTTTTATTTTTTTTTTTTAATGTAGAGAGAGAGTCTTGCTCTGTTGCCCAGGCTGGTTTAGAACTCTTGGCCTCAAGCGATCCTCCTACTTCAATCTCCTGAGGTGCTGGGATTATAGGTGTGAGCCACCGTGCTGGCCTACTTCACATTCTAGCTTTAGTTCCCACTTACTGTTTTTAGTATCTCTATCTTGGGCCAAATTAAACTGGTTTTTCTTTCCCATGTATAATTGGAGTTGTTCTGCTTCTGGGCTTAATTCATTAATTCAACAAACATTTATTTACCATCAAATATTCAAATATTTATTAAGCACTTACATGCCAGGCATTGTTCTAAGCCCTTGAGCAACATCCGCGAGCAGAATGACAGAAGTCTTCTCAATCCCTGCCTTCTTGCAGCTACATTCTAGCAGGG
The DNA here is from genome assembly GCF_002776525.5 of Piliocolobus tephrosceles. NCBI lineage: Eukaryota > Metazoa > Chordata > Mammalia > Primates > Cercopithecidae > Piliocolobus > Piliocolobus tephrosceles. Next base: position 22,730,129 of record NC_045451.1, on the reverse strand, counting down.
GGAAGGGGTTGAGGGGCAGTAAGTAGAATAAATTAGTGTATTTTTCATAACATATTAGAAGATGGTAGATGCTACGCCAAAAGCCTAGAGAAGAGCAAAAGATGAAGAAGACGGTGGCCGTGACGGGAGGCAGAATGGAATGGTGGTCAGGATAGGATTCAACTTCTGCTGTGGTTTCTTTTTCTTTAGATGCACCCTTATTTCTTCTTGTCAAATCTGAATGGATTTAGGGACCTCTCTGGGGTGGCACCTCTGTTGTGAGATCCTCCCTTCTGCCTACTGAGGTCAACTTCTTCTGAATATCTATGACTTTCTTATTGTTGTTGACCTCGCTTATTGACAAGTATTGCTTTCTTCCTTGGGTTTCAGTTATTTGTTAATTTATCTTTGCTTTCCTATTAAGCTCTGATATCTTTGAGGAAAGGGTTATTACACCTTAGTATACCTAATTGTTACTGTTTCTTCAGGGTAGTAGGCAAAAGAATTGGCTTTAGAGGTGGTCTGCCTGGTTTGCATCCTGGCCCCACCATTCCCTAGCCACAAGACTTGGGCAGCTTATCCACCAGTGCCGCAGTTTCTTTTTCATCCTTGAGCCTTCTTTCTAAAATTGATTGTTTTCTGCCTTATTTTCTATGTCATTCTCTTGGCTTGCTGTTAGTATTATTACACTTTGGAATTTGTATTTGTCTGTGTGTTTGCCCTCCTCCCCTGAATGTAAGGTACAAAAAAGGCAGAAACCCTGTTCATAGTCCCTAGTATGCCTTCCCACCCATTTTGAATAAATGGATGTTTCTATGAGTAAAATGAAATAATTTGGAACACCTTGTGTCTTATACAAATATATAAAATACACAAATATAAAAGGAAATGCGCAGTGAACATTTGTGAGTATTGAACATAGGTCTTTTGTTAACACTTCTTAGTAATGATGAGGAAGAATGTCCCTTCTTCACGTGCTTCTACTTTGTGTTATCCTGGGTAGTCCAACTCTTCACTCTTAATCTGCTTCCTTCCTGTGTTTCCCTTGGAAGTTATATAGGCATTCGCTCCTTTAATGTCTTTATCTTTATGGTTTTCGTGGCATTGATTTTTGTGGGGAGTAACTAGTAAATGATCCTAAGATATTTTGAGAATATAAATGCAAGAAAAGTATTTTATAATAACGGATGAGAAAAGAGGGAAGAAGAAAGGGTTTCCATACTGTTTCATTGAATTTTAGCCCCCAAATGTGTGGTAATTCCTGGAATGGTAGTATACTGATTCCCAAGCCCGTCGCCTCTGCTGACTGGAAGCACAGAATGATGAGCCAGTGCTTCCAAGAATATGTGACTGTTCTTGAGGGAACACTAAAATTAACCCGTATTCTATCTAAATTCTTATAACCATTAATACTTTATAGCCATTAATCTCCATATGATTTCCCTATGTAATCATGAATGTATGCTTCAATACATTTACTCTGGAAAGACTGACTTGTAAAAATGTGGAAAAAGAACCATAGCTCATCCCAGCTAAAGCAAAATGGTTCAGTTTTACCATTCTTAAATTTGATCTATGTTTACATCTGTTTACAAAATCTGAGTATTCCCTCCCCCCAACTGACCTAATGCTTCAGTGCTCTCTTCTAATAAAAAAATCAATATACGCATCCAGCATTCGTGAGTAACCCTCTAATAATAAACCAGATCACATGCAATTGAAAAAAAAATAATTTCAGGAAAAAACTCATTAGGATTGTGACCAACCACAGTCTTTCTTGAAAATAGGTATCATGCAGTTTAGGAATATAATAATCCTTTTAATTTGATTATGCTGTTTTCTTGAGAAATCCTTAATCTTAGTTAAAAACTTTATTAAAATGATGTATTTGGTGTTCTTTTTCTTCACACAATTAATGATGCAGTTAATCTAAGAAATGTTAAGATGTCTTAAAATCTGGTTAGCTCAATTTTATCATTCTTTTTCTGCTTCTCTTTATTTCATGAACATTTATAATATAAATATTTATAAAGGAGTACATGTGTTCTAAACCATTGGTTTGTATCAAATAATACATGAAAATATATAGTAAAAAGTGTATCTTTCAAAAAACATATCTTTGTTTTTCTAGAAATACAATTGCTCTATTTCTATGTTGACTACTTTGTTTTGCTATTTCACAAATGTTTTACATTAAAAAATCTGCTTTAAAAATATGAATTTTTAAATACTTTTGTAAAAGACATCAATTTTGTGAAACAGCGAAAGTACAGTTTATATTATTCATTCTTTTTCTAATCTTTGATGGTTGCACTTTGATAAATAAATAGATCATCTAAGATTCAATAGGCCAATTGCAGCATATAATAGCTATTCAGAGGCAATTAAACTGCCTTTTTTCATGCCGGCATGTGAGCCGCCCTTTCACAACCTTCAACTTGATTCGTGGTGATTCAAAATTAACTTAAAAGTCTTGTTTGCTGACAGCTTAAAGCTTAATTGACTGAAAGCCAAATAGAGTGTGTTCTGTATTCAGCACTAAGGCTATTGATAAAGCCATGTGTAAATTGTGCGTGGTGAAAGACAGCGATTGGGCCTCCTGTTCTTGTATTAGTCCACAACTTAGCATTGCTGCACAGTCAGAATTGCTTTGTCAAGTCTTTTATCACACCAGGTTAACTCTCTCTGGAGTTGTTCCAGCAGCAGAGCAGTCGAGTATTGAACTTCTACAATACTGTAGGGCCTGCTATAATTCTGTTACTTATTTGTGGCTTCATTTTTTTTTCTTTAATATAGTATTGGCCTTTCATTTCTGAACAGGATTGTTGGGAGCATATTTCAAGAACCTACTGATTTTCTGTATTTGTCACTTTAGGAGTGAACATCATGTTAAGGTTTAGGGGTTTTGAGAAATAGTTTAAGAAAAATAAGTATCATAATATTGATTGGTCTCTACTCCTATGAAAATTAAATCTCGTCATTTTGAACACTTATTTAGGTTAAGGAATGCATGCTTAATAGCCTCGAGTGTAATGTAACTATTACATTCCAATAAAAATTAGACCGTTGGACTTTTTCAGTACTTTTACACACAGAAAATTTTCAGTGATTGTTGTACCTATGCATTTCTTTCTATAAATTGATGTTTAAGAGGTAAATGAGATGGATTATTAATATATGTAAACATGTTCTATAAAATTTCAGTTATACCTTTTTCCAAATAAGCCTAAGTATACCTAGTAGATGAAAATTTGCATATATATACAAATTAACAAAGAAAAATTCAGAAGCAAAGCTAAAATAATTTTTAGAAATACTTTACTATCATCCACTATTATGTTATATATCTTGGAAGTCTGCATGCTTTATTTTTTAATGTGAAGATTTTGATCTGATATTGATTTAATAACTTACAAATGTAAACTCATCATGTAATGCATTTTGAAGATTTTTACATTATATTTTGCATTTTGAAGATATTTACATTATAAGTAATATTTATGTTGTAATTATAGCTTTTTGAATTAATGGTATATGAATAGTATTTAAAAGTTTTTGATAAAATCTCCCTTGTGTTTTTTATTTATCTGAATTTTATACAGTAAACTCTTAAATTCAACATAGCATACTCACTACATTTTTAACAATTTTTCTTATTTGCATAACATTACCTATATTAAAGAAGTATTTGAAATGCAATAAAGCTTAAATTACCTGTTTTATATCCTTACATTTCAGTATAGTTGTTTTAGTTTTTAGAACCTGCAAATGAAAAATAAAAAATAAAACCCATCTTGATAATAATTTTGATAATGAAGTAGCAATAATGAAAATTTTTTTATTATCATGTCTTTCATATAATGGCATTGAAAATATAGTCTGCATCTTAAACATTTGCATACAGAAGATGTACCTTTATTTTAGTATCTTTTAGTTTTTATTTTAGCATAAGACTTGGAATTGGATGTTGCTGTATCTCTTATTGATATTCTGGTAACCATGGCTATCTAATTTTACCTGCCTTCCAATTGATTTCCAATAAAAACCTAGTCTGTTCATAAAGAATCTGGATAAGTTGCAACTTAGTTTCAAAATGACTATAATTTAGAATAGTGTGTTACTCCTATATACTTTTCAATAAAATAGTCATCATGCTTCAAAATGTAAAATCCAGAAGAGTACCGGTTTTATTGAAGTTTCACCTATACCCAGTGAGATTTGAGAGTCAAGAATGAATTGCTTTTATTGATCATGTTTTTGTATTAACAGTTAATCTAACATATCTTTAAAGGCATGAATTATTTGAAAACAACATTTTGTTTCTTTTTCATAACATAGTTGTTTAGTATATACAAAACAATTGTAGTGTTAAGAGAGGGCAAATAAAATCCCTTTTCTTATTTTTAACCTTTAAAAATAAGACTAACTGTAGGGATAATAAATCAATTTTGTTTTAAATTAAATGATTGTAATAATAAAGAAGCAAAACATTTCTTAAAATTTAGGAAAGGTGTTATAAATATTGATTCTGTAGTCAGTAAGAGATTAGCAATATGAGATTCTTGGTGCAGAATTTGAGAGGGATAAAAACATTTTGGCAGCACTGTTTTATAGATGAAGAAATGAGAATTTCCTGAGGTTTTGAAGGAGTGTATACCTCTACAAGAAGAAATGAGAATTTCCTGAGGTTTTGAAGGAGTATACCTCTACAAGAAGGGGAGAACATAGTCAGGGTCGGTGGTACTAATTTTATAAATTATTATAAATTATATATTTTTGAAAAAGTATTACATTTCCTGGCAAATTATTATACTTGTAAGCTTCATATTTTTATTTATTGCAAAAGTACAAAATTTTGAGATTCAGGGCTTTTCTAGGAAAGTAACTAAATTATATTTACATTATTCTTGCTAACTTTGGATATTAACCTTTTCTTTTGTTATCTGCATATTATACAAGTATTAATAGATGACTTTTAGCTTTACTATTTTTCTTAAATTTTCCCAAACAAGTTTGCCCTTTTTATAATGACTAAAGTGGTACTTTGTTTTTAGTTAGCTGTTTGATCAGCTCAATGTACCTATTGATGCACCTTAACAAGTGAAAGTGAATGGCCATTTTATATCTCGAAATGTATTGAAAGAGTTCTAAAAATCTAAATACTACATGTAAAAGACAACCTGACCATTTAAATGATCTGTGATGAGTTTCGGTTTTATATAATATTACCGTCTTTAATTTCTGAGGCTTAAAATGTTCTATAAATTGAAATATAATATTGTGATACTACATTTACCAAACTATCCAAGTAATATTTTACTTGCTCATATCTTCACAATTGCAATTTTATGTTGTGCTCTTGAGAGAAAAAAAGCCACAGATCAAATGGACTGACATTTCTAAATGTTAACAATTTAGATTTATACAATGTGTATTTAAAATACCTAATAGCTAAAATCATACTTTTTTTTTTTTTTTAGTTACCTAAATACTTCTGGGAAAATATCAAATATCATCTGGTTAAATGAAATGTTCATATAATCTCATGAATCTCACTTAGCTTGAAATCTGTATTAAATAAATTGAAAGTGTTAAGTTATAAAACTGTAAGTGAGATCATAAGTATTTGGCCATGTATTTTTATTTGAACTTTTAAAAAATGAAGAACAAATTAATGTCTTGCCAGAATGACATTTTCATTAACATTAACTTGAAATGGAGAGGATTAGTATAATAGCATACAAAAATTAACTTCCGCCAGTACAGAGAAAATTACCTTGACCATCAAATTTGTACATTTGATCTAATAACATTACTAAATAAAGATCATTCTGTGTTATGTATTTAACCTCTCAGGTAATAGAAGATAAATATATCTTAATTTTGTCTCTCTACTTCATATCTAAAATAATGCAGGGTCCATTATAGTAGATATTTAGCAATTGAGATGATCATATATTGAAATTGAGATATGAATAGCATGGATAAAGGAAGTATTTTTATTTTAAAATACATTCAGGATCAAAGCCAAGATTGCCTGCTGATGAATTCTCTATCATTATTAACTTAATTTCATTTGACGTATATGTGGTACTGAATAATATATGATACTCAATGGGAAGACACATTGGGTTTTATTTTGATAGATTAACCAGGAAAGAGTTGATTGTAGCTCTGTGAGGTTATGCCGTGTTATCCAAACAAGACCGATCATTACATTGATATCCTTTTTACTAATCATTTGTATTCATTGCACTCTAATCCCGCGGCAAATATGTATTAATATTTTGCAGTCTTTTTTGAAAAAGTGATGCATGGTTAAACAGAGTGGTTGAAACATCTGTAAGTGCTAATCAGTACTTACTTGGTAGTCTATACTAATGCTTTAGTGGATGCTGAACAAGTTTAGATGTTAAGCTTTTTAGGAAGAGTGAATGATGGCTAATGATTATTTAATGACAGATCTCTGGACTGAAAGGCATTTAGCACTCAAAGTATACTGCAAAGCCTATTTCTCAAAGCTTCAGACAGGTTTATTTGGTCTCACCTTGAATAGAACAGTGCTGTATTGATTTCATTGGTGTGGATTTAAACACACTATCGGCTTAGAATAGCACCAGTATGCAGTAGAAAATGATTGTCTTAACCCTTATGTTGATTCTTAGCTATTGTTTGATATTACACAGTAAACTTCAAAAGTGATTATTAATTTATTTGCAGTATTCTGAGGTGCAGTATGTGACTTTTGAAAATATTTGTACAATTTGTACATGCGTGTTTATAGTAGACAACTTACAGGAAGATTTATGTAGAGAAATTAACATTTAATTCATATTTTGAATTAGTGTTATTGATCATATATTGTATTTGGAGAAATTTTTCTTCTGTGGAAATGGTTGATGTTTCTGTGGAAGGCATGCTGACTTTATTCTGTTAAGTCATTTAAGTATTTGGTTTCTGTATGGTAATGCATTTATGCTCAGTACTTTGTTTTTGGTATGTTTCAGTATTTCATATGTATTTCACATAAAAACTATTTAATGTAGTTCGTATGCTTGATAGAGTATCTCTTCTGGTATTTCTACAATTTTTGTATAGCTCTGTACTGAATATATATCATGTCAGATACCGTGGTCCAAAACTTTTTTTAAGACTTTTTTCTAATTATAAATTTTGCTTGCTTATTATTTTAAAGAAACATTTAAAACTACACAAGGTTTGAAGATACATAATAGAGATTCATGTTGGAGTAGGCATCAAATATTAACTAATTTCTCTGCAATAAACACTGAAATTATAGGCCAGTGAAGATCCTGGTGATCTATCTGGAATGATGTTGCCAGGAATACCTACTCTGTGCTCTTCACCTTGTGACTTGAAGAACTCACCTACTTAACTTTCCTTATCTATAAAATATCTGTTGGTCTGATTAAAAGAGCAGCTCTATGATCTCCTTTTTTCTCTAACATTTTAAAATTCACCCAGTCATCTTATCTTGGACCTAAGAGATGCTTTACACACTCAGCTTCCGATATATTTTTTGTCTTTTTAAATATTAATGATTTTTCTGTTTTGTTTTTAAGAATCTGGAAAGTGATTGTAGTAGGCATATGATTATGTCCTTATAACAAATACAGTATTAGTAGGTGTATGAATCACCTTAAGTACCAGATGGACTTCAGGTTTTTGTTGATGTTTTTAAAATGGAGGAACTTTTTATCTTTAACATATTTTGAAAGATTTTTTTTCTATGAGTAAATACTATTTATTATTGAGTGTTTTTTAGAAATCAAAAACATTGGATTAAGTATTAGATAAATTATTTTTTCTTTTGCTAATAAGAGAAATTATGTTTCAGAGAAATGATAAGCACATATTAAATTCTTGCTTTAGATTGCTTTTGTCTGTGTTGAGCCCTTATATGGCAATATTCGTGATACTGACACTGGTGATTTTATGGCAGTGGTGGTAGGAGTTCTCAGTAAAGTTTATCTCCTCTTGACTTTATGTTCCTTTTTTTGTCCTGCCAGAAAGTCTCGGAGCTGATTGTATATTTTGGAATAACTACAAGAGAATAATTTGAGCATTTCTAGCATAAAGAAAAGACAAATCTTTAAGGTGATGAATATCTCAGTTATACTTATTTGATCTTTAAAAATTACATGATTGTATTAAATTATCAAATATACCCTGAAATTATGTGCATCTATTATGCATCAACTCTTTCTTTCTTTCTTTCTTTTTCTTTTTCTTTCTTTCTTTCTTTCTTTCTTTCTTTCTTTCTTTCTTTCTTTCTTTCTTTCTTTCTCTCTCTCTCTCTCTCTCTTTCTTTCTTTCTTTCTTTCTTTCTGTCTCTCTCTCTTTCTCTCTCTCTCTCTCTTTCTTTCCTTCTTTTCTTTTTTGAGACTGGGTCTCACACAGTTTTCCAGGCTAGAGTGCAGTGGCACAATGTCAGCTCACTGCAACCTCCACCCCCTGGATTCAAGCGATTCTCCCATCTCAGCCTCCTGAGTAGCTGGGGCTACAGGCACTAACCACCACACCTGGCTATTTTTTTTAATTTCTTTTTTTTTTAGTTGATATGCGGTTTCACCATGTTGCCTAGGCTGGTCTCGAACTCCTGAACTCAAGCCATCTGCATGCCTTGGCCTCCCAAAGTGCTGGGATTACAGGCATAAGCCACCACACCCAGCATAAAAAAAATTTTTTTAAATCTCAGAAGTTTAAGTACAATAATAGCCATCTTGAGGATGTATGTTTACCCAACATCGATACATATATGTATTTTCTAGGTGTTTATATATGCTGTTATCTCTATCTTAATAAAAGACTAATTAAGAGATTAGAAAGCCATCTCTTCACAATTCCAGAGCAACCTAATGATTCAAATCATTGGGAGGGAGATAGGGAGAATTTTGAGGAAATGATTATGTTGTATCATATAGCAGAAACAGATTGTTTTAAAATTAGTTTTGGAAAAATTGCATGGCATCTTATAAACCTGAGTATCTGACTACATACCTATCTAGGCAAACATTAAACTTTTCCCTTACTGTTTATTTCAGGAGTAGGAGTAGTAGCGTTTCCAAATGCATAGTTGTAATACATGAATGAGTTAGATATTCAGTATCTCTAGGCATATGTGCTAAGGTAAACATTGGAGTAATTGTGCAAAAAATTCAATAATTTAAAGCTGTTTCAGTTTGATATTTGCGAGAGAGGCAACTCAGAGCCAAATTCTAAGTGAAATTAATTAGATAATAGAAAATCCTATAAGGTAGTTACAGGAAAGAATATGAGTACATTTTAATATCTCATGCTCATTTAAAAAGTTATGTAGTAAAAGAAATTATGTATATAGAAAAAGGTCTATGAAAAGAATTTGCCAAATAACAATGAGAATTAATTTGACAGACTGCTTATCTCCCTCATAAAATGAGGAAATGTAAAATAGTTTTAAAATCATCTGAAATAATGTTATGGCCACATAATACATTTCTCTACATGCAGCTTAAAAATAATGAAAACCCAAAACATGTAACAAGATCAGAAATGAAAATTATGTGTAGCTATCTAATAGCAATTCAGGCTTTCTATTTCTTCAAGCTCTCTGAAGCTACTTAGAAATCTTTGGAAAAATTGGCATAAGCCACTTACCAATATGCATATTTCCTTGGCCTTGTTAGACGACTTTTTAAAAAAATTGTGGACTAATAATGAATGTATACTTAATAGCCTGAGGCTATGATTTAGTTTGTCTGTGGCTTTTAAACTTTTAGCATAAATGCTTAGCTTGCTTTTACTTATTTATCTTTTTCTTCTTTAAGGATTTGCTTTCTTGATCATTTGTTAATGTGGTTAGTGAATTAAAATTCTAAATTGTTTTTGACCTATTTTGCCTTTACGTGTCTTTATTTCTTTCTCTTATTTTATTTTTTCTTTAAATCTTTTATATCTCTTCTTTAAATTTCTTTACTTCTTAAAAAAATTGTTCAATATATTAGTGTTTATCAAGTTCCAATAATACATAGGATAGTTGAATAAAAAGATACAATCTAATGTATGACTGCTACCTGTGGACTGGGTAATTAAAGTCTTTACTGTCAAACTTTGTTCTGGGCTTTACCACCACAGTTTTTCCAAGATCTGCAGTTACCACAAAGGTGTGGGCATTAATTTCTAAGATACTATGTTGCCCCTAACTATGCTCCTTTCAGTCACATGTCATTGTTTCATTATTGTGATATAATTTTAAAAAATAAATACTACAGATATTCCTTATAAATGAACAGATATACTTGTTAATGGCTCAGAAGTAGAGCAAGGCCTTTTTCATCTCAGTTTTATATCACTGAATTGATAATTACCCAGGTGAAAATATTTTTAAAGTGAATCCAGTAAATGATTTGTCATTTTATAAATAAAAATGACGTTAGGTTTATTTCTTACTGTGCTGTAATACACAGTTATAAAATCTTCATAGGAGATATTCTACCAGTCCACCAACTGTTGTCTCATGTTTTCTTTTTGATCTTTTACAGAAATGTACCATGTCTACTCCACTATTTTTATAAGTAAATCTCATTGCCAGAGTTTCTTTTTCTAAGTAGTAACTATGAGAAAATATCTGAGAATGCTTTGCTGTGTTTTCAGATTTGTATAATTTTACAAGGCACTAACCACTGTGTTTCTGAAATGTTCCTTTTCTCATGGAAATGCGAATAATGGTCTCAGTGTTACAATTTGTAGTTTCTAAAATTTGCCTTATGTATCAGATTCACCTTTGAAAGGTCAACTGAAGCAAAAGTGGGACATTTTTGGAGACAGTTTTTACCTATAAGACTTCTGATTACTTAGCCGTCTTAGATACTTGGGATTACTAAAATCTCAATTTCCTTTCAAACTGAGAATGTTTGCCCTAATAGTAAAGGCAAAGAAAAAAATTAACTTGTTATTCAGGAAGAGAATAAAGGGAAATCTAAGATGATGCAGATGGTGGGAAAATAGGTATAGAACAGGATCTTTGTGAGAAATAAGAAATTATTTCATGAATTACTCAAAAAACATGTGAATTGCCCTCAAAGCTTAAGATTTCTGATTATCAAAATAATTAACACACCTTCAGATGAGTGATTATATTATTTCTTTGAAAAAGAGAATCATTTTAGAGTGGTCATATATTTTGCATTTATCTGATTTAATGGAAAATAGCTTTGTCTATTTTGTCAAATGTACACACACGTAATACATGTAATACAAGAGGCATTATTTCAGAATGGCTTAATCAGCAGCTACAGAAAGAAATATGCATTTGCAGAACCTATTGTGTTCCAGCAGGGGGCTATCGTGCATACATACAAATTAATAGCATGTTTGTTTATTGCAGTTTTCAAGTGAGGGGGGAAGTAACACAGAAGCAACAGCAGCAAAAGCCTCTTAGATTTGGGAAGCAAATTCCATATGTTCTGTCAGTAGATGTGAGGAAAACATTGGCAGATGTGTCACAAAGCAACTAAAATATGTGTTTAATACAGTGGGGGAAATTCTTATGCCGCTAACACAGGATTAGCTGTACACACACTAGCTTTGATAATAATGTGAAAATTTGAAAGTAAATGTTGAAGTGCCCTATGACAGCCATTTTTAATCAGTTCATTTTCTTGATAGGAGGCAAAGAAGAAGACACAGAAAACTTTTTAAACACTTTATCTTATTGACTTTAGGTGCACAGGTTGAAATTTACATGTTGGCCATACAACCATGTACAGTTTTATTTTTTTGTATCACTAAAATTTATTTGACATATTTTGTAGAAATTGCAGAGCTCTAAGTTATGCCAACAAATGAAAAAATATATAATTTCATATAAACACATTTGGTTTAAGAGAAGAACTTAATTATATACATTTAGAATGGCATGGGTCCACAACATAACATTCGTCCTCCACATGAGCCTATGAAACCTGGATTCGCCAGCAGAACAGTGAGATCTTGAGTCCTTTCTCCCAACCTGGATTGTCACCAATCTATGTCTTTGTGTGTTCCCATTTAATAAATTCAGCTTTGAAGTATTTGACTTCCATTGGATGACTTCTGTAGCATTTTAAATTCTTTTAAAACCAAGTTGTTTTAAAAATGAATATTAAAAGATTTTTGTTTATTTTTCAGATTTTTTTTGCGTATTGTTAGCAAGCTTTTTTGAAAGACTATTGTTATATATCTGAGAAAATTTGACATTTTTATGGCATTGTACTTTATCCCTCCTTTAGCAACCCTAAGAATAGCAAGTAGGTATGGAAAATGTTTGAGCCATACATATAGGAAACAATTCATTTACACTGTGAAAACTCCACTGAGGGCCAACATTTTTCTCATTATGATTCTAAAACATGTTTTAAAAAATCTCAAAAGTGTAGTTCTAGCTTGCTTAGATATCATGTCTTGGTACCTTCACTAAGAATGCTATATACTTATATGTGCATGCATAATTATGTACATGTAATGTATTTATGTGTATGTAAATATAGAATTAACATATGATTACCAGCATACAATGATAATTAAAAAGATAGATCTTAAAAATAAATTGTTAACATTCCATTAGGCAGCCAGGTATATCAATTTAATTAATTAATTAATTTAGAGATGGGATCTTACTCTGTTGCCCAGTTTGGCCTTGAACTCCTGGGCTCAAGCAATCCTCCTGCCTCAGCTTCCAAAGTGCTGGAATTACAAGTGTGAGCCACCATGCCCAACCTCAATTTGGATAGTAGTCAGGAGAAAGGTTAAGTTATTCTGATTAAAGTACATCTAAAGACAATTTGAATGTAACTCACTTTCGAAGATCTAGTTTGAAATGTATTTTGATTGGACACATTTCACTCTCATGTATTGCTTTAAACTCAGTACAGTATACAATTTTATATATGCTTTTTATAGTCAGGGTGTGCTGATAATGCCATATCACATCTAAAATATCCTTGGGACTGAGAAAAGAAAAATAAATTAAAATGAAAATTTTAGAAGAACATTTTACTGGTCTTAAAATAGAAAGAATTCTTTTGTAGCTTTATTGACTAACATTGGTAGGGCTTTGAATGATGTGCTCAGACTATTTATTCTAATTATATGCAGACATTGTGCATAGTAAATCGTGTCTTAATTATGAAAGTTCGCTGATACTCCAGAATGTCAGTATTAAACTAACAAAGTTCACTTTGCTAAGTTTGCTCTTGGTCTTTAATAATTAATCAAAATCTAATATTAGCAAATACACTATTGCAAATGAAACAAGGCTGTAAAGAACCATAATAGAAAGTATTTTCTAGCTTAATCCAAATTATTTTAGTCTCTACATGTTACCCATTTAGTTTTCTGCTGTGAGATCTTGCAACTCACTGTTTTTCTAGTCATTTATGTAAAGTCTTACAAAGTCACGGTTATCTATTTTTAAAACTGTGTCTTATTAAATGCAAATTGTATTTTTCAATTTGCCAGGCTGCAAATAGTAAAACCAAATTATCTTTCTATACATATGATTCTCAAACATATTATTAAATATTTAAAAGTAAAGAAACACTTTTATTGTATATTTTTATTTATTATGAACAAATAGACATTTCTGAGCTTTCAAAGGTGTCTTAGGGTGTATTGCAATTTATACCAAATTTAGAAAATATTTGTATCAATGTGAATGTCATTTGGACTCCATCTTGTGCCACAAATTTCTGATATAAAATTGTTTTGTTAACACAAATCTTAATATAATGTGTTGGGTTAAAAAAAATCCTAATGATATGTTTATTTTATAGTTTATGTTTTCAACATAGTTATCTTGAAGGGAGTTCTGACTGAGTTCAACTACATTATTTTGATTTTTACTAGAAATGTACTTATATGTATGTTAAGTCAGCTGTAACAAGTATCATGACACTCATTTCTAAATAAAGAATTGAATGTTTGAGAACAGTATTTTCAGGTCAAAGCACAGTTCTGAAAATGTATTCTCAGAGTAGTAAATTGGTGGTATCTACTTATCTAAGGTTTTAATACCTAATGCAATAATAGAGCCCCATCAATGTATAGCTAATAGCACATATAAAGTATCTGCTAGTAGTCCATCTCTCATAAAACCGCCTTTAGCCTTAATTCAAATCCATTGATTCCTATTCCAGTTAAAACCCAAGAACTTAATATGTCTTTTAATCCTTTTATTGTTAGCTAGGATAAAATTAATTTTGCCCTAGCACTGCACAAAGCCAATTAACATGATCTTTAGAGTTATTTAGTAAAGTGCTTCAAACTGTTAAATTTATCTTGACCTCTTGGTCGCACTCTCTGACTGCTTTTTAAATGAAGTAATCAATACCTCATAGCCCTTTAAATAGCTTACACTTCTCAAATATTTTACCTGTATTCTAGTTAAGCTGTAAGTAAAGTGTTTACTCCTGTTTGTGGAAATCTAGAGTCAATTATGCTAAATCTGAAGACAATTATGCACTTTTGAAGAACACTGTATGAAGTAAATGGTTGTTTTAATCAAAATTAAAGCCTCATATTTTCTTATAAGTAACCCAATAATGAGACTACATATCATTTTCACACAGAACATGTATCTGTTTGCAACTTAAAATGTAGAACATCAATGTCCTTTACCATCGCATGTAGCTTCTGTTTTCCACACAGGGCTAGTTGAAGGTATTAATTTTCTTACTGTGATAGGGTGATCAACCGTCCTGTCAAGAAAATGGATCTCTATGTCACCCCTTAGCATGATTAAATGGAGGCATGTCTCTGTGAAAAAAATACCAAATTTTCATGAGACAAATGAAACTGTAGAAAGGTTTACTTTTACAGAATTATTTTATTTTTAATATCTCAAAATCTTCCATTTGGTTGTCATTTTATTTGTAGGAAAACATTGCAACTAATTATATATTTCTTCTATTAAAAGAAAGTACAGGCAAGCCAATAATTTAAAGATATTTCCAAATTTGAAAAATTATAGGAATGAGAAATTGCCGTATTATTTTTAGAACAGTGGCAGGGATGGGCATCTGTACCTTACAGAATCACCAGTCAGTCAGTGTCTCCTTTAGGGACTCCTCTGCTTGTTCTTTTTTACCTCTTTCCTTGTTAATGAAGGGCTATCATCTTTTTAGATCTGAATACTGACAAAAATTACATACTGTAGAATTTCAGCATCAGTAGTGTTAATTGCCAGTTGGACGGTGTTCTTATGAGCCTATGGACATGCCAACCTTTAAACTACACCAAGTGATGTATTTAACAGCTAATTAAGATTTCATATTTTGGGCACTTAGCAGAGGGCACCTGTTACGATTCTTTCTATTAGCTTAGGGATAAAATTTACAAATGACTGTTTGAAAGTACACTGTTAAAACTTCCCTAAAGTCTTAATTCCTTCCCCTGGAGTAGGAGTTAAGACAAAATTGAGGCAATTAAACAAAAGGAACATAAAGAAGGTAGGGGACCAGGGATGGAGGCGGAGCTCACCAAATGCCCCTGTTGTTTCATTTCCTACTGGAAGCAGCCCATGTGTGCTTCTGTGCCCCCTCCCGCTTCAAGCAGTGGCCGTTGCAGAGGCTGAACGGCTGGGGTCAATGCCTTGCCTATTGATCAGTATCCCTGCAGTCCCTTGCTCCAGCAGCTGCTTCATTGGCTTCTTTCAGGGCCTGCTTCAGTACATTAGAATAGAAATCCATAACCAGAGCTGTGCTCATCCAAGCAGGGGAAGAAACTAAATTAAATGGTATAAAACAATCTTGGATCAGGAGTTTGTGCCAATTCATCTTGATCTAAGATGTCACACCAGGCTCTCTGTCTGAGCACCTGGGCTAGAGACAGCCATAGTGAAAATAGATGGAGCTGCGATCATTCATTTGTCAGCTAAGGAGCAAGGCAGCGGTTAGCAATTCCCTTCTGCAGAGGTCAGCTGACAGAACAATCAGTGCAACTGCAGAATAGAGCTTTCCTTTGAACTATTGTTATGGAGCATGCTCTTGCTGAGACATGGGGGAGGGGAGCTGGGTTTGCTTCCTGTTTCAAGAATGCTATGTAAAGAGTAAAATATGTAGTACATGAATCTAGATGCAGTGCCACAGAGCTTTTCCTCCTTGTGCCTGTTCTTATACATAAACAAAATTGGTTTTAAATGCATATCCTGAGATACAGATTATCAAAATGTTAAATATCAGTTTTTCTAGAATTAAGGTCCTTCTAAACACAGAGGCAATGAGTATTGATTTTTTTTTTCTTCTTAGTATGGTGGCGCATTTAGGTGGTTTCTTCCCTTTAGTTACCATAGCTATCACAGATTGGTGTCATACTTTGAATCTGTAATAGCATACACCTGCTAATACTTTTTTACTGACATTTCCTCTCTGTCTTTAAAAAGCTAGAAAATTTCCATGAAGAGAGAGAAATGCATACTTTGGTATCAGACTAGAAGATATTTTAAATATTAATTTAAAATATTTTTATAAGAAATATAATTCTAGCCAGGCGAGGTGGCGGGCGCCTGTAGTCCCAGCTACTTGGGAGGCTGAGGCAGGAGAATGGCGTAAACCCAGGAGGCGGAGTTTGCAGTGGGCCGAGATCTGGCCACTGCACTCCAGCCTGGGCGACTGAGCGAGACTCCGTCTCAAAAAAAAAAAAAAGAAATATAATTCACAAAATATGATTTATCATGACAAAATAATTTGTAACATTGGAGGATCATCATTATTAATCAACCTGCATGTGATCAGAAATATCCTATACGAAATTCAACAAATTAAGAAAATGGGTCATAACTAAACTTTTACATGAGCAATCAGAATAGTTTTAAAGCTAAATCTATTATCTGTGGGCTCCTTTTTGATTTTTTCTTTCTATACACTACCTAAAAGTGAATGGCAAACATCCAGAACTAACTTAAAGAAAAAATAAAGTACGATGTACAGAAGCTAAGAAACCATAACAGCAACAACAAGAACTCTTTTTTATACTCATAATTGCACCAAATATTTTAGGAATCCAAGTAAGTAATACTCCGGTGTTTCCATCTTAGTTTTCTAGATAACCAACCCACCTTTTTCCCTTACATACTTTAATGCCACTTTCTCAGTTTCAATTATTAGATTCTTTATAATATCCTATAATTTCCATTTCTTAGACTGTCTTCTTGCCAACATCCAGATTTTTTTGTGCCTTTCAGCACAGCTAAATAATGGAATTTAAAGTGTATACTATAAAGTCATGTCCTCCAGAAGTTTTTTAAAGTCAGCTTCTGGAAAGGCTGTATCTACTTTTGTTGCCAGGGTTGTTTTGTTCTGTTTTGTTCTGTTTTGTTTTAATCAGTATTTTTTAAAAGAACTTAGGATACGTCATCTCAAAATTTTCTGCCATATTTCCATCTTCTCAGACCTCACCATGTATTGTAAAGCTCTCCACTTCCTGTGTCTTCTGTTTAACATCACAAAACCAAATCCACTGTAATCTCTCATCTTGATTTCTACAGTACCCCCAAGTGATCACCCCGCTTCTAATATTCTTTATACTATGCTTACAGTCGATTTTTGAAACCCTAAATCTAATTAAACTGTTCTGTAGTTTAAAACCCATTTGCATACCTTCCCACTGTTTGTGGGATACAAATTGGAATGTGCATATGACTTACAGAATCATATATGATCTGACCCTTGCCTGCCTCTCCTGCCTCATTTTCTGCAGTTCTCCTCTAGGGTTATAGAGTTCCAGCCAGCTTACCTGTCCTTGAAATAGAAATCCACAGACTCCTTCATGCTTTAAGTTCTTAAACATAACGTTTTTTCGATCCAGAAAGTTCTCATTGGTTCTGTAACCTACACATTTCCAATGCCTGTTTAGTAGCCGTTAAGTTCAATGAGGGCAGGGCTTTACTTTTCTTAACTGTATTAATTTTTATGTAGCATAATGCCAGGCATACACAAGACCTGCAATTCTTACATGTTGAATAACTGAGTTCAATAATGGATGGAAGGAACTGCCACCACCATTGGTTCTTATTGTTCTTCACCTGATCGTTGTGTGAGTCTTCTTTTGGTTTTCTTTGACACCAGTCTTGCTTGACCTCACAGTTCATCCACCATACCGCCACTACCATGATCCAACAGTGAATGAATGTAACATCACCACCTTATACAAAACTATTCAGTGGCTTTCAGTTAGCTATAGGTTAGAAGTCTTCAGCTTGCCATACATTTGCTCTTGTGGTTTGGCACCTCTTCATTTTTTTTTTTTTTTTTTTTTTTTGAGACGGAGTCACACTCTGTCGCCCAGGCTGGAGTGCAGTGGCCAGATCTCAGCTCACTGCAAGCTCTGCCTCCCGGGTTCCCGCCATTCTCCTGCCTCAGCCTCCCGAGTAGCTGGGACTACAGGCACCCGCCACCGCGCCTGGCTAGTTTTTTGTATTTTTTAGTAGAGACGGGGTTTCACCGTGTTAACCAGGATGGTCTCGATCTCCTGACCTCGTGATCCGCCCGTCTCAGCCTCCCAAAGTGCTGGGATTACAGGCTTGAGCCACCGTGCCCGGCTGGCACCTCTTTAGTTTGCCTTACCTCCAGTAATACAGAAGGACAAAGTAAAATAAATAGATAAAATGAAACAAAATACCAAAAACTATTCAGAGGGCCTTGCTGCTAATTTCCGGGTTGGCATACTGAGCTTTGAGTGACCTTTGTTATACTCATTTAATCAACATATAGTGCAAAGAACTGAAAGTGGCCAGAAAAATTGAGTGGATTAATATTAGAAAGAGCAGAAAGCTGACCTCCAATCAAGATGGCTCCAGGAGTTCACTTTTTTAATCCTTCTGTGCCAAATACATGATATGATGGATAAAATATACAAAGAGAAAACCAAAGAGACATAACTAGGCTCAAAAAAGATATCTCTGTGGACCAGTACGAAATAGAAATGTAATGATCTGGGCCGAAACCATTAGCTGCTTTCCAAAAGCAGGCTTTTGGCTCCTATGAGCTAAAGAGGACTTAAAATACATCATGAATAAAGTTTAAAGCCAGGAGCTTGGCTATGGCGTCCTCAGTTCCTGAAGGGACATCGAAAAGATCTGAGTGCATTGCTACTAAGGAAGGAATTGATAAAGAAGAAGAGGGAAATGCATGTATTAAATATGTGACTGGCAATGTTAACCATAATGTAAAATAGTGAAAATAAGTGAGTGCTATTCAACATAGAAACTAGAAGCAAAACAGAGAGAAGAAAGAGATAATCTAAAGACAGTAGAAGGAGAAATAATAAAAATAAGAGCAGAAATTAATAAGATAGAAAGCCATAATACAAAAGATCAAAACCAAAGTACTTTTTAAAACTAATTTGAGGCTGGGCACAGTGGTTCATGCCTGTAGTCCCTGCACTTTGGGAGGCAAAGGCAGGAAGATCACTTGAGGCCAGGAGTACGAGACCACCTTGGGAGATATAGTGAAACCCAGTCTGTACAAAAATAAAAATAAAAACCAAAGCAAAAATAATCTGATAAAACATATATTTCCAGCAAAACTTTAAGAAAAGCATGAAAAATAATATTAGAGAAGGTATAAATGCACAATGTTTAAAGGATCCATAGCTGCTGCTGTACTTGAGTTTTTTTAAATCATATAGAGAACACTGTAAATAATTTCATACCAATAAATTTGAAAATGTAGATGAAATAGATAATTCTTTTAAAATTATAATCTGCCAGAAATGACTCAAGAAGAAGAAAGTCAAACTAAATAAGGAGCTATTAAATAGTATGAATTCGTAATAAATATTCCTTCCTTCATCCTGCTGCTTTTGCCACCATATCCTACCTTGTGACTCCAGACAGGGAGTGTCTCGAGATGCAGACTCTTAATAGTTTCAGAGGAGAATTTTTATGAAACTTCAAGAATCCTTCAACTGGTTTTAAGGAATGATGGAAGGGGAACCTCAGGGACTGAGAGAGTGAACGTTACTTAACTGATTTTTTGAGGCTTGTATTATGTTGATACTAAGTGTAGAATATGAAAAGAAAATTATAGACCAATCTCACTTATGGGCATGGATATAAAAAAGCTTATTAGCAAATTTAGTTCAGGGTCTGTCTGTTGGTGTGTTTATCTGTTGGTGTTATCAATCTGTCACTGCTTATCCATGCATACGTTTGTTTATCCAGGGTTTACCCCAGATATGGAAGCATAGTTCAAGGCCAGAAAATATATTAATTTATTTCAGGTAACATTGATATAATTATATAATAGATATAAAATTTGATAAGGTCAGAATTGTGGTGACCTTTAGGGCAGGAGGGCAAGGCAGTGAGGTCAAGACACAGTCCATGGTGGGCTTTGATAATACCCAGGTTAGTTAATTACTTTATAAAAATTGGAAACCTTTGGAAAAACATCAGTATTTTATAAAGTTCATTAGTTGTATGCATGTTCATCATGATTTCTTTATATATTTTCTACTAATTCTGTGGATGCTTATAATATTGCATAATAAATATCAAGCAAAAAATAATGGTAGACTATTTTTAGAATAGAGTAGAACTAAAAAGGGGCAGAACTGTATAAGTCTTTTTTTTTTTTTTTTTTTGAGACGGAGTCTTGCTCTGTCGCCCAGGCTGGAGTGCAGTCGCCGGATCTCAGCTCACTGCAAGCTCCGCCTCCCGGGTTCACGCCATTCTCCTGCCTCAGCCTCCCGAGTAGCTGGGACTACAGGAGCCCGCCACTGAGCCCGGCTAGTTTTTTGTATTTTTTTAGTAGAGACAGGGTTTCACCATGTTAGCCAGGATGGTCTCGATCTCCTGACCTCGTGATCTGCCCGTCTCGGCCTCCCAAAGTGCTGGGATTACAGGCTTGAGCCACCGCGCCCGGCCAGAACTGTATAAGTCTTAAAAAACGTAGCAAGAGTGAGGTTAAGAAAGGAAATTTTAAGAAGTAATATTATGTATTAGATAATTCCTATTATTCCCTTTTTATTGATATTCTAATAAATATATAAAATTGTTTTAATTATTTTTGAGTATCCTTCTAATCTTTCTTCTGAATATAAAACTATGCTGAGCTTTGCTGCAGTAACAAGTATTTCTTCAAATATCTGATTGCTGTTTTGCATTCTGGGCCATATTGGATGAAATAATCATCCTTCTTCTCCATGTATGGCCCATCCCTCTTATTGCCTGGAAAACTTACCCTTTGAGTCTTAAATCCAATGTACTCTCTTTTTTTCATGCACTTGTGAGATTCTTAGAAAACTGAACAGTTTATTTTCATGCTTGTAATTTTCTGATCCAAAGTAGATGCCCAATAAATATTTGTGAAATTAATGGACGAATTAATAAATTACTAAATGAGCAATCTTTCTAAAAAAAATGTATTGAGATAAGATTTATGTTCTGTAAAATTCATCCTTTTAAAATGTTGAATTCAGTGATTCTTAGCATATTTGGGGTTGTGCAGATATTACCTCAATCTAATTTTAGAACACTTTCATTACTCCCTAAGACTAGTACTAATTAGCCATTGTTAACCATTTTACCCCCACTCCAGCCAACCACTAATCTGCTTTCTGTCTCTATGGATTTGCCTATTCTGAACATTTCATATAAATGGAATCATACAATATATGGTCTTTTGTGACCAACTTCTTCCCCTTAGCATAATGTTTTCAGTGTCATTCCTGTGGCATGTATCAGTACTTCATTTGTTTTTTATTGCTGAGTAATCTAATTTTGTATGGATATACTTTGGTTGGTACAAAAGTAATTGTTGTTTTTGCCACTGAAAGTAATGGCAAATACTGCAATTACTTTGGCACCAACCTAATACATTTTCTTTATTCTTCAGTTGATGGGCATGTAAGTTGTTTCCAAGGCTATTTTGAATAATGCTGCTGTGAGCATCCATGTACAAGTCTTTGTGTGTACATGTGTGTCATTTCTGTTTGGGAGATACGTTGGAGTGGAATTGCTGGGCCACATGGTAACTCTATGTCTAACCTGTTGAGGAACTGCCAAACTGTCTCCAAAGTAGTTATGCCATTTTTATCATGCCCAACAACAAAGCATGAGGCTTTCCATTTCTGTGCATCCTCAACAGCACTCTAATGGTCTTTTTTATTGCAGCCATTCTAGTGAATGTGAAGTAGTATCTCATTGTGGTTTTGCTTTGCATTTTCCTAATGACTAATGATGTTTAGCATCTTTTCATGGGCACATTGATCATTCATGCAACTTTGGAAAAGTATCTATTCAGATTGTTCTTATTATTGAGCCATAAGAGTTTTTGTATATTCTGGAAATAATTTTTATTAGATAGATGATTTGACAATAGTTTCTTGAATCTGTGGGTTGTCTTTATCGTTTCTCGATTCTGTCTTTTCAAGCACAAAAGTTCTTAGTATTGATGAAATCCTATGTAAAAATTTTTAAAAATTATTCATGCTTTTGGTCTCATATCTAAGAAATCATTATATAACCCAAAATTACAAACATATACATCTATGTTGCCTTCTTACAGTTTTTTTGTTTTAGCTTTTATATGTAGGACTATGATCAATTTTCAGGGTTTTTTTTTTTTTTGGAAGGTTAGAGATAGGGGTCTGTCTAAATTCATTCTTTTGCACGTGAGTAACCATTTTTGTCCTAGTGCCATTTGCTGAAAATACTATTCTTTCCTGAATGTGCAGTCTCGAATGGTTTTCTAATCATATATCTTTTTTTTTTTTGTATTGATTTGTTTTAAATTGAGATTCTATGTTTTGGTTTTCAGGTTGCTTATCAAGTGTCCCACAAATGAAAAAAATTTCTACATCTTATGAGGAAAGACGGAAGCAAGCTACTGCTATTGTTTTACTTGGAGTAATAGGAGCTGAATTTGGTGCTGAAATTGAACCTCCTAAACTATTGACCAGACCTCGAAGCTCTAGCCAAATTCCTGAGGGATTCGGATTGACTAGTGGTGGATCCAACTACTCGCTGGCCAGACATACTTGTAAGTTTTAAAATTTCTAATGCTGATCTGTTGCTTCTTAGTACATATTATTTGTCAGCAAAAATCTCATAATATTGAATATATCCTGAGTTTTAGCTCATTTAGATTGCTTGCATGAAGTTAGAAAGCAGTACAATCTGGCACATTTCCCATTAGTTACAGTAACCTGAACTCCTTTTTAAAAGTTAAAACATCGTCTTTTAAATGCTTTTCTTAAAATAACACATTTCTGACCTTTGTATTTTTGCATTGTTAGTCAAGATTTTAGCCAGAATTTATGAAAGCTAGATTCAAGTTAAAGCTTTTAAAATAATTTCTGGAAAACGATGCAGTTTGCTCTGAATGTGGTTTAAAAAGTCAGGGGTGGGGTGGAACACCAATCTTGTCTTTTGAAAAGAAAATATATTCATTCTCCTTTCAATAAATAAATACTCAAACATATTTGTTAAATTAATGGGCATATTAATAAATTTGCATATGTAATAATACATATAAATAATACATGTGTTTATGAAAAAGAGCTTACATGATGAATTATGAATTACCCCTGTAATTTAAAAAATATTCCAGTGACAGTTTTTAAATGACTGTAGACTATAACAATCAAAATTCAAAGGGCTATGTCATTCTACTGTCTTTGGTTCTGTGCTTGGTATGTTAATAATAGGTAAGGGTGCTTAAAAATAAGCTCTTTTGGTTGTTCAGTGTCAGAACTCCTTTCAGTAAGGTCAAAGTGTCATGTGGCACCATATAGCAAAATTATTTCCAATAAATTGTGTCCTCTTAAGGAACAAATATGGTCCAACTGAATACATCACAAAATATTCTTGTAGAACAAAATGGAATAGATCCCTTTGCTTTTTTGGACTTTAAGCAAGAGAAAAAGATGCATGTTACTTTGTTATTTATGACAGCAGTGAACTTCACTGGGCCATTGTCACATACTCTTGCTGTAAAACTGAGGGCCATGTTAGTGACTTTTATTATGAAAGCCCTTCAGTAGACTTAGCTGCCCCTCCTATAACTGTTTTCTGAAAGACCTCATTCAACAAATACTTAATGATAATCTCTTTATATCAATTTGAGAATAAGAGTAATAAAATTTAAATTTAAACAATACCACCAACAACCACAATAATGCAACTATTTTGAGCACTTTTTTTTTAGCTCTTTACATTCATTAACTCACTTCATCCTCATGATACCCTGTAAATTGGATGCCTCTTATCTCCATTTTATGCATAAAGCTGGTAGGGCATAGAGAGGTTTAGTTAACCTGGCAAGGATGATACCTTTGGCAAAGGAGTTTTTGTTTCCATCTAGTCTGTTGTTCCAGAGCTCATGCTTTTGACCATTATGCAAACTGCTGCTGTTCAGTGGCTCCCAGTTGGAAAGGGCTTAATGACTAATAAGTACTATAACTTTGCAATTTATTTATTTATTTAATTTTATTTTTTGAGACAGAGTCTCTCTCTGTCACCCAAACTGGAGTGCAGTGGCGTGGTCTTGGTTCACTGCAACCTCCTGCCTTAGCCTCCCGAGTAGCCAGGATTATGGGTGTAGGCCACCATGACTGGATAATTTTTGTATTTTTCGTAGAGACGGGGTTTCCCCATGTTGGCCAGGCTGGCCTCAAACTCCTGGCCAGAAATGATCCACCCACCTCAGCCTCCCAAAGTGTTGGGATTACAGGCATGAGCCACCACCCCTGGCTATAACTTTACAATTTAAAAAACACTTTCTTTCCTGTCTTTCCTCTCATTTGATCTTCAAAATAAACTTAAGACTTCTTCAAGGTGACTCAGCCAAAAAGTAGTAAAACCTAAACCTGAACTCAAGTGTCTTGCGACCTGAGAACCATTTCCCTTCTCCACCTGAGCACATTACTCTCCCTCTACGGCCAACAACTACGTGCTTACTGGCCCCTACCTCCCCGCTCAGGCTTATTTATCTTTTCTCAAGTTCTTCAAGATCCCTGCTTTCCAATCCTAAAACCCTGCTCAAATCTCACCATTTCTACAAAGGGCTCTTGAATTGGTTTAGCTTATCTGTCACTTCAGACAGCCCAGGACTTAACACATGTAGAGTAGGTCCTTATTTAGAAGCTTGGCATTAGACTTTAGAGGTTAATGAAACTCTGACGTGATTTGGTATGGTGGCTTTCAAACTTTGTTGCTCAGTGTCTTCCTGAGAGTGTCAAGAAATATCTAATCCTTTGCACATTTTATGTTGACAGCAACAACTTTTTAATTGCAAAATGTATTTTCACAGTATCTTGAGGAGATTGTGAATATTGATGTTTAAGAATAAAACTTATGACTCTTTCTAATATATTCAGTAGGATATTTAACTATTTCATATCCATCGTCATCAATTTTTAATAAATACCTGAACAAACTTCCCATTAAAAATCAGAAATCTTAAATCCTTGATTATTTTCTTTGAAGTGGAAATTTCTACCCTCACAGTTTTAGGGAAGGAGTTCATTAGCAAATTTAACACCCAGAGATCAATTCCTTTAAACTACCTAGGTCTTAAAACTATCTGTGCTTCTAAAACTATCTATTCCTTGAAACTTTTAAGATACTCCCATTTGAAGAGGGTTACCTATTTTGAAGACCACTGATGAAGTCTAATATGTTTTGTGTAATTTCTCAACACCATCCTTTTGTATTTGATATTTTCCTGCAAGGAAAGTGAAAATAAATGCTGTTTCCTTTAGAATTTTTCCATTGCTTAGTACAAATATCTGTATATAAATGTAGGAACATGGTAAATTAATGAATTGGTGATTAGTTGCATTCAGGCTCCGGGCTGGATGCTGGGTAGGTTAGTTTATATCTCATTATCCTAGTTATGTAAAAGAGTACTGTTGTCATCACTTTTATAACCACAGTTTATCTTTATGCAAAATACTTTTATTTCTGAATTAGCTTCTATATGATCTTTCTTTTAACTGTAATAATTTTATTTTTAAATTTGTATCTGTTTACAGCTTTTTTAAAAGTTCATTTAATCTCTCAGTTTTTTTTTTTTTTTTTTTTTTAATTTCAATAGGTTTTGGAGGAATAAGTGTTGTTTGGTTGCATGAATAAGTTCTTTACTGGTGATTTCTGAGATTTTGGTGCACCCATCACCCTAGCAGTGTACACTGTACCCAGTGTGTAATCTTTTATCCCTCACCCCCTCCCACCCTTTCCCCTGAATCCTGAAAGTCCATTGTATCATTCTTGTGCCTTTGCAACATCATAGCTTAGCTCCCACATATGAGTGAGAACATATGGTGTTCGGTTTTCCATTCCTGAGTTACTTCACTTAGAATAATGGTTTCCAATTCCATCCAGGTTTCTATAAATGCCAATATTTCATTCCTTTTTATGGCTGAGTAGTATTCCATGGTATGTATATATACCACAATTTCTTTATCCAATCATTGATTGATGGGCATTTTGGCTGATTCCGTATTTTTGCAATTGCGAATTGTTCCGCTATAAACATGGGTGTGCAAGTATCTTATTCATATAATGACTTATTTTCCTCTGGGTAGATACCCAGTATTGGAATTGTTGGAGTAAGTGGTAGTTCTACTCTTAGTTTTTTTAAGGAATCTCCACACTGTTTTCCATAGTGGTTGTACTAGTTTACATTCCTACCAGTGGTGTAAAAGTGTTCCCTTTTCATAACATACACAACAACATCTATTATTTTTTGATTTTTTGATCATGGCCATTCTTGCAGGAGCAAGGTGGTATCTCATTGTGGTTTCGATTTGCATTTCCCTGATAATTAGCATTTTTTCATATGTTTCTTGGCCATTTGTATATCTCCTTTTGAAAATTGTCTATTCATGTCCTTAGCTGACTTTTTGATGGAATTGTTTGTTCTTACTGATTTGAGTTTCTTGTAGCTTCTGGATATTAGTCCTTTGTCAGATGTACAGATTGTGAAGATTTTCTCCCACTCTGTGGGTTGTCTATCTACTCTGCTGGTTGTTTTTTGCTGTGTAGAAGCTTTTTCATTTAATTAAATTCCATGTATTTATCTTTGTTTTTATTGCATTTGCTTTTGCGTTTTTGGTCATGAAGTCTTTCCCTAAGACAATGTCTAGAAGGGCCTGAGAACCACACTCCCATCCCCCACTGCAGCTGCAGCAAGCCCCGCCCAAAGAGAGTCTGAACTCAGAAATGCCTAATCCTGCCCCAACCTGATGGTCTTTCTCTACCTGCCCTGATAGCAAAGATAAAGGACATAACCATTTGGAAGCTCTAGGGCCCTACCCACCACCTGATCCTCCCTATACTACTACAGCTGATGCTGTCTTGAAAACACCACCTCCCGGCCAAAAGCCAAACAACACGAAACTGGTGCAATAAAACTACAACTAAGGATGCTCACAGAGTCTGTTTCCCTCCCTGGCCGCCTCCACTGGAGCGGGTGCTGGTATCCAAGGCCGAGAAACCGAAGACGGTTCACTTCACAGGTCTCTGTGCAGACACGCCTCAGTCCCAGCCCAGGGCCTGGTAGCTCCTCTGGGTGTCTGAACCCAGAAGAGAAATAACCACTACAGTTTGGCTCTCAGGAAGCCACATCCACAGGGGAAAGGGGAGAGCACTACATCAAGGGAGCACCCCATGGGACAAAAGAATCTGAACAGCAGCCTTGAGCCCCAGATCTTCTCTCTGACATAACCTACACAAATAAGAAGGAACCAGAAAAACAATTCTGATAGTATGACAAAACAAAGTTCTTTAATACCTCCAAAAGATTGTACTAGCTCACCAGCAATGGATCCAAACCAAGAAGAAATTTCTGAATTGCCAGAAAAAGAATTCAGAAGATCAATTATTAAGCTAATCAAGGAGGTGCCAGAGAAAGGTGAAGTTCAATTTAATGAAATAAAAAAAAATTATATAAGATATGAAGGGAAAAATCTTCAGTGAAATAGATAGCATAAATAAACAATCACAACTTCTGGAATGAAGGACATGCTTAGGGAAATGTGAAATACACTGGAAAGTCTCAGCAATAGAATTGAACAAACAGAAGAGAGAACTTCAGAACTTGAACACAAGGTTTTTGAATTAACCCCATCCGGCCAGGCGCGGTGGCTCAAGCCTGTAATCCCAGCACTTTGGGAGGCCGAGACGGGCGGATCACGAGGTCAGGAGATCGAGACCATCCTGGCTAACACAGTGAAACCCCGTCTCTGCTAAAAAATACAAAAAACTAGCCGGGCAAGGTGGCGGGCGCCTGTAGTCCCAGCTACTCCAGAGGCTGAGGCAGGAGAATGGCGTAAACCCGGGAGGCGGAGCTTGCAGTGAGCTGAGATCCGGCCACTGCACTCCAGCCTGGGCAACAAAGCGAGACTCCGTCTCAAAAAAAAAAAAAAAAAAAAAAGAATTAACCCCATCCAACAAAGACAAAGAAAATAATTTAAAAAGAGGTTTTAAAAATGAACAAAACCTCCAAGAAGTTTAGCATTATGTTAAATGACCTAAGACCTAAATTACCTCTTCTGTTTAAACCTGAGAATAATTGGTGTTCCTGAGAAAGAAGGGGAATCTAAAGGTTTGGAAAACATATTTGAGGGAATAATTGAGGAAAACATTCCCACTCTTGCTGGAGATCTAGACATCCAAATACAAGAAGCTCAAAGAACACCCGGGAAATTTATCACAAAAAGATCATGACCTAGGCACATAGTCATCCAGTTATCTAAAGTCGAGATGGAGGAAGGAATCTTAAGAGCTGTGAGACAAAAGCACCAGGTACCTATAAAGGAAAACCTATCAGATTAACAGCAGATTTCTCAGCACAAGCCCTGCAAACTAGAAGGGATTGAGGCCTATCTTTAGCTTCCTTAGCCAATTATCAGCCAAGAATTTTGTATCCAACAAAACTAAGCATCATAAATGAAGGAAAGAGAAAGTCTTTTTCAGACTAACAAATGCTGAGAGAATTTGCTACTACTAAGCCAGCACTACAAGAACTGCTAAAAGGAGGTCTAAATCTTCAAACACACCAAAATAGAACCTCCTGAAAACATAAATCTCACAGGACCTACAAAACAAAAATAAATTAAAAAAAAAAAAAAAAAAAAAAAAAAAAAGGAATTCAGGCAGCAAAAAGCACAATAAAAAGAATAATACCTCATATCTCAATACTAACATTGAATGTAAATGGCCTAAATGCTCCACTTAAAAGATACAGAATGGCAGAATGGATAAGAATTCACCAACCAAGTTTCTGCTGTCTTCAAGACACTCACGAAACACATAAGGACTCATATAAACTTAAGCTAAGGGGGTGGAAAAAGATATTCCATGCAAATGGACATCAAAAGTAAGCAGAAGTAGCTATTCTTTTATCAGACAAATTTTAAAGCAACAGCAGAAAGACAAAGAGGGACATTATATAATGATAAAAGGACTTGCCCAACAGGAAAATATCACAGTTTTAAATATATATACACCTCACACTGGAGCTCCCAAATTTATAGAACAATTACTACCGGAACTAAGAAATGAGATAGCAACACAATAATAGTGGGGAACTTCAAAACTCCACTAACTGTGATAATTTTATTTGAAAATTGTTACTACTATCACTAGAAAAAGAGGAAAGAATGAGGGGGAAAGAGGGATTTCAAAAGCTGTGACAGAGTAGAAACAGATTTTTCAAAGAAATCTTGGGAACTGAAGGGCCTTAATACTGCTCATTTGGATTGTTAAAAGACAGGAAGTTGAACTATATATATGTAAGGGGGTTCTGGAGCGTATTTCTGGCATGAGCTCAATCTGGGCTGAACTGTACTATGGGGAGGGACTTTTGCATGGTTTCTCCTCAACTTTCCCAATGAAGATAAAAGAAATTTATGCAAACCTTTTAAATATTTAAGTGTTTTTGAACCTGGCCTATTCTTTGAGCATTTTGGATAAAGGACTAGATATGAGAAGGGAAGACTGCAATGCTTCTTAGTAAATTCTGTTTATGAGAGATTTTGGGGAGTTTCTAGCAGGCAAGGAATAGTGTATCAGAATGAATGATATAGTACCTCATAGAACCAATTTAAAATGTGTAGAATGTCCTTGATATTTTTTTTCCTTTCTTGTTCTTAGCCTATTCTATTTGAACTGTTATAAAAATATTTTAAAGGTAATCATGGATTTGCTTTTAACTTTATCCCATTAAACTATTTTTTTTTTTTCTCAGAGGTCTTAAGCTCCTTGATGGTAACTTTGCCTACCACAGGGATTTTCAAGATCTTTCTTATTTGAATTGGGATGTCTTAATTAAATTTAAATATGTCAGTTTAAATCTTGCTCTCCTGTTTGAAAAGAATTAGATGTCTAAATGATCCTGTGTCTTACATGTACTCTTTTTGATCAGTCATGTGTAATATTAACCTATTATAATGTTAACCTGCTGGAATCTGTTGTATGTATTGCCATATTTGTTGATGTGGCATTTAGAATGCATTGCTACCATTAAATATTTACTCTTTATGGCATCCTATTGAATGAGATAATAATTATTATCCTCATTTTGAGATAAGGCCATTAAGATACAATATTTAATGAACTTTAATTGCTAATGTAGTTACAGGCATAGATAGTGAGTTCTTACCTTCCTCCTGAAGCGTTCTGTGAAAACTCATAATGTAGTGAAACCCCAGTTATCCACATTGATGGGAGGAAAGAATGACACTGATGCGTAATTCAAAAGCCACACTGAGTTTTGTAACGTATTTTATAGTTTTTTGAA
This sequence comes from Piliocolobus tephrosceles, assembly GCF_002776525.5. Lineage (NCBI taxonomy): Eukaryota > Metazoa > Chordata > Mammalia > Primates > Cercopithecidae > Piliocolobus > Piliocolobus tephrosceles. The sequence continues at coordinate 22,699,368 of NC_045451.1, read as the reverse complement.
CATAGATGAATTTTTTGTGGGAGTTACACTTTACATATATTGAAATCACGTACTGAAGACAAAGCTGAAGACACTCTGAAGATTAATGAGAAGCCTAGATTAGGCTAGTGTTACATCGTACCCTTGGGTAAGCTATGTATCCCTCTGGGTTGCAGCATTCTCTTGCATAAAATAAAAGGCCGGAGCTATGCTGACTTCAAAACTTCTTTTCGTTCAAATAGTCTTCTGCTCCTGAAGTGAAATACAAAGCATTCCAGGAAATTCATCTCCCTCATCACCTTCCCATTTTCCTCTCCACGCAGGGATGGCTACTGTCTTGTTTTGTATCAGCACACTTCAGTTTTTTTTCTGCATTTTTATTCCAACCCACAAATAAAGCATTATTAGAATGTTTTAAGGTATTATTTATGGCATTACCTTATAGGTCTTTTGGTTCATTCTTTCATTGGATCTCTTCTGCTCATTATTTTATAATTGTGAAATTATGCTAGCACATCTGTAGTAAATTCCATTTTGCTCTCTCATTAGCTTTTTGACTTTGGGCAAGTGTCAAACGTCATTTCCCAAGGCAGCTGACTCCGAGCAGATTTGTGTGCAGGGGTATTCTTAGGATCAGTATCTATCTTTAGGGGAGTGAAACAGGATTAGGCAGAGGGAGGAACGTTGAATTGTGTGTTAGTTACATAGAAGGCCTCAGTTGATTTTGGGGAACTCTGGAGCTGGGATGACCTTCAGACTTGTCCTGAATTAGTCATTGGATTGGGAAAGGGTTGGGAGGCCTAGGAAGGGGGTGTAACTTTGGATAAGGCAGCTTTCCTTATCCTAAGGGAAAGCCCACAGAAGGATTCTGCTGAGACTTGTCAGCCACAGACACCCCCAAGAACTTAGAGGAGTGGGGACTTCAGTCATGATGAGGAGGAGATGGGCAACCTCGCCAGCTTCCTCTGCAGCATGCTACTAACTTACGTGTGTCCCAGTGCCCTTTCTATGTTAACAAATGGAGAGAGGAAGAAACCGTCATGTATTTAACACCTTTTTAATTCCAACTCCATACATATCTCTTGTTACCCTGAAAGACATTTTTGTCCAACACTTAGCACAATATGAGACACGTTAATAATAGCTGATCATTGACCATTTACTCTTTGCCAGACATTTTGCTGTATACTTGACGTGTATTATCTTATTTATTCTTTTAGTCCTATCAAATAAGTACCATTGCTATCCTCATTTATCAGATGAAGAAACTGAAGCTTTGCTTCGTACCACCAAATATATTTACTAAAAGATTTGTGAAACTGGATTAAACTTTCTTTGTGTAGACAAAAAATTGAGGGCATAGGTTAAACTTTTTTAAATGATTATACTGCTAAAAAAGTACCAAGCCTGGACTTAAACACCTGTGTTCCAACTCTAAAGCAGCATATTTTCACTATTTCACATATTTTTGTGTGTTATAATGAAGATTCAGAACTGCTGCTACAGAGAAGAGAGGAGGGGATGCCAGCAAGTACCAGGTCACCTGTGAATATGGACATCTACTGAAGCTTTCATTTAGGAATGTGCTGTTGCTGTGGATATGCATAGACATAAAAAATTCACATATCTGGGCTTTGGGAATGGCTTTCTTCTTTGATGTGAGATACACTAGAGGTAATTAATTTTTTCCCACAGTGAGTCTTTAGAAATACTATAATGCTGGCCAAGGTACATGATCTACCTGCCATTACTTAGAAAATGCCAGATTTATGTGCATTTGTGGGGGTTTTTTTCCCCCTAGGAAAAGGATGCACAGATTCCGTGAAGTTCTCAAAAGAAGGCCATTAAATAAAAATGGATAAGAACCACTGCAGGAGTTTGTTGAAATAATTGCTTACCTGTTATTATGACTTTTTAAAACAGTATAGTTACAGATGAATTCAGCCACAACACTGCACCACTAAGTGGAAGCCTCAGTGCTACCTAAGGGATATTGTAATTCTGTGAACTTGTATTTCAATTTTTATATTGTTCTGATGCTGTTTGGTTTTTATTTGGTTGTAGTGTACTTTGTGAAAATGATCCCCCAAGTACTCCCTGTGCTTTTTAATCAGGCATATTTTATTTAATGAATAGGTTAATATAGGTTGAGATTGATTTTATAATGAATTTATTTCCTAGATTTTAAGAGAAGAAATTGAAGCCAAATTTCAAATGTTTTATTAGCAAGCTTATTACAATGCCACAGAATTGCAATTAATAACAAAACTAGTGGTAGTTGTAAGTTATGTGGAACATAGCAACAATGACAAGCCATTTGCAAGGATAAGCAATAGCAAAATAACAGATATTCTCTCCATTCACAAACAATTATCAGATTGTGTTGCTGAACGGCTGCTGTGGCTATAGAGATTGCATTTCTGTTCGATTTCCTTTGTGTTTCCAACCTGGCCATCCTGGCACTTGGAATGAATCTGGCCTTCCTCTCTGGCTCCTTACTCTCTTCTCTGACTTGTTTGTTCTCAGTGCACTAACTGAGCATCCCATGTTCCTTACCACCACCTCTCACTTGTATTTTTATCTTTGAAAATCATCCTGGTTGCAGATGCCACTGGACTTACATCACCATTACATCTGTGTTTAGACAGTGACTCTTCACTTCAGCTATGTACTCAAATGACTTGCAGAGTGTTTTTAAAATGTGAGTATCGGAGCACTTAGGTAGCCCTTCCTGTTCAGAAAGCCAGGGGTGGGATTCAGGCATCTGTATTCTTTTTAAAGCTTCATATGTAATTTTGATGTATAGCCAGAGTAGAGAAACCCAGTCGAATCTAGAATCTTTTATAGTTATTTTAAATTGAGTATTTTATGGTAGCTGTAGTCATTAAACTGCATTAGTGCACAAATTGTTCCTTTTCTTTACATTTTCAAGTGGAAAAGATAACGGGAACTAATCAGAGTGAATAAAAATGGCATTTATACTACTTTCAGAACTAATTCTTTAGGTAGTTCAGCCTTTTTATTGTGATTTTGTTATTTGGGAACCAGAGCTTGGTTTTGAATATTAGTATCACCATATCGTAACTGTGTGGCCTTGAATACTTTGTGGCTTGGTTTCCTTAACTAAGAAACAGGAGTAATATGTAAGAGTAGCACCTACCTCACAGAATTATTGTAAGGATTAAGTAAATCAATGCATGAAAAAAATGTCTGACATATAAGTACTTATAAGTGTTAGTTTCTGTTGCTGTTGTTAGATGTGTTTGTAGAAGAATAAGGAAAGGAAATAGCTCTTTTAAAATCTGTATATAGTTTTTAAATCTTCATGAGAACCCTATGAGGTAGAGAGTATTATCAACATTTTGTATATAAGTGAACTGATATTCTTAAAAAATCAGGTAACTTTCTAAAAGTTATCTGTCTTATAAACAATCTGAATCCAGATACATTTTTCCCCAAAGCTCATGCTGTTCTTTTCTATAACATATACTGATTTTCACTGTTTGTGGTAAAGTACATTAGTTCTCAGAGGATTCGTGTAAAAATATACTTTTCTTTGGCCACATTATTATACACATTTTGCATGTTTAAATATAACACTAAATATTTTTGTAATTATTTATATTTGGATGAATCTCTATATGTTTATTACTTTGTTTCTCATTTCAACCACATCAGCATACTAAGTTCAGATCAAATGGAAGTTTTGACTACTCATTTTGCTTTTACTTGTAAATAATGTATGTTGTATAACAGCTTTATCATTTTTAACAGTGATCTGACACTTACATTATAGACCCTGCCTGTCTTGATGATGTAATCTCATCCTATTTCTCCAAAAATAACTTTAATTTGCAATCATTTTTTGTTAAACCACTACACTAAGGACTTTGAGTTTCTCTTCCAGAAAACAAGTAATTCACACAAAGCTATTTACAAGGCCATTTCCATCTAAAATTACAGACCTCTATGAAATTAATGTGATGTATTATTATTTTAACTGTAGAGTGCTTGTATTTATTTTGCCACTTGAACTTGCCTATCTCACTTTAATTGTTCTATACCAGTTGTTCTATCTGCTTTTATACATTCCAGTAGTCCATAGCTATGCTATGTGTTTGAAGCTGAGCATCTTTAAAGTATTTTTCTGCTGTCTGTCCTTTACATAACTCATTTTCCACACATGTTCAGCTTCATATACTTGTGTTATGTTGAGTATAATTGTACTATAGGCCACAAATCAGCAAACCATAACTGTATGTCAAACCTGGCCCCCTTTCCATTTTTTTGCAAATAAAGTTTTATTGGAACACAGCCATACCCGTGTGTTTACATATGATTAATGGTTGTTTCGTGCTATAACAGCAGAGTCAAGTAGTTGCTATAGAAATCGTATGGCCTGCAAAGCCAGAAATACTTACGGTCTGGCTTTTTACAAAAGGAAAAAGACAACAGAAAACTACCAATCCCTACTGTACATCATTAGAAAAATCTGTTAATGGTCCTTTTTTGCCATTTAATATACAAAAGGGCTTTGAGGTGACTTTGATGAAGAAGATACTTCAGTAGTTAAATATAACATCTGTGGTAGTAACATTTAGATAGGTTTAGTTAGATTTGATTACATCATCAAGATAGGGTCTATAATGAAGTATAGATCAGAGTTAAAAATGACAAAGCTGTTATGCAACATACAGTATTTACAAGTAAAAGCAAAATGAGAACTGTACCCTTATAGGTGTTTAAGTAGTATGAAGGCTTTACAATACTTTTTTGGTCTAGAATGTGATGCAGCATACTACAAGACTCTGCCAGCCACCTAAAGTATGTACTAGTTACTTTGATTCAATTTTTCATTTTAGTTCAGTTTTCTTGATTCTTTGTCACTGAATTGCCTTTGTAGCCAGTTTAGTAACAGGTCACATTGTTTGCTGGTGACTTGTTTTTTTTTTTTTTTTTTTTTTTTTTTTCTGCATTAGGACACTCTGGTTTCTAATTTTTAAATAAACTTGGCCTGTAGTTTTCTGACAGTCCTGCAGAGTGATTGCTTCATATTTGTATGTCTTAATATATAAGTGCATCAGGGTCTCTGTAATTAAAGTATTTAAGTTTCTATAAGTTCAAAAAATTTTATATCAAGAAAGGACCATGAGCATCTAGTGTTAATCCCTCTAAGAACTGCAGCGCTTTCAATGGTTCTCTTAAAAAGCCTTTCAGTAAGAAGTATATAGAAACATTTTGTGGACTTGTTTGTAGACCCCCTGCCATGTCCTTAGAAAACACAATTTTTAAGACTTTGTTGAGTGATAGGGAGCCCAAGTCTATTTTGTTTCTTAGACCTGTGTGTCAAACGTAAGTGTTCATGGACTTCTTGGTGCCACCCAATTCAACTGGGCACTGCCAGACCCAAGTCCACTAGAGGACTCGAATGTTTGTGTGAAATCAGTAAATGTAGGGCTCTTTCCTTATACCTTTGGTTTTTAAATTATGTTCTTCAAAGCCCTGGGGTTGGATAGGGATGGCTCAGTGACTGCCTAGACCCTTCACACTACTTCATGAACAGCAGAACTGATTTGTGCATGTGTGTTTTAGAAGTTGGAGTTTGACATCACATTGTATCTGCAAAAATAGGGCTAGATTCCTAAAAAACTGACAAAACTTTGAAAACTAGATGTTATATAGCCTTCAAAAACTCAGTAATAATCAAAATTCTTGGTTTTCCCATCTAAACCTATTCTACTTGTGGCCTTCCCTGTCTCAGTTGATTCTTACTCATTTTTCCCAGTTTCTTAGGTTCATCCCTAACTCCTCTTTTTCTCTAACATAACACATCTAATCTATCAAGTATATCTTATTGGGTTTACTTGAAAATATATCCCAAAGTCAGCTACTTCTCACCACTTTTCCCGTTAGCATCAGGGTTGCCTACCTTCATTCTTACCCGGGTTCCTGTGAAGGCTTCCTGCCTCACCCTTTTTCCCTTCCAGCATAGCAGTTGTGGTGGTGATTCTTTAAGAACCTAATGTGGATCATATCAATCTTTGGCTCAAAATTCTGCAAGGGTCTAAAAGCCAGAGTCCTTTCAATGCCCTGAAAAGTACTAGGTGAACTCAGTTTTCTCCTGCTTTTCACCTTGTTTACTCCAGTGCCCTGGCTGTTTCTCAGGCAAACTAGGCACTCCTTCTGCTGGGACATTCTTTCCCCCAGATACCTGTTTGATTAACTCCTTCACTTCTTTCAAGCAGTTGCTCGATTTTCAACTTCTCAATCAGACCTATCCAGATCACTCTATTTAATCCTGCAGACTGCTGCCTTTCCTCCCCCATATCCAGTCCCTTGTATATTGTTCTATACTTTCTTTTTTAAACATTTGTTGCCTTCCAACATCTTATATATAATTTACCTATTTATAATAGTTAAGCTCTACCAAGTCATGAATCTTCATCTATTTTGTTGAGCAATGACTGAAGTAATGAGTGAAAACTAAAGTGGTTATACATAAAGCAGCCCTTGTAGTATCTTACATTTTAACTCAAACTGTCTCTTTTATTATATAACTGTTGAGATGAGTTTGCTAATCTTTTTGAAAGTGTATTGTCTGTTAACCTGGACACTGATGGTATGATATTTTATCCAGTATAAAAAGCATACAAGTAGTCAAAGGAAAAAATATATGATTATTTCAACAGAAGTAAAAAATAAAAAAGACGTTTTTAAAATTCAGTATCTTTTCAAGATAAAGACTCTTAATAAACAATGAGTAGAAAAACTTTCATTAGCATGATACAGAATATTAAGCTGAAACTAAAAGCTACGTCATCCTCAATAGGTTCACATTAGATATATTCTAACAAGTAGCATGTTAATGGTATTATTTAGCATGGGCATTTTAGAAAATGTAGCAAAATAGGAAACAAGAGTTATAAATATTGAACAACTTGTAATTGTATATTTGGAAAACCAAGGATATCCAGGTGTCAATCAGCAAGATAAATAATCAAAAATGAATCATTTCTCTGTCTACTAGTGAACAAAGTAGAAAATGTAAAAAAATCATCTTTTTTTTGAAAGACGCTTTTAACTAGTAAGACCCTAAATACTAGGAAGTAAAATACAGGCAACAAAAAAATATTTCTAAAAGGCTACAGGTAGGCATTTTGTCATAGGAGGAATGCAGATGACAATACAATTTCAACTTACTCAATTATCAAAAGAATTAGGGGGTAGGTAGGAAAAATTTGCTAGATACACTTGGATTTTTTTTTTCAATTTTTTTTTTTTACAGTGAATAGATATTTGTGTGGTTAAAATAAATTACAATGATAGATGCTCAAATTTAATAAAATAGTAAAAAAAAAACCTCAACAATTATGGCTACTAAATGAAATTGCATAGCTAAGAATATACTTCAGAAATATATATTCCTGTTGTGATTATTACACATTGTATGACTGTATCAAAACATCACATGTACCCCTAAATATGTATATCTATCATGTACCCATAAAAATTAAAAACTAAAAATATAAAGAAGAGAATAAGAATTACAGAATATACTACTGAGGGAACTAAAATAGTATTTGAGTAAATGGTTTGCATTTCTTGGATGGGTGATTCCATATGGCAAATATCTCAGTTACTCTCAAATAAATATACAAATCGTACACAATCACAATCAAAATCTCATCACCATTCTTCTAATAACTAGGCAAAATTATTCTAAAATGAATATACCAGAGATAAATGAAATATATGATTTATTTTTTATTCAATAAACACATATAGTGCTGACAATATACTGGCTACTCTTTTGGGCACTTTACAAATATTAACTCATATAATCCTCATTGTAACCTTTGAGGTAGGTAATAATAAAAAAGTCAACTAGACAGTATTATAAATATACAATACCAAAGCATTAACCTAACAAAAAATATGTAAGACTTATAGAAAAAATTTTTAAATATTACTGAAAGAGATTTTGAAATGCCTAAATAGAGAGATAAACATTTTTTGTGACTAGGAGTACTGAATATCATAAAGATGTCAATTTTCATAAACTTATTTATAGATTAATACCATTCCAAACTAAACACCAGTTGAATATTTGTCATTGTTTTTGTTATTGAAGTTGACATGCTGATTCTGAAATTTATATGAAAGAGCAATAGACTAAGAAAAGCCATAATACTCCTAAAGAAGATAAACAAGATGGAGGGATTTCCCTTACCTTATGTCAAAAGCTGTTCTAAATTTATTGTAATTATTACATTGTTACCTTGGTGCAGGAGAGACCAGCAGACTCATAGAACAAAATAGGCAGCACAGAAATCATTCATACATGCATAGGAATTTGATTCTGTATAGACCTAGCATTGTAGATCAGTGAAATAAAAGGTTGCATTTTTAAATAAATGGTATATATACTCTTGGCTAACCGTAAGAAAAAATAATGAAATTGGATCAGCTAATGCCTATCATCACCAAAAATCAATTCCATGTGGATTTAAAGACAAAACCTTTCAAAAATTTTAAAAGATGATATAGGAAAATACGACCTTGGAATGGGGAGAGATTTCATAAATAAGGTGACAGAATGCCAAACCAAGCCATTAAGAACACTGATAAATTCAAGTACATTAAACTTATAAACTTGTCTTAATCAAAAATACTTGAAAGACAGTGAAAAGTAAAGGTACAAAGAGAAAAAAAAGTGATTGTAACATAGGTCACTGACAAGAGATGATTAAATATCCTTATATTTTAAAAATAAGAAAAAGACAAATCTGAAGCAGAAAATGGATAAATGTTGAAAAAGTATTTCTCAGAAAGGAAACAAGGATGGCCAATACACTTATGAAAAGATGCTAAGACCTATTATCAAGGAAATGCAAATTAAAAGCACAATGTACTATATATTTTACCTTCCAGACTGAAAGCCTAAAGTCCAACATTATCAAATTTTGTTGAGGACTTGGAACAACCAGAACTCTTTTACACTTATTATAAGAATGTAAATTGGTTTAGTCTCTTTGGAAAACAATCGAGTATATTATTTAGTCCACCCTTTTCTATATCTAGAGAAACCTTTTCACATGTAACCCAGGAAACATGTACAAGCATGCTCATACCAAACAGTTTGAAAATGACAAAAATTGGAAACAATGCATGTGCATTAACTATTGGACAAATATAATACTGAGCAAAAAAAGAAAATGGAAAAAGAATGAACTTTTATGAAACTCAAAGCCATGCAAAATGAAATAATTTATTATTAGGGATACAAATGTATGTGGTAAGAAAATGAAAGCTAGGGAATGATAACCACACAACTCAGAACAATGATTACTCTAAAGGGTGCTAAGAAAGGGGGTGAATTCAGGTAGAACTACCCAAGGGGCTTCATAAATATTGTAGAGACACTGACTTTTTAATGTTTTCACGTAAAAAGTATGCATCTTTACCTTTCTATTGTTGAGCCAAATAAAAGAAGGGCATAAAAATGTGTACACTTTGATTCAGTTTTGTAGTAAATATTATGACTCAAGTATCTAAAGTAACAGTGACCAAGATTATAAAAATGTTTCTCTCAGTTATAATTAAGGAAAAGGAAAAGAGTAGAATGAATCTCGAAATATCATTATGACCTCATAGTTTTTAGTATGCATGCATACAGATATAGAAATAAATATAAATACTTTTTTATACCTTCATTGGTATGGAAATGTATATTTCCTACCTCTGGCCACTGAGAGGGTCCAGGAGCAATGACACTCCAGTAGCAATGTCCATGCCTATAGAAGATGTTGGTTTTCAAATACTATTCTCTAATAAAAGGAACTAGGACTGCTTGGAGAAGTAGTTGATTTTAGGGCTTGGAACATCTGTCTGTGATGTCAAAAACTAAGGGCTTAAAAAGAATAGGAGCATGTCAAAAGGACATGGGACCAACCTGAAGGTGCTTCTAAATAGCCAAAACTGGAACAATTTAGGTAACAAATATGATTTATTTTATGGAATTATAATCTATAGAATAAAATACCCATGAGGCCATGCCATTATAACAGAATAAATAAATGAAGGATAAGGGACAGCTCTTATAGAAGGATTCTAGTTAACAAATACAAAGAGAATGAGGGAAATCTTTATTAGGCGAAGACCACAGAAATAATTGTTGCAGACAAGATTCAGGGATGGATGTTAAAATCAATGTATTTAACACAGCCTTCAAGTTCTTCCTCCCAAGATATGTATCAGTTACATAGGGAAAGTTGATTTCTCCAATGTAATTGGTTAGCTTAAACAAATGATGAAGGTTAGCATTGTCAGTAATAAAACATTTCAACCTCAGATTTTCCTTGGAATGATACACTTGCAAGGACATATCTGTGATATTCTAGTCAAAAGGCATACCTTTAATCTAATCATGATAAAACATCCCAACTGAGAGATATTCCACAAAATGAACCATTATTCACCAAAAATGTCAGAGTCTTGCAAGAGAAGATGAGCCATGTCAGCAACTGTCACAGATTGAAGAAGACTAAAGAGACACGACAACTAAATACAGTGTGGGATCTGGAAGTAGATGTGGGAACCAAAAAGGGCACTGGTGAAGCTCAAACCAGGTCTGTGGGCTAGTGAGTAGTATTCTACCAATACCAATTTTGGTAATCATACAATGGTTATGGAAGTTGACCTTAGAAGAATCCGAGTGAAGAATTCAATGAAATCTGTCTGTATTTATGCAAGTTTTCTGGAAGCCAAAAATTATTTCAAAATAGTTCTTAAAAAGTGGTTCTTCCTAGGTAGTAGAATAAATATAGATTTATAATTTATAGTAGTATAAGTAATACTGTATTTCAAAGTAGCTGATTATGTTAAGAATTAAGAATAGCAATTTAATTTTTCTATTCTTTCCCCAATATTTCTCCCTTTCTAGTTTTTTAAGGGTGCTATACAACCCTTAGGTAGAAAGTTTAGTACAGTTTTATTTATAGATTTAAAAATAGAAGCATAATAATTAGAAATTTTTAGCATATATCATTGCATTATTAGGTAGGTTTTGGAAAAGAAAGTATGTTTTTCACTTTCAGCTTTATTCCATGTCCATTAAGCTATGATGCTTCTTACCTCTAATTCATTATTTTCACCCACTATATTACATGAAATAAAGTTGAAACAAAATATCAGAGTAAGTCATATTCTGAATTTTGTTTGTGGCTCGTCATAGGAGAAAAAAAGAAAAAAGTCTTTCATGCTGTCCTCAAAGTTTTAAAAATTCTTATGTTAAAGACACAATAATGTGTTTCTAAGGTATTGCCCTAAATTCCTGAAAATTTTAAGGCACCTTTTGTTTTACCCTTTCAAGTTGTTTTTCTTCTGCACATGCCCACTGCAATTAATTGTTGTTTTTCCTTGAGCCCATGCTAAGGAAAGCTACCCATGGGAATTAGATCCCAGTACAACATACTTTTCATTTGTTACCTTTAGTTTTGTACTTTATTGTTTAAAAAAAAATCATTCTAAACTGTACAAGCCTGAAACTAATCTTGACTATATCTAATGTGTAAAAAATAAATGCTTTTTGTGTTAACAATTTCTGGTCATCATGTAAGCTTTAAGAATAAAGGAGTTTTATATTTCCATTGACAAAGTGCTGGCACATTGATAAACAAGTGACTTTAGAAATAATCTCTAAGAATTCAATATATGCTTTAAAGTTTTGCATTATGTATGTGTGCCTAAGGGATGACTGTCTGATTTATGCTCCAAACCTGTAGATTCTCTCCTTTAAGCAAATAAGAGTAACATCATGATTAATAAGTGACCTCTGAATTAAAGCTCACTGGAATTATATATATATATATATATAATATATATATTTATATATATATATTTAATTTGTTAATGGCATTTTAGTAAATTTTCACTGTTATCAGAAATTTTATCTTGTCATCTATAGAATAGATGGGATGGACACTTGGGAGAACTTTTGTAGTAACTGAATTGTACTACTTCATGATTTTGTAAAGAAAAGAGAAAGTAGAATTTTCTAGAAAACTATTAAAGCTATGTAGTAGTCTCCAAGCCAGAGAAGTAAAAGCAGTTACTTTAGTATAATGCTGGGTCCCATTCATTCTTGAAGTGAGATGAAGAGGAAGGGAGGTAAATCAGTCAGGAAACAGAAACCACATCAGTTACCTAGACAGGGAAAGTTTAATATAAAGAGCTTCTCACTAGTAGAAAATGATTAACTACTAAAAGAGGTAAAAAGAGACTCGGGGGTCCAGAGATACCATGTGCAAAATATCAGCTACTACCTCATCTAGGGTGAGGAAGAGTGGATAGTAAAGGGGCTCAGGACTCAGAGAGGCCCTGCTCCAAGGCTAAGATTAGACTTCTTTAAAGAGTCAGTGACTACTAGGGGAACACCGGGCTTGTAGATAATGAAATTGGCCAAAGTGGCCTACCACTGCCTGTGAGTGGAGACAACTTGGTGCTAACCTGGAAGTCTCTTTAGGGATGGGGCTAGAGCTGATGGTCTGGTCCAAGCTGGTCTATAGATACAGCCTGCCATTTTCCAAGGGTTAGGCCATCCACAGCAGCTTGGGAAGGGAAGTGTTTTTCCCCTTGCAGGATCTCTCCATTGACCTCTATCAGTGAAGTTTAACATTCTGCCAGCTGGCAAAGGACATGTTTCCAGAGTCCAGCTCCAGTATTGCAAAGCAGTAGGTAAACAATGGATTTAGAACTGAGATACTATAAATTGCTAACTGTTCTAGAAGGAATAATTTACTGTTATAATTCTAAATATAGTCTCATAAATCAAAACTTTCACATCACTAACATTTTATTATCCACTTGTTTCTTTATAATGCTAATCATGGGCTAGGCGTGATGGCTCATGCCTGTAATCCCAGCACTTTGGGAGGCCGAGGCCGAAGGATTGCTTGAGGCCCGGAGTTTGACACCAGTGTGGGCATAGCAAGACCATGTC